>NC_136411.1:365019592-365577092 GCF_051521515.1 Lactuca serriola
GAAACTTTCAAGCCCAAAGTTTGAATGTTGACTCCTCATAGTTATCGCGTGTTTATTGAAATACTATGGTTTAATTGATTTTTGTTTTGTTATTGATTCGACACCGAATCAATTCATTTTGTAACGATATTGGTTGTTGAGAGTGTATTTGTTTTTACGTTTCGTCGGTAGTCGTGGATCTTGTATTTTGTCTTAATGAATTAATTTGTTTAAAAGTAAGATTTTTACCTTTTCACAACCTTTATTTTATAAAAATAGCACTTTTAGTCCTTTATATAAAAGAATTTCATTTTAGTCCTTAAAACATTATTTTGACACTTTTGTATCATAAACTTGTTGAAAAGACATTTTTAGCCCAAATTTATTTTGTAAACGGTTTTAGTCCTTCCAGAATGATGTTTTCTCGGTTAAAACCCCCAGTTTCACAACTTTTACAGTTTTGGCCCAAAATAGAAAATTTTTACATTTTTGATCCTTTTTGAATTTGAAAAGTATTTTTGACCATTGAAATAGTTTTAATACACTTCAAATCCCCTGTTTTACAGAAAGTTGCATTTTCAGCCCCTCAAACTTAGAAATCTCGCATTTTGAGGCTTATTGGGCCGAAAAGCCCAAATTTAGCCCATTAAATTCAAAATGTACATTTTAAGCTCCTCAAAAATATTGTTGTTCAGAAAAATTATTATAGAAACTGTTTGGACCCTTTTGACCCTCCAGAAACTATAATTTGTCAGTTTGGACCCTAAGTTTTGTATTTTTGACAATTTAAGCCCAAAAATGGGTTTTATGTTCAAGTATGTTCATCCTAACCATATAAACTATTTTTCTTGACTTGATTAGTGTGAAATAGTTTAAGTTATGTTTATTTCCTTCCTCATGTTTTAGATCTTGGTTTTTACACACTTTTTGGATAACATATTCATCACAAACACACGATATCACACACATACATGCATCAAATCACACATAGCATACATTTACACATAGATATACACATTTACTTGTATTCTCCCCCATAAAAACTCATAAAAACCGAAAAGAAGGGGGTATGAAACTCACCTTGATTTTTGGATCGGTTTTGAAGAAGATTTGGAGAAGTTTGGTGCTATTTTCGGCCCTATCAAGTTCCTTGGATGGATCTCGAACTTAGATGCTTCTAAGGTGCAAGATCATGAACTTGAATGGATTAAGAGATGATTTTTGATGAAAAGAGGTAGCTAGATTATAGATCTAAGCAATATCTTACCTTAGATGATGAGTTTTTACGGAGAATATCCTTGAAAAGCTTCCTAATCTCGAAAACTTGGTGAAGAAATGAGAGAGTTTCTTGAGAGGATTTTTGAGTGAAGTAAGGGTGTGTGTGTTTGGGTTCGGCCGAGAGGAAGAAGGAAAGGAGAGAAGAGAGAGTGTGTGAGGTGATGGTTGTATAGAAGCATGAGATATTGCATGGAAGACCTCCATGTAAAAATGAGGTCGCAAATCTTAAAAGTCAACTCTCCCTTTTATTTGGGCTTGGGCCGAGAATGGAGAGGGAAGAAAGAGTATTTGGGCTTAAATGCTTAAGCCCAACTTTTATAGTTATGTTGAGTGATTTTTGGCCCAAATAAATATAAATATGATTTTTATGACCTATTAGGGCTAAATCAGGTTAGTTATGGCCCAATAAGGTCCATTTAAATATTTTGTTTCATTCTAGGCCCAATATGGCCCAAAATATTAAAATAAATGAAAGTGGGTCCAATTAGAGCCCATTCAAGAGTTCTAAGCCTAAGATAGTCCAATTGGAAGCTTATTGGTCCATTGGGCCCAATAAGGAAATCCTAATCCAAAATGGACTTAAACAAGGATTTCTAAGGTTCCCAATTGTTTGTTGACTATTTGCAGTGCTTGTATGAAGTGTTTGATTGAAATTCTGTTGTCATAGAGTAAGCATCATGCATGCTTTCATGTTTTTGATTCATAATTGACAGAAGTGTTGTAGTTACAAGGCACCAAAAATTTCTAGTTGTGACATCATCTCCCCGTTAGAGGGAATTTCGTCCCGAAACTCTTTTGAAAGCTAGATTTGAGAATGCTAGAATAGGTGAGGGTACTTTTGCTTCATTTGGTCTTCGTGTTCCCACGTGAATTCTGGCCCACGCTTCGCGTTCCACCGTACTTTCACAATCGGGATGCGACTTTGCTTAGGACGCTTCACCTCCCTGTCCATGATTTCGACTGGTTCTTCAACGAACAGGAGATTCTCATTGATTTCAATTTCGTCATGGGGAATGATGAGAGTTTCATCGAATAGGCACTTCTTTAGATTGGAAACATGGAACACAGGGTGTACACTGCTGAGCTCAGCGGGTAGCTGCAGTCTGTATGCCACTCGACCTATTCGGGCAAGGATCTCGAAAGGTCCAATGTATCGTGGGTTCAGTTTTCCCCGTTTTCCAAAATGAATGACCCCTTTCCAGGGTGAAACTTTTAACAGTACTCGATCCCCGACCTGAAACTCCAATGGCTTTCGCCGTCTATCAGCATAGCGCTTTTGTCGGTCGTGCGATGCTTGTAGTCGAGCTCTGATTTGAAATATCTTTTTCATGGTTTCACGTATGATCTCTGGTCCCGTTAATGTATTGTCTGATGCTAGTTCCTTTGCTAGCTGGGTGTCGCCCACCTCAGCCCAACACAACGGTGATCTACACTTACGTCCATATAGCGCATCGAAAGGAGCGACTTTGATGCTCGAATGGTAGCTGTTGTTATACGAGAATTCAACTAAGGGTAAGTGGGTATCCCAGGACTTCCCAAAGTCTATCACACATGAGCGAAGCATGTCTTCGAGCGTCTGGATGGTTCGTTCGCTTTGACCGTCCGTTTGTGGGTGATAAGCGGTGCTCATGTCGAGATGGGTTCCAAGTGCTTTCTGAAGTGATTGCCAAAAACGTGAAGTGAACCTACTATCTCTATCTGAGATGATAGATACTGGCACTCCGTGAAGCCTCATGATTTCTCGAATGTATATTCTTGTCAGTCTCTCCATCTTATAGGATTCTTTTATTGGCAGGAAATGGGCGGATTTCGTCAGTCGGTCAACTATTACCCATATAATGTCTAATCCATCTGACGTCTTGGGTAGCTTGGTCACAAAGTCCATAGAAATCCCTTCCCATTTCCACTCGGGGATTACTGGTTGCTGTAATAACCCCGAGGTCTTCTGGTATTCCACCTTTACTTTGGCGCAAGTAAGGCATTTGCTGACATAGGTGGCAATTTCTGCCTTCATGTTAGGCCACCAATAATGTTGTTTAATATCCAAGTACATTTTGTCCAAACCCAGATGGATGGAGTATCGCGTCTTGTGAGCTTCATTCATGACTACCTCCTTAAATCCTCCAAGTTTAGGGACCCAAATACGGCTCATCAAATAGTATACTCTGTCCTCTTTCACCTCGAGATTCTTCTCCATTCCGCGTAATGCTTCGCTTGCTCTATTTTCCGCCTTCATGGCATCTGACTGGGCTGCCCTGATCTGAGTGGTTAGGTGAGATTGGATGTTTATTGAGAGAGTTTTCACGCGACAGTTAGAGTACTCTTTACGAATCAAGGCATCAACTTCCACGTTGTCCTTGCCTGGGTGATACTTGATTTCACACTCGTAATCGTTTAATAGTTCAACCCATCTTCGTTGCCTCATATTCAGCTCTCTTTGATTCAAGATGTGCTGGAGACTCTTGTGGTCCGTGAAGATGGTGCACTTCGTACCATAGAGGTAATGCCTCCAAATCTTCAGAGAGAAGACCACCGCTCCCAATTCCAGATCATGGGTCGTATAATTCACTTTGTGTGTCTTTAGTTGGCGGGATGCGTAAGCTATCACTTTTCCACGCTGCATGAGAACGCAACTTAAAACCCTGATTTGATGCATCACAGTAGACCACAAAATCTTTCGTTCCCTCTGGTAGAGATAGTACTGGGGCACTGCAGAGTGCTTGCTTCAGAGTTCGGAATGCAACTTCTTGTTTGTCCGTCCATTTGAATGGTACGCCCTTTTGTGTAAGCGAGGTAAGTGGCTTGGCGATCTTAGAGAAGTTCTGAATGAACCTCTTGTAGTAACCTGCTAGTCCTATGAATTGGCGAATTTATGTGGGTGTTGTTGGAACTGCCCATCCTTCGATGGCTTTGACCTTAGAAGGATCCACATGTATTCCTTCCTGACTAACAACATGACCCAAGAAGTTCATGCTACGGAGCCAGAACTCACACTTGGAGAGTTTTGCGTATAGCTTCTCCGTTCGCAGGGTTTCCAGGATTTGTCGGAGATTTTGGCCATGCTCTTCTTTGCTTCAGGAATAGACTAGAATGTCGTCAATGAAAACGATAACAAAGTTGTCGAGGAATGGTCGACAGATTCGATTCATTAGGTCCATGAATGCGGCAGGGGCATTCGTTAGACCGAAGGGCATTACGACAAATTCATAATGTCCATAACGAGTTCGGAAAGCGGTTTTGGCAATATCCTCTTCCCAGACCTTGAGTTAATGGTACCCGGATCGTAGATCTATCTTAGAGAAGTAACTAGCTCCTTGGAGTTGGTCAAATAGATCGTCGATTCGTGGGAGTGGATAGCGATTTTTGACAGTGAGCTTGTTTAGCTCCCTGTAATCGATGCACATCCTAAAAGATCTGTCCTTTTCTTTGACAAAGAGAACCGGAGCTCCCCATGGCGAGTAGCTGGGTCAGATGAATCCTTTGCCCAGGAGTTCGCTGAGTTGGCTGGACAATTCTTGCATCTCACAGGAGCTAGTCGGTAAGGCGATTTAGCGAGGGGAGTTCTCCTGGAACAAGATCAATTCGGAATTCAACTTGTCTCTCTGGGGGTACTTCAGGAAGATCTTCAGGAAATACGTCTAGGAATTCACGTGCTACTGGGATGTCTCGAACGTTAACCTCTTCCTTGGTTTCATCCACTATATGCGCCAGGAACGTCAAATCGTTCTTTCGCAGATGCTTCTGTGCCTGGACGCATGAGATGAGACGAAGGTTCATGCTAGGTTTGTCTCCGTATATAACTAAGGTTTCGTGATCTGGAAGGTGAAGGTGAACGGCCTTCTCGTGACACATAATTTCAGCATGGTGGGGGCTTAACCAGTCCATGCCAATAATCACATCAAAACGCCTTATAGAAACAGGCATTAAGTCTATTCGGAAGACGTGTTGATTTAGAGTTAGGGTACATCCGATGTAGATTTCCCCAGTGGATTCGGTTTTCCCACTGGCCATTTCCACCGTAAAGGTTTCATTGAGCTTCTGGGGTTGTTGTTTTAACAAATGTTTAAACTTATTGCTCACAAAATTTTGCTCCGCTCCGGTATCAAATAGGATGCATGCATAAGTGTGGTTTAGGAGAAATATACCGGTAACAACAGCGGAATCCTGAATCGCTTCTACCTGACCCATGGTCAGCACCCTTCCTGTTCCTCCATTTCTGGGATTGTTGTTGTTGGGGCAATTTCGATGGAAATGCCCAGTCCTTCCACATCCATAGCAGGTGTGGCTAGGTCCTGCATTGTTGCCTCCAGTGTTGGTGTTGTTGTTGCGGTTATTGTTGTTGTTGTTTCCCTGTTGTTGGTTCTGGGGAGGGTAGGTCCTGCAATACCTTGTCGTGTGTCCCTTCCGATTGCAACTGGTGCACTGCATCTCCCTGCATTCTCCATTGTGATGGAGACCGCACATGTTGCACTTGGGAAGATTACCGGAATAAGGTCTAGGAGAACTTGGAGCAGCTGAGGCTGGAGCATGTGGTATGGATGGAACTTGAGTGGTTGTAGCATTAACTGCCACTGTTTGCTGCTTCTTGGACGATTCGGAGCCTTGACGTCCCTTTCTCTTGTTGTTCTTCCCCTTCTTGCTATCATTTTCCTTCTTAACTTCAGTCTCCACTGGCTTCTCACCCTTCTTGTTGTTGTGGTCATACAGCTTCTTGGCCAATCTCTTGGCACTGTCGAAAGTTTCGGGATTTGTAGCTATCACGTTTCCTTGGATCGGGGAGGTTAGTCCCCAGATGAATCGCTCGATCTTCTTACCCTCTGAGGTAATCATGCCAGGGCACAACAGAGACAGTTCGCTAAACCTTGATATGTAGGCATCTATATCAGCGTTCCGGACAGTGAGATTCCACAGCTCTTGTTCCATTTTCTGAATTTCACCACGAGGGAAATACTCGGCCATCAACATTTCTTTCATCTTTGTCCATGGCATGGAATTGGCTACGGGGAGTGTCATGGCTTCCACGTGTCCGTTCCACCAAGTGAGCGCTTGGTCAACGAAAGTGCATGCGGCAAACTTCACCTTCATCTCCTCAGGACAATCACATATCTCAAATACCGATTCCACTTTCTCGATCCATCGTTTCAGGGTGATCACCCCTCCAGTGTCGTTAAAGGTTCGTGGTTTGGCGTTGGTGAAGTCTTTGTACGAACATGTTTTGGTGGGTCCTTGATTCATCCCGTTGTTCGAACTTCTGGCCCCTTGTCCGTTGACTCCTCCATTGTTCCCTTGGTGAATTTGTGCCATTGTTGCGGTGACCGCAGCAGATACAGCTGCCTGGAATGCAGCTGAGTCGACTTCGGGTGGGGTTGGTCCAGGGTTTCCGCGAGTGGGTCGTTGAGGCATCTTTTTGTCATGGAACGGAAAGATGTTGAGTGCCTGTGGTTTTTGTGAGGTTGTGATCCTATAGACTAGGTGTGTGGCACAAAATTAAGTACTTCTATAATTTAGCATAAAATCATGGATACGTAACACATAGCAGATTATAACGTCACAATAAAACATGTAAAATCTTTCATTACTATTACCCGCACTTTGATACATGAAAATTTTGCTCGAAAGAGCATACATAAGCGGTACTAGTTTGATAGCATAACGGCTCTATGAGTAGTGTAGTCACTTAAACATAGAGTCGGGGTACATAGCATAGATCCTAATGACATAGAACTAATAACTAATACTGTTATCCCTAGTCGTGGTGAGATGTACCCGGGGGTGGTGCTGAGGAAGTGGATGCTCCTTGAAGACGAGCCACCTGTCGTTCTGCGTCCCGGAGTCGGGACTCCCACCTCACCTGCCTCATCTGGAACTCTCGAAGGACGTCTCGTGTCTCCTACTCTGCACGCTCGACCCTAGCCCACATCTGGCGTACCTGGTCGGCGGTGCTCTGAGCTAGGTCGTCGGTGTTCCGTAATCGTTTCACCATGACCAGAAGGGCTCGATCGGCCGGTCCTCCGTCCCTCAGGTCAAAGAAATCGCGTGACATGCCGAACAGGGGTCGCTGTCCCTGCTGTCTGCTCCACCTCCAAAGATCAATACCCCAAGGGGGTGTAGGACTAGTGAGGCCCACCCGGTAAGCGGGCACCCTAATCGGGTAAGGGGGGTTGATGACTTCGGACTCCGCGTCCAAATCACCCCCTTCATTATTGCTGGGTTCCTCCTCGAAGCTTCCTTCGTCCTCTTCCTCCTCCTGTTCTTCTACTGGTTCGGCAGGTTCACCCTCGACTTCTGCCTCCGGTTCCCTGTAGATTCCTCCTCAGGGTCTTCCTCAGGCTCTTCTTCAGGATCTTCGTCCAACCATCCATTATTTCCCTAGTTAGGGAAGTAAGGATCTCCGGGGTGATGGAAACCAGCCATGTTGTCTGCGAGAGTGCGTAAATATGCTAACATTATTCCTAAGACGCTACAACTATTGTATAGACTGAACGGATGTTCTCTTCTTGGTGATAAAGGGGTATGTTTTTAGGTTCCCTAGCTATCACGATTTCCTCAGGACATGTGACAGTTGTACCTTGGAGGAAATGTAGTTGATCAGGCTACATCCACTCCTTGATACGACTAAGAACAGTCCTGGCTTAACCGAGATACTAGCATTATCTTGTTTGGTTCGGTATTATGTTCTTTTTCCTAATACAAGCAAGGATGTTTTTTTTATTGTTATGTTTTACTTGTTTTGTTCAGAGTTGTGTTAGTCCCTATTTTTGCTTTATAGTTGCATATCAATGTGTGGTTAGATATGCTAGTTCACTATAAACAGAGCTCTGATACCAACCTGTCACACCCCCGAACCGAACGGTGAAAACATCTGAGGGCTCTTGTGACTTAAATTGAATACCATCACAATGATTATACATGAATCATAACATCATTCATCACCATGCATTGAAATAATACAACTGATATTGTTTACATCTATTACATTGTTTTAGTCATTACAATTTCATAACATAAACCGTTCGATAGGAAATCTAAGCAAAACACCATGACATAACTTGGTACTTATTCTTCGGCTTACCTGTTACCTGAGAATACAAGTTATTTTGAAAAAACGTCAACATATGAAATGTTGGTGAGTTCATAAGTAATGTTATGGAAAAATGATTTTTGTGAAGTTTGAAAACCCAGAAAATCCGATATTTTCTGAAAAAGAGTATTTGTTTATAAAAAGTGTGAAAATCCGTAAATATGCTTGTCGATTTTGAAAACATGTATAATTGTTGAACTTTGTATACATCACATAGGTGAAAAATGTTGAACTTCCCGTGAAAACCTGATGTTTTCCCCATATGTAAATTACATGATTTGTTTATTGTTATACCGATACAACGATTGTTTTTGATTACCCAGGTGACATTGGATTAATTAAGGTTTGTGAGTTGTTATCATCACGCATTAATGAAAATGACTAGTTTATAACTACAAATTACGAACGATCCTTGAGGCGTCGTCCGTACTACTCACATAATCCAACCACCCTGAATTCTCTTGATTAACGCCACGATTCTGATTACTCGAATACTCATAAGCTGGTCAACCGAGGAGAAAGGAGGGTACGAAGCCCCCTTTATTTCCATAGGTTATTCAAGGTTATCGGGAATGCGAAAGGCACTTGGCCCGCCTCGCATTTGACTTCTCGACCTCACTAGCAGTACTAATGGACCATTAGGGCCCAATAGCACAATAGAGCCATTGAAAGTCCTTTTACATGAAATTGGGTCATAGAAGGCCCATTACCATGTAAGCGCGTTCCCTTCGGGCCCAAAGATCATGTTATTTGGCTAGCAAGGCCCAACAAGCACGATTTGAAACTTTCAAGCCCAAAGTTTGAATGTTGACTCCTCATAGTTATCGCGTGTTTATTGAAATACTATGGTTTAATTGATTTTTGTTTTGTTATTGATTCGAGACCGAATCATTTCGTTTTGTAACGATATTGGTTGTTGAGAGTGTATTTGTTTTTACATTTCGTCGGTAGTCGTGGATCTTGTATTTTGTCTTAATGAATTAATTTGTTTAAAAGTAAGATTTTTACCTTTTCACAACCTTTCTTTTATAAAAATAGCACTTTTAGTCCTTTATATAAAAGAATTTCATTTTAGTCCTTAAAACATTATTTTGACACTTTTGTATCATAAACTTGTTGAAAAGACATTTTTAGCCCAAATTTATTTTGTAAACGGTTTTAGTCCTTCCAGAATGATGTTTTCTCGGTTAAAACCCCCAGTTTCACAACTTTTACAGTTTTGGCCCAAAATAGAAAATTTTTACATTTTTGATCCTTTTTGAATTTGAAAAGTATTTTTGACCATTGAAATAGTTTTAATACACTTCAAATCCCCTATTTTACAGAAAGTTGCATTTTCAGCCCCTCAAACTTAGAAATCTCGCATTTTGAGGCTTATTGGGCCGAAAAGCCCAAATTTAGCCCATTAAATTCAAAATGTACATTTTAAGCTCCTCAAAAATATTGTTGTTCAGAAAAATTATTATAGAAACTGTTTGGACCCTTTTGACCCTCCAGAAACTATAATTTGTCGGTTTGGACCCTAAGTTTTGTATTTTTGACAATTTAAGCCCAAAAATGGGTTTTATGTTCAAGTATGTTCATCCTAACCATATAAACTATTTTTCTTGACTTGATTAGTGTGAAATAGTTTAAGTTATGTTTATTTCCTTCCTCATGTTTTAGATCTTGGTTTTTACACACTTTTCGGATAACATATTCATCACAAACACACGATATCACACACATACATGCATCAAATCACACATAGCATACATTTACACATAGATATACACATTTACTTGTATTCTCCCCCATAAAAACTCATAAAAACCGAAAAGAAGGGGGTATGAAACTCACCTTGATTTTTGGATCGGTTTTGAAGAAGATTTGGAGAAGTTTGGTGCTATTTTCGGCCCTATCAAGTTCCTTGGATGGATCTCGAACTTAGATGCTTCTAAGGTGCAAGATCATGAACTTGAATGGATTAAGAGATGATTTTTGATGAAAAGAAGTAGCTAGATTATAGATCTAAGCAATATCTTACCTTAGATGATGAGTTTTTGTGGAGAATATCCTTGAAAAGCTTCCTAATCTCGAAAACTTGGTGAAGAAATGAGAGAGTTTCTTGAGAGGATTTTTGAGTGAAGTGAGGGTGTGTGTGTTTGGGTTCGGCCGAGAGGAAGAAGGAGAGGAGAGAAGAGAGAGTGTGTGAGGTGATGGTTGTATAGAAGCATGAGATATTGCATGGAAGACCTCCATGTAAAAATGAGGTCGCAAATCTTAAAAGTCAACTCTCCCTTTTATTTGGGCTTGGGCCGAGAATGGAGAGGGAAGAAAGAGTATTTGGGCTTAAATGCTTAAGCCCAAATTTTATAGTTATGTTGAGTGATTTTTGGCCCAAATAAATATAAATATGATTTTTATGACCTATTAGGGCTAAATCAGGTTAGTTATGGCCCGATAAGGTCCATTTAAATATTTTGTTTCATTCTAGGCCCAATATGGCCCAAAATATTAAAATAAATGAAAGTGGGTCCAATTAGAGCCCATTCAAGAGTTATAAGCCCAAGATAGTCCAATTGGAAGCTTATTGGTCCATTGGGCCCAATAAGGAAATCCTAATCCAAAATGGACTTAAACAAGGATTTATAAGGTTTCCAATTGTTTGTTGACTATTTGCAGTGCTTGTATGAAGTGTTTGATTGAAATTCTGTTGTCATAGAGTAAGCATCATGCATGCTTTCATGTTTTTGATTCATAATTGACATAAGTGTTGTCGTTACAAGGCACCAAAAATTTCTAGTTGTGACAATTCAACACCCGTCTCAAGTAAATAAACAATATATATACACATAGCACGTATTTTATAGAAAATACTCCATATATATGTGTAAGATGAAAGCGACTACACACTCACTTGATATAATGATAATCGGGCATCACTTCGTTTCTTAAAATGATTGTTACCAATAAAACCGGGATGTTTTTCCTAAAACCCGGGCTTCACGCGGGTAAGGTTTTGGCTCGAAAACTCTTTTTCTCGGGATCTTCGGGACTTGCTTATGATGCTAGGATGATATAATAGGTTTGGGTATTTATTGTAACAAAAAGGAAAGTATAGGGTGAGAGGAGTGAATTTTGTAAACAAAAATACGGCTAACTTTAATCACTATTTATAGGAGCTGAAAACTCGAGTTACGTTGGGCGTAAATTTAGAGTATGTTGGGCGTACTCCTTCTTCAACTAGTACGTTGGGCGTACGAAGGGATCATATCGAACGCATCAAAGCTATGACACATGTCTCTCATGCGAAGGAGTAGGGAGGGTGACTGACTCCAGAACACTTACACGAGTACGCTGGACGTACTCCGAATTTTCAAACTTCAAAAATTTATAACTTGCGCATACGAGCTCTATTTTTAACGTTATTTATATCCATGCGTAGGTGAGACCATGCTCTACAACTTTCATTTAGACTCCGTCGGCTAATTTTTGACTTTATTTTTAAAGTTATATTTTTAACAGGCTGGGACAGGAAAAATCGATTAAAAATTCATAAATTATTCATCCGACGTTCATTTTCATCTGTCTTTTTACCATTGAACTACTATCAATAAGATATTCAATTCTCGTTTAGGTTGTTTTGGCTAAAAATCACTCGATCTGAAATTTGAGTTTCGGGTTGCATATTGCTAAGCCGAATCTTAGAAAAATATAACTTCCTCATATGAAGTCAGATTTGGGCGTTCTTTTTATGGGCGCTCTTGGTTTAACGAACACTACGACTTTCGTTTAGATCGCTAAGGCTAAAAAGCACTTTATCGTAAATTCACTTTTTACGTCACACAGCGTCGTGCCGGTTCTGTCGCGAAATTTCGACATGTCATAACTTCTTCGTTATAACTCGGATTTTGGTATTCTTTATATTTCCAGAATCCTTCTTTCAACCACTAAAACTTTTTTCATAGATATTGGGTTTATCTAATATTTATTTTTGACGCTTATTTTTATACTTAATTTATTAAATCATAATAATTAAGTAATAAACACATAATTCATTCTTATTACTTCAAAACGAGTTCCAATGGTTGACATAGACTATTACACCACCATTAATGCTTAGCCTAGAAATACGGGCGTTACAGGTTGCAACAGGGAGAGTGGTTTTTGTGGAGGAAGGATCACTGGTGGCCATTAGGGCAAACTAGTAGAGTCGGATAAGATGAAGGAAGAAGATAGGATCTGAATATGAAGTTGATACCATATAAGGATTATAATTCACGCTTAATGTTCCATTTGTATTGATTGAGATTATATAGTACAACAATTACAAGATAAGATACAAGCTAACTTATAATTTAAATACATTTAAATAAGTCTAAAGATAATCACATTTTATCTCTAATAAAGATCCCATTTCAAAGTATATTCCTTATTATCCAAGTTGATTATGTTTAAAGTGAAATAAGGGACATGAGTTTCTATGTAAAGATTCTAATATCCTGTTAACGATCTCGATCATTTTTAAAATGGACATAAAATAGATTCCACGAAAATCCAACATTGTTTTTAGAAGCATAGCACCCCAATGGAAGGAAAGAAGCAAACCTCGAGGACGAAGTCTAGTTCAAGTGGGGGAGAGTTTTAACATTCTGGATTTCAGGTATTCTTCGAATCCTTCCTTGGTATTTTAATATGTCAATTTTGGCCCCTTAAATTGGTTTGGACCTAGCCCAAGGGGCAGATTGGTAATTTTGGTAAGTTGAGTAGTATGTTGGGCGTACATTTGGGAACGCCCCGCGTATTAGGGCGCGCCTTAGTACGCTGGGATTACACTCATGTACATCGGGCGTACGTGTGTCCGGATGAGACCCTAAATTTTAGGGTTTGTGGGGTATTTAAGCATCATTATGGGGCATTGTGGCTCACTCTTTCAGCCTCCAAACCTCCCTTAGCCGTCTTGAGAGAACCTTAGCCTCGTAGTAAGCATGTTGAGCTCATAAGTGAATATTATGTGCCTTAAAGGAGAAGCTTGTGCATCAAGGAGTTAATGAGGGAATATTGGCTTGTAGATCTTGGTTCATCATATGTTTTGGAAGTTCCATGAGGTACAAAGTTGCTACCTTTATGTCTAGTTCCTCTAGATCTCTCCTTGGTAGCTTATTTGCATCCTTTTTTCCCATAAAGTCCCATTATAATGCATGATTCGTTTTGTTGTCCTTTCAGACCCTAGGAAGGGTTTCTAAGTGATAAAAATGAAGTCCCACTGGTTAGAAATGCCCCATGCAATTCGTAGAAAGGTCTTAATGGATTAAGACCATGTATAAAGGACTTTTTGGACGTCCAAAGTCTTAAAGTTTGAGACATTATGGTTTTGATACACATTTGGTCAATGGATCTTAAATTTGGGCTTAACTGCTTAAGCCATTAAGCACTTATTGGAGTTTTGAATACAATGAGGGTATGCCCCACATAGAAGGCAGTACACCTCGTGTACGCAATCAATGTCCGTGTTTTCCAGTCAATGCAAGGCTCGTGTATGCCCCGTGTAGCTTCGGGGTACGCCCAGTGTACGCCCTCTGATGAGTTTTGTGAATTGGGCTTTAGAGTTGGGCCACTTTGGCTAGGGCCCTTGCTAGACTTTCTGAATGGAAGTGTCTTGGGCCAATTATGGAAATGGAATTTAGGATGAGGCCCAATTAAAGAGTTGGGCCCAATTTAGAAAATTGGGCCAGTTATGGGCCTTGTATATTTGAACCTTCAGATCAAAGATTTGGAGTTGGGCCTTGGCCAAAATTAAGGAAAGGGTAAAATGAACTATTACCCTATGTTTAGGCACTTAGCCAAGATTGATATTCCAACTGTTGATTAGTATTCGTTTACTGTGATAGTTTGGGATTTTCGGTGAGTCAGCAGTCAGAGGATTTTAGTTCAGTTCGTCATTGTGAGGTGAGTTTTCCTCATTATACTCTAGGGTCTAAGGCACCAAGGACGACCCTTTGGATTGTTATCTTGCTTTAATTACCGTTGTGATCTGTTAGATCAGTATCCTGGTAAATAGGATGTTTCTATGTGGTTATGATCTATTAGATTGGTATCCTAGTAGATAGGATGTTGTTATGCTTGGTGATCTGTAGATCGGTTTGAATGTTTGTAGATTATTATGTGATTATCTGATATATGTGCATATGTTTGATTGGTGGTTGAGGCTTTTCTGCTTTGTGTATGAGCCAACAGACCAGGCATTCCAACCCGATGGTTGTGGGCCGAGAGTATTCCATCCTGATGATGATTGGACTCATAGTGTGTGGGCATTCCAACTCGATGGTTGTAGGCCAAGGGTATTGATGGCTTTTATACAAAAGAACATCCTATGTGCTCATGCAAACCCTAAAGCTTGGATCTAGGTTTCTCTATTGTACATGCAATTCATCCAAGACTTAAGAACCCTACATCTAGCACACATATTTTGAAATTGACATATAAGAACAGATCTAGATGACTACCTCTTCAAGAATGGCTTGAATCTTCTTGTCTTGGAGCTTAGAGTCATAAGTGTCACTCCTCTAATGGCTTACAAACACCACAGAAGCAAGATGATGATATTGGAGAGAGGGGAGAGGCACAATTTCGACTATGAAGGCTCTTAGGGTTCAAGTGGCCGAAAATTGGATGCCTTCGGGTCTTATTTATACTGGTGCTGCTAGGGTTTCAGTCAAAACCCTAATAGACAGCTTAGGCCTTAAGCAGTCCAAGGAACCTTCTGGAATAAGGCCTCTTTTGATGAAATTGGATGGCCTAGCCTCCTAAATTTCGTCCGCCCTTATTCCTTAGGGTTTCCCAGCTAAAATTCAACTATCATACATTTGACAGTTCTAGTCCTCTTTATTTAATTAATCTATTTTAGCCACAAAATTAATTCTTATTAATTCTTGACTAATATTAATTAAACAATATAATTTCTCCTTTAATATATTATTCATATAATATATTAATAAACCATAATATCCTCTCTCTCTCTCCACTAATCATCCTGTCAAGTTGCTTTGGTGAAGGCAACCCAAAAAGGACAATGCACAACCGGGTCAAGTACATACCAAATATAGTTATGGACTTAGACACTAATCCAACATATATACCATCCCGATGATGATTGGACCCATGGTATGTTGGCATTCCAACCCGATGGTTGAAGGCCTGAGACATTCCAACCCGATAGTTGATTGGGCCCATAGTATGCTGTTAGTATATGTGTATTATTGTTGTGCGAGTATTTTGGGGAAATTCACTAAGCTTCGTGCTTATAGTTATGGATTTTGTTTCAGGTACTTTGGATGACCGCGGGAAGGCGAAGCTTAATCGTGCACCTCCTCGTTGTTCATATTGCGATTTCTGTGAAAACTCTGATATTGGATTATTTTGAAAACAATTTGTAAACAGTGGATGTTTTTGAAATATGTAAAAAGTTTAAATTTTTCATGAATTTTACAGATGTTTCATAGGTAAGAGAGACGCGACCTCTTTACATATTGCTTCCAGATAAAAGAACATTATATATTATTTTTCTTCTTATAAAATTCTAAAAGCAAAATGTTTTAGTAGTTCTATAGTAAAGTGTTGTTATCTTTTTAATTTATTACAAAAATAGATACCTTACATTTATCTTACATGGAATTTTATTTTTTGTTGATAACCTACATTTTTTAACTCTCATTTGTTAAGTTTTTATTTTTCCATTATACGTCTTTTGTTCCCCATTTTCTCTGCCCTAACTAAATTATTGTTTATACATTACAAAGGTATATATAGTACGGAATTTTATAAATTTTTATATAGTTTTTTAAATTAAATTATTAAAATATAGCTTCTTTACTGACACGTAGATTAAATGACACCTAAACCTGCAAAATGTTGTCACAAAACTAACCTTCAAAAAAGAAGCGTTAAAAACAGTAAGCAATACAAAACAGCACAACAAATTCCAAATTAGGGAAGACGTTTCACCTATGATGTAGCGGTTTCAAGCATATATGAGAGTCGCGGATGGTTTTACAAAGGATGTATGACATGTAGAAAGAAACTGCAACCATGTCAAGACAATGGCAAAATCATGGAACCCAATACTTAGGTCAGAGCATCTTCCAATTGTGTGTTTTTTTTATTATTATTTCAAGGTGTAGTGTTATAGTTATGTTCAATCTTTTTTTATTTGTCTTTTGATAAAAGTGTTTTTGCACTACAGTCAAAGGTAAAACGAAGGTTTGTCAAATTCTTTTTCCATTTCTGTGAAAACAAACCATAATAAGTTAGTTGACCTTCATAGACCATAGTAACAAAACTGATGAACCTTCAATCATTGTTTTCTTGAGGAAAATGAATAATAAAGTGTATATATATATATATATATATATATATATATATATATATATATATATATATATATATATATATATATATATATATATATATCTGCATCAATGACAAGAACCTGATGATAGTCCATGATAGTAGGTATCCTGTGATTTTTTAAAGTGATCGATAAATATTTAATTTTTATTATTTTAGTGTTTGGCATTTGTTCATATTTCATTCCTTCAAAATATATTATTACTTTTCTAACTTAATTTTTGACCCTTTATCTTTTATGCTTTATATCCGCTACAAGTAGAATTTTTTGTGGTTTTGGAAAACAAAAACAAATCAGCCCAAAGGATAGAGATGAGTTTGGATGCAATCTTCATAAGGAGGCCATCGATGTTGTTTTCCTTAGGTGTTATAGTTTATTAATTGTTTAGCACGTAGTACTACAAACCTCAAGGAGCTGCAATCTTCATAATTCAACATTTGTAATTATGATTCAAAATAATTAAATTATTAATATAATCAAGTTAGAAAGGTTTGGAATCTTAATCGTCTTACCTATTTATTTCAATTACGTTGGAGTGGAAATAAGGTTTTTTATTTTCTTTGATGGAATGAAATACGTATTTTACGAGGGAATGTGATAGAATGGAATGGAATAAAAAACTATGATGTACCCATTTTTATTTATAAAAAATGATTTCTCCATTGATGATTACTTTATAGTTGGTGATTGTTTTTTGGAATTATAAATAACATGATATATTTCTTGAAATTTTGCAGATTCCTTTGTATTCGTATGCTCAGCGGGACATATTTTATCGCTAAAGATAGTAATCAGTTTCCATTTAACATCAGATATTACAGAAAACATTTTTATTTTCATTTTGTCTTTTATATATAATAGTCATGCTAAAAGTTTTGAGTTTTTAGATCATTGTACATTTACTCTGAAACAACTTTAAGAATACTGAAAAACATGTGAATTAATAAAACTTCTATCTGTACAAATAAAAAATGCTTCTTATTTGGATGAAATGTAACATTTGAATAAGAGTAAATACCTATTTTACCGAAGAATGTGTACCAATTCTGCAATAGTCAAATGTTGAAAGTCAACTAAAGAATCTTCTTTAAAGGATTGAGACTAGAAATCCATTTTAATGTAATTAGTTCAATGTAACTCAATAAAATCTTTCTATTTTGTCCATTTCTTTGGCGTATCCAACTCCTTCTTCCCTAGTTTGATATAATATTTGATTACAACAATATTTCTCCTACTTTTTTTTAAGTCAATGTAACTAAAACTCAATAAACAATCAATTTTGTGAATAAATAATATCTATGACCACACTAACAATAAAACCATGTGGTGGTTGGATAATAAATAGTCACAATAAAAAAAGCTCGCATGTCTATAAATCGTTTACCGTCACACTTATTCGACAAAATGCTTGATTACAACACCACTTGCCATGTTTTTTTTAATCGAAGTGACTAAAAACTCAATAAATAATCTTTTACGTGACTAAATAATAGATATGGTCACAGTAACAATAAAATCATGTGACAGTTGTATGAGCAAGAGTCAAACCCAAAAAACGTTTGTGTCTCTAAAAATCATTTATGGTCACATTTATCCGATACAATGCTTGATTATAACAACAGTTTTAACACATTTTTTTAAAATTAATGTGACAAAACACTCAATAAACAATTTTTTGTAATTAAATAATAGCTATGGCCAAACTAACAATAAACTCATGTGGCCGTTGGATGAACAATAATCACAATATAAAAAAAGATGCTTGTGTGTCTACAAATCGTTTATGGCCACATATATTCGACATAATACTTGATTACAACACTTTTGCCGTGTTTTTCATAAATCGTTGTGACTGAAACTCAAATAAACAATCTTTTATGTGACTAAATAATAGTCACAGCCACAATAACAATAAATTCATATGGTCGTATTAGCAATAGTCACAATCAAAAAAAATGCTTGTGTGTCTATAAATCGTTTACGGTCACACTTATTCGACACAGTGTTTGATTATAACAACACTTTTGCCACGTTTTTCTTAAATCGATGTGACTAAAAACTCAATAAATAATTTTTATGTGGCTAAATAATAGATATGGTCACACTAACAATAAACTCATGTGGCAGTTGTATGAGCAACAACCATAATCAAAAGATGCTCTTGTGTCTACCAATTGTTATGGTCATACTTATTCGACAAAATGTTTGATTATAACAACACTTTTTTAACGTTTTTCTTAAATCGATGTGACTAAAAGTTCAATAAACAATCTTTTATATGACTAAATACTAGATATGACCACACTAACAATAAGCTAATGTGACATTTGTATGGGCAATAGTCACAATCAAAAAACGTTTGTGTCTAGAAAACGTTTATAACCACACTTAATGGACGGAATCATTGCTTACAATATAAAATGTTGGTACCCTTTAGCCACATTTTTATGATACGGTCACAATTGTCCGGTTGCTACAGCCACTAAATTTTAATGTGGTCGTATAATACCTAAAAAGACATGATATTTCATCTCACTTGAACTGAAAAGTTAACATGTGGCTAACGATGTATGGCCAATGTGATCTGATTCAGTCCCTTATTTTCCACCGCTGGACCTGGACAACATCTAAGGAATACGTTTGCTTTCCTATTCCCCTAGGCCCTACCTCATCGTGAACACCTCCACAGAAGAAACCAGCGACGACCTGCTAATCAACGATAGCCATCGACGACCTGCTGCTCGGCGAACGTCTTCTTCCTCCGACGAACGTCCTCTTCCGAGCAGATGAGTTTTTTTTGCTCGTTTTTTTGTTTGATTGTTGCTGAGATGTCTGATTTTTGCTGCTCATTTTTTGTTGTTTGAATTTTGTAGGTTGATTGATGATGCCCGCAAGGTGTTTGTTAAATTGTCTGCTTGGAACACCATTATTGCTGGATAATCCTCTTCCTAGCAGATGAGTTTTTTTTTTTTGCTCGTTTTTTTTGCTTGATTGTTGTTGAGATGTCTGATTTTTGCTACTCATTTTTTGTTGTTTTGAATTTTGTAGGTTGATTGATGATGCCCGCAAGGTGTTTGTTAAATTGCTTGCTTGGAACAACATTATTGCTAGATAAGCTCAAAACGGTTTTGTAGGGAGGGCAATGGAATTGGTCTCACAGATGGCTTTTCCCATCACTACCCCCTGATGTAGGTAATCTTGGCTATTCAACAATCTTAAGGAATATAATGATAAACAACTTTTCTAGAATGTGGTGTTTGAATGTTGATTTTGTGTTTTATAGATTTATGTCTTCTTTGTGTAGCTCCTCCGATGTACAAACAAATTTTGCAAAAAGAAAGGTGATATGAATTGTATGTCTATATACTTTATAGAAAAATTATGATGTAACTTGAGTGTTGTGCATTACAACATGATAAAGAATATTTTAATATACTCTCATTGTATTTTGTACTTTCTATGAATACAAGGTTTTTGATTTGTTATTTGAATCAAATAAGAACAATGAAGTTTAGAGCAAATGTGTATATTGACTAGAAAATGAGAGAATAAAGTATATGGGTAATATGGTCATTTGTCATCATTCACCACATTCAGTTAAACAAATAATCAAACAGCATAAATTCAGTTAGATGTGAACTCAGTCAGAACTTTTAACTCAGTCAGCTTCTAACTCAGCCAGCTCTAACCCAGTTAGCACTATCAAACGACCCCTAAGGTATGTTTTGACATATTTTGGGGATGCAATGTAATTGGATCGTGCAAGTATTCTTGCACTTGTTATTGTTAAACTTTCGAAATGCTCACTAGACTTTCCAAGTCTAAAATATCTATTTGGACATTGTTTATATTCGTGGATTAGAGGATGGATGCTGATAGATACATGGATGTTTAGAACACCTTTTGGATATGTAATAACTATTTACGTATCTTATGCTTTTGATATGTAACTATGTTAGAACTTAACTTTTAAGACCTTATTCTGCAATTGCGTTGTAGAAAATGTTAGAAACTTTGATTTTTAATTAACTACTTCAAATAGCCCATGTGATAGGTGTTTTCGAATACGAAATGGTAAATCCAAATGTGCCATTGCGATTAGGCTCCTACAAACCTTGGTAAAAGCCTGTTGGGGCGTTGTAATTTCAACGTTTGTATTTGAAGTCAATTTTTTAAATCTACTTCAGCTACATATTATATGTGTTTTTATCCAGAACAAGAGGAAGACTGTAAATATTTTTGACAGATAAATGAAAAAGTAACCCTACAAAACTACAATGATTTGCTTATTGAAATACAGACGAGTTGAAAGATATGCAATCAAATTTGAATGAGAAAAACAAAAACGGTAGTTTACAATAGGAAAAAGAACATCGCCTTAATCAAATATTCTAATCTTATTCTTTGATTCTAAACTATTAAAATCGTCATAATTACTTCTAAAAACAAAAGTCCAAATACCTCAGAGTCAAAGAGTCACATGCGTATAAAGACAACACCCACAACTGCCATGTGCAATAGGAAAAAGAAAATAAAGAAAAACGAATCCGCCAGTTACGCAATTATAATAAATTAATAATCCCATTAAAAAAATCAATATTCAATTACATCCAATCAACCCAACACAATCAAAACCCCATAAACAAATTTTCAAACTTCGATGATGAACCATAAAACAAAATTCAAACACCCAATTTTCTTAATTTAAAAAAAAATAAATAAAAAACCCAAAACTTACCTAAATTGGCTTCTGGATCAGATTTAGAAGACAAGGGAATCCCATATGGCGGCGATGGCAAAGGCGGCGGGGATGACCAGCTGGCTTCTGAGGGCGGTGAATCTTGAGGAGTCGCTTTTTGCAGCGGCGGCGCGTGGTGGTGGTGGTAAGGCGGTGAGATGTACGTGAAGTTTCATGCCGCCGTAGCAGGAGCCTTTGCTGCTCATGAAGTAGCGGTCGTGGGTGACGTTGAGTGCCACCACGTCTCTTCCGGCGCCGGTGGTGTAATTGTGAACAGGGTGCTCGGCGTTGCACGTCTCATAGTTCGTCTTGTTCACTTCAAGTATGTCGTTTTGGTTCCTGTCGTATACGAAATCTGACAGAACGAGGAAATTACAATTATGACCCTCAATAGAAGTTCTATGTTTTTAGGGGTTAAATGAATAAAGAAAAAAGCTTCTTAGATCACGAATTCCAATAAGTAATCCCTGATAAAGAGTAAAGACTAAATAAAAAAATAATCTTGATGAAGAGTGGCATTGAAGTTTTGTTTGTCGGTGAGATCTTGAAAAGCGAAAGAAAGATTCACAACTTTCTTGATTAGAACAAGAGATTGTGTTCAAAATATACTAAGATAACTTCAAAAAGAAACTATGGTCCCATGGTTAACATCAACCAGTTTGAAATTTGAACTCCATATTTACTCCAAAAACCTCATTTTTCCGTTTCTTTCGTGATTTTGAAATTTTTATGGCGAATGAATAACAGAGAGGCAGGATGAGATCTATGATTCATTGTCTGATTGTACAATCGAGTTGTACTATGCATACAGAGTGTTGTCGATTTTGTATTGCAGATCTCCATTGCCCTAACATTACTCGAAGCACAAAAAAGGAGGTTGAAAACTGGACATATTGAGTAATGTCCTAAATGTTCTTAACTTGGTGATTACTGATTATAATCAACATTCGGTTTAGTAAAATCTAAGCTCAATTAACTGAAATCATTACGAGGAACATTAAAAGGAGACCACATTTCAAATCACGGAAAATTTGGGGAAAAAAGTCAGCATATCTGTGCAAAGATCTAGCACGATTAGCTTTAAAATCACTGAAATGAACACGTACTCGATGATCTATGTCAACAAATTCAACATTTAGAGAAGCAAAATTGCAGATCTGAGCGAAATACTTACAGAGCCAATCGCCGAGGTAGAACGTTTGGTTTCCAGCCCACAGAGTGTAGTTAACGTTGGAAGTCCAGCCCATGTTGCCTCCGACGATGAATCGCTTGGCGGAAACTTCCGGTAACATCACCAGCAATGTGGCGCAGAAGGCCAAAGCCACCGCCGTCGCCCATCTACCGTTGCTGCTGCTCCGCCCCATTGGAGTTGAGAAATTAATCGGGTGGCGAATTTCGAGGGTTTTTCTAGAAATGTCGAGTAAAGATATCCGTTGCACTATATAACACGAATAGGAGCGTCACCCAATAGATCGAGTGTTCCAGCAACTTTGTTTATAAAAAGAAAAAAAAAACATTATCTATTATTTTTATTTATAATGAGTAAAACTTTATATTATGCATTAAAAGAGTATAAGTTGCAACTAATTTTTAAGTCACAAAAAAATTAATCTTGTCAGATATGTCACTAACTTTGTACAATTTCATCTTCGAGAATTGGTTTATGGTTCACGAAAATTTTAAAAGTATAAAATGCTTGGCTTAATTGGTTTTGATCAATATTGGTATTCTACGTTGTAAATTGGAAATTTTTATCATACATGCTAGCATCTTAGGTGTACTTATCCTTCTTAGACTATCTGTTATATCTACCACATACCATATATGTGGTGGGTGTCACATAAGCACCACATTTCACTACCACTAACATGGGATACCTACCACTAACACACTACTCCACATCATTATTTTTATTTTTTTTAATTCAAAAATACAATAAAATTACTTTTTTTAATTCAAAAATTACAATAAAATTATATTTTTTATAAAGACAATTATCGGCAAAGTAATCACGTACCAATAAGTCGTGTGCGGCTTGGCGATCACGATTGACGACCGCCCTTGTACGCGCTGCATTCGAACTTTCTTCGGCGTGAACGTGTTGCACAACATTGAAGAATGTCTCAACGAATTCTACATTGTCATCCGAGTCAAAACTTTTTAAAAATTCCATATGTATTGTGGGATCCATGTGTATGTGTTTTGTGGTTTTAGAGAATAGAATGGGGTGTAAATTTTGGTATAATAGAAGTGTTATTTATAATTAGTAAATTGTGTTTGAAAAAAAAAACGGCCAAAAAATCGAACGCCAATCAGCTTTCTCGTTTGAATCCGTCGTCGGGAACATGAAGAACCACGACCACACCCGACCACGGAACGTCGGGGTGGTGTGCACGATCCATGCTCGTTGCCACATAGACCACGAGTGCCTTCGTGGTATGTATACCACAAGGCCTTAATAGATGAAGTTTTTTTTTTTTTTTTTTGCCATATGTCCTCATCTTTTTCATTTGGACACATGACATTTTCTAGAATTTTTGAATTTTTTATTTTTCACTTGTCATTTTATTGTAATTTTCATTTTATTAAATTAAAATTTCACATTTAATATGTAAGGTAATATATATGTAAAGTATTTATTAGAAATGATTTATATATGTAATGTATTCAATATATTAAAATCTCATTAATTTTAATAATTTAAATTTTTTCTCATTTTTCTTATAAATTGAAACTTCTCAAATTGTTAAAATTTCATATTTTTTTTTAAATAAACTCATGTAATACATGAGTCTCACACCTAGTTATTATTACTTAACTATATACAAACCTAAAATGGTTGATGTATAACTTTTGATTCCTATTATCCATTACGAATAACTCTATAACTCTGAACGAGGCTTTGTAATTATAAATGTATTGGTGATCAATTAATAAACCAAGTAATCCAAACCAGTTGTTTCATGGTATAGAGTGGGTTTTAACCTAAACCCTAAAACACGACAGTCGGCGAATCATCTACACCACTGCCACCAAAAATCGAATCCAACTCGTCCTTCTATCTTGGTCACAAGATCGTCCAGGATACTTCATTACTACAACGAGAATACATGGAGAGAACTACGATGATTGGGCTGGAGACATGCAGACGACAATGGAAGCACGAAGAAAGTTCGGCTACTTAGATGGAACTATTACAGAAGCTACTCCTCCATGCACCGAGGTTGATTAGTTCACCATCAATGCAATGTTGATGTCATGGATCATGAATACCATAAACCTATAAGTGAAATGTTATCTCTCAAAATACATAGATGTAACATGTATGAACAACTCGTCGAGTTCGTCTTCAAAAGTTGGGAGATTGCCTTGGACGCGCCGAGTCTGCTCATGCACTCACGAGTCCTATAGACTCCAGGTCTATGGCTAAGCCCAAAATGTTGGGTCACTCCTTGAACCCTCTAAAACCCTTCTAACACCCAACTAGTTCCCCTTGACCCTCAACAGATTTGGGGACATCAAGCCTTGGACTCGCCGAGTCCCAAGAACGACTCGCCGAGTCTAGATTGTCTAAGTCTCATTTCTCGATTGCTAGTGTACAACACTTTTCCAAATGATAGATCCAATCCCCTAAGCTCGATCTATCACGTAAAGTTACGAACTTTATGTGCATGCATGGGACTTTTGAGCCTAAAAGGCCCTAAAATGGCTCTTATAATGCATGGGACCTTCCTTGAGTGCAAAAGCAACTCCAATCTGCCTTGTGACTCTTCCCAAGTGCTAGATCCGAAGTCTTGACCCCCAACCATGTTTGCAAATCATGGTTGGTCACCTCATATGGCTTAAAAGCCCTAAATCTTCCCCAAAAAGGGATCTAACAAATAAGCAAGCAAGGTATAGACTTTATACCTTTCAAAGACTGCAAATGATGTACCAAACACGAATCCTTCAGTCTCCTCTTGATCCTTCTATGCTCTTCCTTCTTCCTTTTGAACAAAAAACCACCAAAATCACCACAAATGCCTTTAGATCTTCACACACTCGGCTAGGGTTTGCTATGGAGGGTCTCTGGGAGCAATAGGGATGAGTGGTGGCTGAAAGAGATGATTAAATAGGGTGCAAATTGTAACGACCCGTTCCCGGTATGTTAATTTATTGGGCTTTGTTGTGAGTTTTGCAGGAGGAACTCGGCGAGTTCATAGCCTGACTCGCCGAGTAGGGTCGCGGCTGCGAGCACGCGTGAGCCGGGGACTCGGCGAGTCCATATTCTGGACTCGGCGAGTCCATCCGTCTGGGTGAAACCCTAAATCCCCGGGTTGCCCACTATTTAAACCACCTTATAGCCCCATTCTCGCCTCCCTCACCCTGTGAACACTGTAAGAAAGAACCCTAATCCTCCCTTGTGTGAGCTAAGTGTTTTGTGCCATTTTGTGAAGGTGTGAAGAAGGAGAAGAAGAAAGAAGCAAGGAGAAGAGTTGGAGTGCAAAGATCCAAGGGCAAATCTGAGTTATTTGAGGTATTTTCGGAGTTCCCTCTTGTTATATGCCCTAAACTTCCATTGGAGCTCTTCTAAGAGCTAATTGATGTTTGTTCCAAGCCTTATGTTTGCATGAATGTCTTAATAAGTCGAAATACCTTTGGATCTGAATGTTGGGGTGTTGTAGAGCCCATATCTTCTGTCTTTTTGGAGTTACTTTGCATAATAATCATAGATCTACCCATTTTATGCATCTTTTAGCCTTATTTCCCTTATTCATGAGGTTGTGCACGTAAAGTTGGAAACTTTACGTGGTAAATCAGCTTATTGGACTCAGATCTATCTATTGTATGCGTTGGATTCAAACAAAATCGAGTAAAAATCAGTTGCATGGCGGCAACTCGGCGAGTCGGGAAGAACGACTCGGCGAGTTGGGTCGCGAGTTCCCGAGTCCTTCATTTTGACCAGTGTCGAGTGAATCCAGTGAGTTAGAGAGTGGACTCAGCGAGTTGAGGGTAGACTCAGTGATGAAGGGACTCGGCGAGTTGTTCATACAACTCGGCGAGTCCAAAGCAATCTTCTTAGGATCATGAACAACTCGTCGAGTTTGTTCATACGGCTCGGCGAGTCGGATGAAGATTGTCTGAGTTCTTGGATCAAGAGGGTACTCGTCGAGTCGATGCCACACTCGACGAGTAGCAGCATGTAGAACTGAGAAGTGAGAGTAGGACTCGGCGAGTTGGGTGGCCCAACTCGGCGAGTCAGCCCCAAAAGTAAGTTGACTTTGACCAAGGGTAAAAGAGTCATTTTACCCCAAGTGCAGTGTTTAGTATTTGATTGAGTGTGTTCATGGGCTTGTAGCCGAGGAGATTCAGGAGCAGCAGCCGGTAGCTTTCAGAGACACACACTCAGCCGCCAGTTTACGAGGTGAGTTTCCTTCAAGTAGGGACGGGTCTAAGGCCACAATGCCGGCCCGTCCAGTTAGCAGTAGTTTCCGGACTTCGGTCCGATGTAGCAGCTAGAATGTTTGATGCCTTCGTGGCTCAGACAGGATTTATGTGCTATGTTTTATGTGTTACGTGTTATGTGTTCCGGGCTACGGCTCGATGTAGTATGCAGTATATGTGTTCATGCTAGTCGATATGTCATGATATGTTCAGTCAGTTAGTTCCGGACTCCGGTCCGATGCAGGGGACAAGGTCCCAGTTAGTTCCGGACTTCGGTCCGATGCAGTTAGTTCCGGACTTCGGTCTGATGCAGTTAGTTCCGGACTTCGGTCCGATGCAGTTAGTTCCGGACTTGGGTCCGATGCAGGGGACAAGGTCCCAGTCAGTTCCGGATTTTGGTCCGATGCAGTTTCCGGGCTTCGGCTCGATGCAGTGGGCAAGGCCCAATATGTGTTATATGCTATTGTATGGTATGTGGTATTTTGGGGGAGCTCACTAAGCTTCGTGCTTACGGTTTCAGTTTTGGTTTCAGGTACTTCCGCAAGCAAAGGGAAGAGCCCGGGATGATGGCATCGCACACACCACCGCCTCAGCTTTAGCCTGGGATTGATTTAGATGTTTTGATCTGATGTAGTATGATACAGTTCTTCCGCACAGTATTTTATTATGTTTTGGAATACATCACGTATGGTTTTATTATATGATGCTCTGATTACAGTTTTGATTATATTAAAAACAAAAATTTTTGGGTCGTATTTTTGGGTCGTTTCACAAATTCTCAGATTAAGGTTTTTGTCCAGTCAGAGCCTACTCATCGAGTCTGTCCGCCGACTCTACGACTCCACCACTTAAGTCCCGTGTCCAAACCCGCTCCTACTCGACGAATTGGGCCTTCAACTCGCCGAGTCCCAGGCCAAAAATGCAAAAATACTTAAATAAAATACATACCAGGAACCGGATGCTACAAATCTCCCCCACTTATTTCAGACTTCGTCCTCGAAGTCTGCTGATCGCTCCTAGAAAAGCTTTGGGTAATGCTCCATCATCTCATCCACCGGCTCCCAAGTCCACTCTGAGCCCTTCCGGTGCTGTCATTGCACCTTCACTGGCTCCACCCTCTTGTTCCTCATATCCTTCGACTTCTGGTCGAGGATCGCCATTGGCCGCTCAATGTAATTCAGGTTGTCATTGATCTGAATATCCTCTAAGGGTACCACCGCTGAGTCGTCCACCAGGCACTTCCGCAGCTGGGAGACGTGGAAGGTGTTGTGGATCTGACTGAGTTCGGCTGGCAGATCCAACTTGTACGCCACCTTGCCCACCCGGGCGATAACCTTGAAAGGCCCAATGTACCTGGGGCCCAACTTGCCCCGCTTCCTGAATCGGATGACGCCCTTCCATGGCGACGCCCTCAGGAGAACCATATCCCCGACCTAGAATTCCAGGTCTAATCGGCGCTTATCGACATAACTTTTTTGCCGACTTTGAGCAGTCTGAAGCTTGCTTCGGACCTGTTGAATCCTCTCTGTCGTCTTGAGCACCACTTCGGTGCTCCCCATGACCCTCTGGCCAACTTCACCCCAACATATCGGGGTCCTGCACTTCATCCCATACAACATCTCGAAGAGAGGGCGGTCAATGCTCCCATGATAACTATTGTTATAGGAGAACTCTGCGAAGGGAAGGTAGGTATCCCAACTACCTCCAAAGTCTAACACGCGTGTTCGAAGCATATCTTCCAGAGTCTGGATGGTCCGCTCGCTCTGACCATCCGTCTGTGGGTGAAAGGTGGTGCTAAAATACAGACGAGTACCCAGCTCGTCATGAAACTTCTTCCAAAACCTGGAAGTGAATCGCACATCCCTGTCTGAATCACCAAAATTGGCACCCCGTGCCGCGCCACCACCTCCCTGATATAGATGTCGGCCAACTTCTTAGCCGAGATTCTCTCCTGAATTGGGATAAAATGGGTGCTCTTGGTCAATCGATCGACGATGACCCAAATCGTATCCACTCCCCACGCGGTCTTAGGGAGCTTTATGATAAAATCCATCGTGATGTCTTCCTATTTCCACAGCGGGATATACAACGGCTGCATCTTGCCGTGAGGTCTCTAATGCTCGGGCTTGACCTTCCTGCAGGTCAAGCACCGCTCCATGTACCATGCCACATCCCGCTTCATGAAGGGCCACCAATAGTCCAGACGAAGATCCATATGCATCTTCGTCGCCCGGGATGAATAGAGAATATGGATTTGTGCACTTCTTCCATCAATACCTGGCGCACACCCCCAAGGTACGGAACCCACACTCTACGGTACAAAGTCAACAATCCCCGGCTATCGTAGTCGAAAGAGGAGACCCGGCCCACGATTCGCTCGCTCTTCCGATGTTCCTCCTTCATGGCCTCCTACTGGGCCTCCCGTATCCTCTCCAACAGCAGAGTCACCACTGTCATCCTCATGCAGATATCCTTGATCGGTGCTGCCTTGCAGCTAAGCGCATCAGCCACAACATTGGCCTTCCCCGGGTGGTAGAGGATCTCACAGTCATAATCCTTTACCACATCAAGCCACCGATGTTGCCTCATATTCAGATTTGGATGGTCCATGAGATACCTCAGACTCTTGTGGTCCGTGTATATCATACAACGAACCCCATAGAGGTAATGACACCAAATCTTGAGGGAGAACACAACAACCCCCAGCTCCAAATCATGCGCCAGGTAGTTCAGCTCGTGAGGCTTCAGCTGCCTCTAAGCGTAAGCAATGACATGCCCTATATGCATCAATACTATGCCCAAACCCGAGATGGACACATCGCAGTATACAACGAAATCATCCATGCCCTCTGGCAGGGCTAAGATCAGAGCTTTGCACAATCTCTGCCTCAGTGTCTCAAATGCAGCCTGCTGCTCAGGCCCCCAACGGAAGACCACGACCTTCCTTGTTAGCCTGCTAAGGGGCACGACTATCTTAGAGAAATCCTGGATGAATCTCCAATAGTAGCCTGCCGGTCCTAGGAAACTCCGAATCTCGGATGGAGACCTCGGGACCTCCCACCTCATCACGACCTCTAACTTGGCTGGATCTACCAAAATCTCATTCTGGTTGACAAGGTGCCCAAGAAATTGTACCTCGCGCAACCAGAACTCACACTTAGAGAACTTAGCATATAAGCTCTCCCTCCTCAAAGTACTCAAAACCTCCCGTAAGTGCTCCTCATGCTGCTCTCGCGTCTTGGAATAGACCAAGATTTCATCGATGAAAACTATCACAGAACGATCCAGCATCGGTCTGCACACACGGTTCATGAGATCCATGAACGCGACAGGAGAATTGGTAAGCCCGAAAGGCATCACCACAAACTCATAGTGACCATAACATGTCCGAAAGGCAGTCTTCTGCACATCCTCCTCTCTGACCCTCATCTGGTGATACCTGAACGCAAATCAATCTTAGAGAACCAAGATGCTCCCTGTAGCTGGTCAAAGAGATCATCGATCATCGGGAGTGGGTAACGGTTCTTCACCGTCACCTTATTCAGCTCCCGATAATCTATACACATCCGATGTGACCCGTCCTTCTTCTTCACAAACAGAATCGGGGCTCCCCATGGTGAACTGCTCGGTCTAATGAACCCCGTGTCTAACAGCTCCTGCAGCTGTGTAGACAACTCCTGCCTCTCAGGAGGAGCCAAACGATACGGTGCCTTGGCTATCAGAGCCGCACCAAGGACTAGGTCGATCCTGAACTCCACCTGTCTCTCCGGAGGTATCCCGAGCAACTCCTCGGGGAATACTGTTGGATTAATGTCTAAGTCCATAACTGTAATTAGTAAGACTTGACCCGACCTGGCATGGTCCATTTTGGTTGCATGGCATCATGCATTTGTATGGACTATAATGAGAGAAATAACACTGAAGTTTTGTTATATATTATAAGTTCTAATATATTAATAAGACTATTTAATTAGTATTGATCAAGAATTAATCTAGAATTAATTAAGTGATCAAAAGAAGACTAATTAAATATAAGGGTTGATTGTGTAAATCATCCATACTTGTATAGTGGGCTAATGCTCCATGGATTATCAAGTTGGGCTAAAACCCATATGATGCTCCATGGTGTTTTGTACCCCTGGATCATGGAAATGGAAAGCCATGACAATTAGGGTTTACCCTAATTGTCACTAACTATATAAGCATCTTATTGTTGACAAAATCGGTGACTAGAGTATGATAGAAAGGGCTAGCCAATATTCATGAAGTGTGTATATTCTCTCAAGTCTTTCCAAGTGCATATGATGTTGTGTGAACCATTTGAGGTGTCACACTTGGGGCACTAGGCACTCAAGCTTCATGAAGACAAGCTACATCAAACAAAGGTATGTATTCTATCCATCTGTTTACCCAAGTATGAATTATTGTATGCTAGATAGGGTAATACCTTGGAAAGTTCACAATTGCATTTATAATAGAGAAAACATAGATCCAAGGTATTTAGGGTTGCATGTACACTTAGAAGTGTTAGAATGCTCATAACCCAACAGTGGTATCAGAGCCTAGGCTTGTTTTCTTGTTATACTTGCTTAAACTGCTTAAATATCGAATTTTGGTGTTGTTTGCACAACAGACTCGTCGAGTCAACTGATGGACTCGCCGAGTCCAAGGCAAAAAGCATCCAACTCGCCGCATTGGTTTGTGCACTCAACGAGTTGGACCCCCTGATAGCATATATTCGATTGTTTTGGATGGAATTGGACTAGGAACATTACCCTAAGATCTTTTTGGACTTTTAAACTTGTTTTTGATGTGGTAATGTTCATGCTAATCCAATTTCAAAGATAATTGTCAATAGATTCATGTTTTCTATTAGTTTAAAAGTTATGCTAATTACATGAAAAAGTTTGATGTGAATTATCTTTTTTCATATGAGTTGCTTAGATTAATAGATATGTTAATTGATTATGTGTTTTCAATCCATTTTAATCTAAGAGATGATTCAAAATTGTGTTTGTGTAACTTGTACTCAAGTTACATGAAAAGTCACATTAAAGTTTCTCAAAACTCATAAATGTTGGCAATGGTTACAAAATGAAGAGTCTTGTCCTCATTAAATGGTTTTATGACTCCATAACTTGTCCTCAAGTTATAGAGGTTCAAGAGTCACTTCACTAAATCATTAAAAATGTGTAGCCTTAATTAGTTCCGTAAGTTACAAAAGAAGAAGAGTTACTTTCTTTAATAGTTTAAAGTCTTCCATAACTTGTCCTCAAGTTATGGAACTTGAAGAGTTTTTTAATTAAAACTACTTTAAACTCATAAGTTATGAAATTAATTAGTTTTGAATAGTTTCAAAACTTGCCCTCAAGTTTTGAAATTTGAAAAGTTTTCTTTCATGAATACTTTAATTCCAAGTTAAGCCCTTAGAATTTTAAAAGTTAAAATTCAAACCTTATACTCTATAATATTATAATTTAATAATATATATATATATATATATATATATATATATATATATATATATAACAGTAAAGTCAGTCTTACCGTTAGTAGGCCTCATTCACGAAGTCGGTCTATAAGGGGGGTATAAGGTTACTGCCTATAAAATGGCAGTTTAATGGGTGTTCACTCTCACCCACCGCTTCCTTGACCAGTGGAGGGTCGTTAGCCGAACGGGTAGGACAAGGACTAGAATTCCCCCTTCATTAAAAGTATTAATGATAAATACTAAGTAACTAAACTCTTATTAATACCCAATCTTAGTTACTTAGGAAAATGTGAATAAGGTGCTAATCCATGAAATTACACTTTGCACTTTGTTTAAGCCGTTAGTGGAGCGTGTGTGGTTAACCGACACACTAATCTGGACTTAACAAGGTAGGCAAAGGGTAACTTAATATTTATCATAGTATCGGTGGAGCGTGTGTGGTTAACTGACACATCGATTAAGGGGTAAATATTAAGGGTACCAAGTATATTTGCATGGTTACTTCACACCTTGTTTTGTGATCCTCGGTATCCCAGTCACAAAACCTGAAGGGCACACTCAAGATTGAAACATGTCATTGAACAGTTCAATGAATCTCAAAAGAATCTAGGAGTTTCAAAAACCAATTAAAACCTAATAATACATTTCGTTTATCTTGGTGGAAATTGGTGAATCGTCATTCACCTACCTTTAAATATTTTATAGCTTAGGTTACAACATTCCTCTTTCAATTTATAAAATAGTTTGTAGGGTCCTAGCCTTAATATTTCATATTGGGTGTTATATTAAGGACTTTAGATCAACTATCTTGAATATCTCCCAAAAGATGTCTAGTTCAGACATCTATGATCCTCCCAAATCTCTTGGAACTTCACTTCCTCCACCTCCTCCAATTATTCTCCCTATCCCACAAGTTCAAGGTCACTCTAGCCCTATTGGCAAGCAAGGTTTATGTGTGCACACATCTTGGAGATGAAGTCACATATTGACAAGCCAGGAGAGTTGGGTGTCAAAGTCTTGAGAAAGTTGGATGTCCAATCACTTTCTAAGTCACATAGTGAGTTCCTTTGGGACTCCTATGAAACATACTATGACAAAACCCTTAATGATCTTATCTATTTGCTAAGATCAACTTCCCAAAACTTTATGGACATTAACAATGATAACATTGGAAATCCAGAAAAAACATTCTCTTCCCAATGGAAAAGGATCGACCATAGTCAACTCGGTTGACCAAATGGTAAAGAGAAATGCTAAGTCTGTGCTAGTCCCATGTACCATTACCATAGAGTCCATATGTTAAATTGCCAAAGGAATAGACATTAATTGCGAAGCTACCAATTTTTACCTAAGGATGTTAAAGTCAATAAGTTTGACTCTACTTCAGGTAAAGTCCACTATCTAACTCTGTTAAGTTTCTATTCTAAGATTCTTGATACATGATGCGACTGGGTCACATGTTGATGTTTTAAGAATCAAAGAAAAGTGAAGAAACTAAAAGAAAGAATATGCTGAATCTGATCGTGTAGATGGATTTCTATCGCATAGTTTGAAGATCGGATTCTTGAGCTACTTCTTAGGAGTTATGATATATTGCTTAGGAATATATAACAACAAATTTTCCATGTGCTTTGCACTGTAAGGATAGTTTTTCCGCAAAGTTTTTAAAATAAAAGGAAAAATTTTGATTTTATTTATTTTAAAACATCCTTACAATGGCACTTGTGAAAAACTTTGTTGCTTATATGATTCCATTGATAGCAATATTGGAAATATGGATTTGATTCTTTCATTTGTGGTAGCATCTAAATTTACCAAATAAGGAAAGATTCTCATCACCCAAGTTTCTGTTGGATAGACACTTGGAATCATGCAATTTGTATGATGAATAAGAATCTTCATCTTTGGAAAATTAAGACTAATTCCTTGTTCACATGTTTAAGTGAGTCAAGTAAAGGACTAAGGGATCAAGTACACATTATTGTGCATTGGTCAAGTTCACCACAAATGATCGATAAGACTATTCGTCATAATTTACTAAAGCTCAATAAATATGGTTATACTTACAAGCTTAAATGTAACTCTGAGACATTGGAAAAGGTTCTAATGTATGGTAGAGCGAATAAGAAGAATCAACTTAGGCAGAAAGATAAAAGTTTCTCAAATCTGAAAAGATGGGAGAGTACTTTAGCATCATGTTTTGTGATCATCTTAATGATTTAAAAATCATGTCAAAATTAGTCCTCTAAAGTCATCTTAGTGTATTCTTATGACTAAGAAGTGGAATCTTGAATTGTTGAAATGATTAAATCAAGAAGATGAGTCATGATTCTTTCCAAAAACAATTCTTAGAGTTATACTCCAAGATTGTAGTTTGAGTGACACATCTTAAAGAAGGTTTACTAACACTTGTCAAATGTAAGAGTAAAAGGTTTTCTACTATTGTACATTTGAAATTGGAAAGTTGTGATGTTTTGGATAAAACAAAGACCAACTTAGGCTAATTGTGTAAAGTGTTAGTCTTGATTAGAATCCGCACTATCTCTTGAATATCTGACAAGAAAATCTTATATGTCAAGGAGACAGTGGGAGTCTTAGAGATCTTGAAATTCTCAAGAACTAATCAAGAATAAAACCTGAAGTTCATCACTAGCACACGACTAGAAGTTTATAATCTATCGTGTTGACATTTCTGTGCCCATTCCAGTAAAGTTGGCTATACATTTGAGTTCTACATGTTCTCAATTGTTTGCATAACTACTTGGAAGCATTGGCAGGCCCTTGTGCTGCCAGGTGGCAAAAGTTAAGATTGCACAAGTTTGATCCATATGAGTTAGGATTTGTCACTAACCTAGTCTTGTGATTATGATTTTGACAAATTCACATGGATAAGAACACACACACACCATCAAATCTACAGTCATAAGGTTTGTCTCCGATTCATGAAAATGATGGTAAGGAAACACTTCCACCAAGTAGATTTTAAGTAGATAGCAATCTTTGCATTCACAAAGTCATTAGTAGAGCACACTAACATGGACTTATGAGAAATAGCAAAGGTCTAAACAATTGAGACTATGATTACGACATCCCTTTTCATAGCTCTAAAATTGTTTAGACACACCTGTGAGCTATCTAAGAAAAGGTGTGTGATTTTGATAAAGTATTATCAAAGCAATCTAGTATCAAAAATCTGAACTTTGGTAAGAAAGTCAATAACGTATTGATTTCTAGAAGTCCAGCTAATTTCTGAGTACATGTCAAAGCTAGTGGGAGCATAAGTGTTATGCTAATAATCATCATGTTAGTGGGAGCACGATAATTATGATAAGTATTGCAAGTTAGGAATGTTAATTATAGAAATTAAAAGTTTCAATTCGCTGAAAAAAGATATTTTGCTATAATTAAGGGAGAGGAAATTATACTTCATGTCATTTCTAAAAAGCTTAGAGTGAGATTTTAAGCTTAGATTGAGATTTTAATTATCTTTAGTCAAGAATATATATATGAATTTCATGTTGGATTGGTTCAACATAAGGAAATTCTATATATTGCGTTCTCAAAATTCGATTATGATTACGGCATCCCTCTTCATAGTCATATCTTGAGAACATGGCAAATAAAAAAATATTGTAGCAAAAGACTGATCTAGAATCAAGTCTTTATGTGAAACATCATGAATCGTGTCACATTTGCTTTGGGTACATGAGCGATTGCATGTGCTATAATATTTATCCTTTCTAAGTTTTCCAAATGACTGGGGCATTAAGAAGGGAAAAGGTCTAGAATTAGATATGACTAAAATGAATAAGCAATTGTAGAGGACAATCTAAGGTTTACCAAAGATTGGTTGCTCAGGGACAGTTGGAAGTATAGTGTTAATTTTTGGAAGGACCATATTGACATATTCTGAAAAAATGCAACTCTTGTTTAGAAGTGATAGTTAAATGGGAATATGGAAATGATTCCATAGGTGGAAGTTGTTCAATTTGTGTAAGATTAGGAAAACTTAATGCAAGAAGGATGTTTCCATGGAGTTGATCTCCATTGGAATACTCTGTAATGTCTGTTGACAAGTCTTTGTGATTTTGTGCATAATCATTACAAGAGGATCAATGCATATAAGTTTAAAATCTAATAGATTTCGATAAATGATAGAAATTTGGAATTCTTATATTTTCTATAAGGGTTTTGGAGTGTGAAAAGAGAATCATTGAAATTATGTTCAATCGATCTAGTTCACAAAGTAAGGATCATAGGCAAACACAGAGTGCATACTTGGTGTATGGCAAAGCTTTTGTTTAGAAAAACATAGTGTACATGCTTGGAGCATGGGACAAATATTGTTTTAATTCAAGAATAAAGTTGATAACTGAAACAGTATGCAATGAATAATGTGTAATTATATGGTGATAAATAAAAGATGTTTTATTTATATTCATAAGTTCTGAGACCATATTGGATTCAATTATTCTTGTGTTTCATTTTGCATGTTTTGACTTCCAGAATAACTAGGTCGTTCTTCCTGAATGACTAAGTTATTCAAACTATCCACAGTTGGTCATATGTTGGAAGTAGATATGAATCAAGACTGTCATGAGTTGGGCTTGTAGAGGTCTAAGATGTTGGGCAAAGTGGTGCTACAACACTCATGAGTGCTCATAAGTTCTGAGTATTGGATTCAACCCACGCTGATTGGAATGACTTCATGGATTTTATCATGATTGATCATGAGACGATAATATCTTATATTCTTCAAACCTAGAGATATGAGTTGTTACTATGAGTTGGTTATACATTGATTGCACGAAAATGCATTAGTAACTCGATGTTATAAAACATGCCTTTGTGTATGATTCAACAAGTAGTAGAACAAGCCATATGAGTCGAAGTTTATCCATTCCTTTTACCTTCGGGATAAAAGCAAAATCTGTGGGCCCCTCGATGATTTAATGATGATACATGTGAGTGCTTGGCCAAGCCAGGACTGATTTGATTTGTTCAATCAGTCAGTCATCATGAATCGGAAATCGGGAAACAACAGATGGACAGAGAGAATGATTTATAATCCATGTATCAGTCCATATGATATCTAGAATGGAGGAATATATGATCCCTTATCTAATGGACAAGTCATTGACAAAGGTCAGAGATCATTGGCAAGGTCAGAGTTCGACGGAAGCTTTTGAGAGCTACGATTGCCAGTCAGTTCTTAAAGTCATACGCAATTATAGTTTTAGACTTATCCAAGTGGGAGACTGTTGGATTAATGTCTAAGTCCATAACTGTAATTGGTAAGACTTGACCTGACCTGGCATGGTCCATTTGGGTTGCATGGCATCATGCATTTGGATAAACTATAATGAGAGAAATAACACTTAAGGTTTGTTAATATATTATAAGTTCTAATATATTAATAAGATTATTTAATTAGTATTGATCAAGAATTAATCTAGAATTAATTAAGTGATCAAAAGAAGACTAATTAAATATATGTGTTGATTTTGTAAATCATCCATACTTGTATAGTGGGCTAATGCTCCATGGATTATCAAGTTGGGCTAAAACCCATATGATGCTCCATGGATGCTCCATGGTGTTTTGTACCCATGAATCATGGAAATGGAAAGCCAAGACAATTAGGGTTTACCCTAATTGTCACAAACTATATAAGAATCTTATTGTTGACAAAATTGGTGACTAGAGTATGATAGAAAGGGCTAGCCGATTTTCATGAAGTGTGTATATTCTCTCAAGTCTTTCTAAGTGCATATGATGTTGTGTGAACCATTTGAGGTGTCACACTTGGGGCACTAGGCACTCAAGCTTCATGAAGACAAGCTACATCAAGCAAAGGTATGTATTCTATCAATTTGATTACCCAAGTATCAATTATTGTATGCTAGATAGGGTAATACCTTGGAAAGTTCATAATTGCATATATAATAGAGAAAACATATATCCAAGGTATTTTGGGTTGCATGTACACTTAAAAGTGTTAGAATGCTGATAACCCAATAAATACGCCCTCAAACTCCCGTACCACGGGCACATCGCCCACCGTCGCCTTACCCGCCTCCTGGGTATCCATAACATAGGTGACATAACCTGCGCAATTCTACTGGAGGTAGAGCCTAGCCCTCGCTTCCGAACATAAAGCTGGTCCTCGTTGTGGCCTTTCACCCTGAACCACCAGCTTTCCCCCACTAGGGGTCCTGATCCGCACTGATTAATGCATGCAGTCGATTACTGCCCGATTGGGGCTCAGCCAATCCATACCAATAATAACCTTGTTCCCCCGCAAAGGTATGGGAACCAAGTCCACCAGGTAACATTCCTCGAACAACCTCAAAACACAATGCCGATAGACCTCTGACGCTCGTACCGATCGGTAGTCCGCAATCTCAACCTCTAGAGGGCAATCCAACATGCCCGAAGACTCAGGAAACTTCTTGTTAAGCGCAAGAGAGACAAATGATCGGGTGGCACCCAAATCAAACAACACCTGAACTGGGATACCGTTCACAAGGAACGATCCTAAGCAAGGCACATAATATATCAAAATCACAGCGAAATAACATAAAATCATAAATAAGAAATCATACCTGTCACCACATCGGGTGCAACGCGTGCCTCCTCGGCTGTCAGCTGAAATGCTCGACTCCGAACCACTGGAGCCTCCTACTTGGCCTTCCGGCCATCCACAACCCGTGTTGTTGCTGGAGTCGGCGCCACTGTCGGCGCCGCTGCTGCTGTCAATCTAGGGCAATTGGCCCTTTTATGGCCCCTCTGATTGCAATGAATGCAAATCAGGTCTGATGTCTGAATCGCAGGAGTAGGGGCAGTACAATCTCTGCCAAAATGCCCAACCTTACCACACTTATAGCAGCCTGAACCCGGCCCAGTGAGACAAGCTCCCTCATGTGACCGACCGCATTTCCCACAACGGTCCCGTCCTGACTGGCCTTTCGGCCTACCATTGGATCCCTTGGGCTTCTTCCCTGAAGCCCCCGTCATCAGCCCCTCCTCTGCCTTCCTCATCCGGATGTGCTCCAGATCAATCTCCCTCTCCCTAGCCCTAGAAATCATGGAATCCAGGGTAGGGCAAGCCGGCAAGCTGAAAAACTGACATGCTTCTGGATGTCAGCTCTTAGCATGTCATGGTAACGGGTCCTCTTCATGTCCTAATCACCCGCATACTGGGGCACCAACAAAGCCCTCTCCCGGAACTTGGCGGTCATCTCCGCCACTGTCTCTGTAGTGTGTCTCATATCCAAGAACTCCCTGGCCAGCTGCTGAAGCTCCATAGCTGGTGCAAACTCGGCCCTGAATTGGGTCACAAAATCTGACCACGTCATAGCCTCAATGGCTGGGGCTCCCAACGTGTCACCAATCAACTCCCACCAATATCTGGCTCGGTCCCTTAAACATCCTGTAACAAAACGGACCTTCGACCTTTCCGGGAAGAAGCTCGTTAGCTGTACAGACTCGATGTCTGCGATCCATCTCCTAGCAGCAATGGGGTCCTTCACCCCATGGAAATCCGGTGCACCACTCCCTCTGAAGTCCGTAAAGGACAGTGTGTGCATGCCCGTCTGGCCAGACGCCAGATCACTCCTGAATGATCGGAGGCGATCCTCCATCAGCTCAATGATCCCCTCCTTGATCGACCCGAAGATAACCAGTGTCGCATCAAGGATACGTCTCGTGATCTCGGATGCGATGAACTCGCGTAACCCATCATCCACATGCTCAGATCCTACACCCGAGCCCAAGCCCGACCCAGATCCTGAACCTCCCGCTCCATGTCGCGTGACCACCATTCTGAAAATAAACATACAATTATTAGGGTCACATATACTTTCTAGAGGTCTGACACACTTTCCAAGTTTCCTGGTTCCATCTAGGCCCTCCTTGACTCGAGTACGGATCCTCTGCTTCCAACAGTACAGGCCCATACTACCTTCCACATCTATTCGTACTTTCCTCAAGGATTGCTTCGACTTCACCAAGTCCCTTTTACCAATACCCTTTCCAATGACCTCATACTAGGCTTCCCTAGGGCACTCTCTCCGACCTACTCTCCACCATCAGCTGCACTAGGAGTCCCCACCACCTCCCCCTAACTAGCTTGCGGATACTTTTACATATCCATTCCTTAGTTAGTTGAAGTTGGCCAGAAATCCCATAGCACAAAGCAAGCAGCATTTGTGCGTTGAGTAACCAAACCAGGCATAACCTACAAAGGCCATCCTACTGCTGACTAAACAATCCTAGCATACAGCTCATACAACAGGCATATAAGGCATCCTTCCTAGACCCTTAGCCCTAACTAGCATGCAATTCTCAGAATCATATATCAGGCACACAAGTCATCCTCCTAGATCGTTAGTCCTATTCTAGCATGCAGTTCTCTGAATCAAAACCATATAACATAACATAGCAAGTAAAGGTATCTTGGGGAAAACTTACTTGAGCTCGGCTGGTCGCATGCATCACACACCTCGTCTTTCTTAAAATCCCTTAATTTAGATTTTAGAAAACCGTTTCCTTGTAAGAATCTTTTAGTCCTTCGGTTTGAGTCCAGACACCCCTTAGGGTGTGTCCGAATCCCTCAAACCAAGGCTCTGATACCAACTTGTAATATCCCAAAATTCAAGCCCGATAATTTCATTTTTAAATTAAGTAAAACATAAGTTATATCACCAGAACATTGCCAATAAAGAAAATCGTAAATTCGTGTCTCAAAATCCATATCATCAGTACAATAAAAATCAAAGTACAATCCCAGAAAGTCCGATGCGGAATCATGTGTGTGTGATGCGATGCTACGCCGCCGGCTCCTTCCCCTTAGACGAAGTGGTACCTGAAACCAAAAATGAAACTGTAAGCATAAAGCTTAGTGAGTTCCCCCATCATATCACATACCATATAATATCGTCGGTATCTTTCAATCGGTAACTTCTATCGGTATCTTTCAACCGGTAATCATCATCGGTATCTTTCAACCGGTAATCATCATCGGTATGTTTCAACCGGTAACTGCCATCAGTATCTTTCAACCGGTAACTGGGGACTATTCCATCCCCTACGACTAGCATACAATAACAAGATATAATCATACAGTCAGGCATATCTGTGTACTGACCTACCCTTCGGTCCTAAGGACCGCTGTCAGGGAAACTAATCCCTACTATGCACATCACATATCATACAGATAAATCTCATGACCAAAGCACATAACCATACCAAGATAATTATCACGAAGACAATTATCTTCTAAATACCCCTTTTTGGTGGGCCGACATTGTAGCCGTAGACCCACCCCTACTGGAAGGTAACTCACCTCAATGTCGTGCAGTGTTTGAACTATCCTTGGCGTACAAGTCGACTCCTTTCAACTCCTCGATCCCTACACAACAACCTTCAAGTCATCACACAGAACATGCAACCCTAATCAGGGTTAGTTCAAGTCCAGTCAAAATCAACATTGGTCAAAGTCAACATCCGGTTGACCTAACTTTCCGAGTTGGGCCGCCAACTCGTCGAGTCCCTATCTATCATCTGTCCTTCTTCGCGCATCTACTCGTCGAGTTTAGCAACGACTTGACGAGTTCCCATTCCATATGAATCACCGAATGAATCCTCATCCGACTCGCCGAGTTGTATGAATAACTCGTCGAGTCCATCCTCATCTGATGAACGAGTCCTGTCCTTAACTCACCGAGTTGTATGAACAACTCATCGAGTTTGTCTTCAAAAGTTGGGAGATCGCCTTGGACTCACCGAGTTTGCTCATGCACTCGTCGAGTCCTATAGACTCCCAGTTTATGGCTAAGTCCAATATGTTGGGTCACTCCTTTGAAACCTCTAAGACCCTTCTAACACCCAACTGGTTCCCCTTGACCCTCAACAGATTTGGGGACATCAAGCCTTGGACTCGCTGAGTCCCAAGAACAACTCGTCGAGTCTATATTGTCCAAGTCTCATTTCTCGATTTTTGGTGTGCACACTTGTCCAAATGATAGATCCAACCCCCTAAGCTCGATCTATCACGTAAAGTTACGAACTTTACGTGCATGCATGGGACTTTTGAGCCTAAAAGGCCCTAAAATGGCTCTTATAATGCATGGGACCTTCCTTGAGTGCAAAAGCAACTCTAATTTGCCTTGTGACTCTTCCCAAGGGCTAGATCCGAAGTCTTGACCCCCAACCATGTTTGCAAATCATGGTTGGTCACCTCATATGGTTTAAAAGCCCTAAATCTTCCCCAAAAAGGGATCTAACAAACAAGCAAGCAAGGTATAGACTTTATACCTTTCAAAGACCGCAAATGATGTCCCAAACATGAATCCTTCAGTCTCCTCTTGATCCTTCTATGCTCTTCCTTCTTCCTTGTGAACAAAACCACCAAAATCACCACAAATGCCTTTAGATCTTCACACACTCGGCTATGGTTTGCTATGGAGGGTCTCTGGGAGCAATAGGGATGAGTGGTGGCTGAAAGTAGGGGTGTTCACAGGGCGGTTCGGTTCGGATAGTAATAAAATTGTGAACCGTGACCACGGGGCGGATACCTGACATGCACTAACCGAAACCGAACCGAATTTTGAAAAAAACCAAACCGAACCGAACTGTATGAAGGCGGGTATCCACGGTTCGGTTCACGGGTACCCGTTAAATAGAAAAAAACATAACCATTAATTAAAAATACAAACAACTATTAAGTCATCACCGAAGTTGACAACATTTTATAAAATAAATCACGTACATGTTATGTTTGTTAACGATATTTTCTGTGTTTAATTTATGTTGTTGTAATATACATATAAAATATTTATTCTCTTTTAGTGATATTTATAATCACATAATTAAACAATTTATTTGATGAATGTAGAAACAGTTTCTCAATTTCTGCCATAAAAATTTACACACACAAAAAACATATATCATACAGTATAAAAGAGTCCCTTCGGGGACATCCTATACAGTTTAAAAAAAACAATAGATAGAAAGTTTATAAAGGTGTTAAAAATTATCTTCTCGAGTTCTAGACAAATACCATACATATAAATAAAGCTGGCATATGAGAATTGAGATGATACAGTTTATTATTTTATTACGTCTATTTACTTCTTTTATATATATATATATATATATATATATATATATATATATATATATATATATATATATATATATATATAACGGTTCAGTTCGGGTATCCACGGATATTGAAATATACAAACCGAAACCGATCCGTATAGAGTCGGTTTTTTCGGTTTCGGTTTTTTTTTTCGGTTCGGTTTATTTCGGTTTCGGTTTTTTCGGTTTCGGATTGGCCGGATCGGCTCGGTTTTTCGGTTTTTTTGCACACCCCTAGCTGAAAGAGATGATTAAATAGGGTGCAAATCCTCAGATTAGGGTTTTTGTCCAGTCAGAGCCTACTCATCGAGTCTGGCTGCCGACTCGACGAGTCCGTCACTTAAGTGTCGTGTCCAAACCTGCTCCTACTCGATGAGTTGGACCTTCAACTCGCCGAGTACCAGGCCAAAAATGCAAAATACTTAAATAAAATACATACCAGGAACCGGGTGCTACATAATAATTGGATCTCGGCCCATAATCAAGATTCTAAGTTACTTGACCAACATTCAGGGTAAAAGACCATTTTACCCTTTTTTTACTTGGCCCAAAACCAAGGACCAACCCATTTACTCAAAAGGCTTAAATTCCTAAAGAACATCCTAAGGACCAAAATGGCCCAACTTCTTAATTGGGCCCAAAAATCATCATGGACCTAATTCCAAGAAAGCCCATAGCCTAACCATGGCCCAAAGTCAGAAGTCCAATGGCCCAAAAATGCCCAAACCCTAAAATCCAAAAATAATATCGAGTCCGAAAAGGCCCAAACGTCGAAAGCCCACTTCACCGAGTACGTTTGGCGTGCATGTATTGATTCGAAAATGGGCAGTTAACCCATTACGTGTAGCATACTAGGGATTACGCCCCGCGTACTGGCCAGAGCCCCATTTGAATAATTATTATCTTAACCACTTAATCCCCTAACATCCAAACTTCAGATCTACTTCATTTCAAGGTATTAATGCATAAAGTTGGCAACTTTATCATCTTGCATGTCTTAATGGGACCCAAAACCCGATTTTTGTCCATCAAGACCCATAATAAGGACTCTAACTCATGCATGGACCAATATGATTCATCAAGATAACACCTTCCTACACAAGGAACATCAGAGGGGTTAATATGAAGCATCCTAGCTCATAGAGTGTCTCAAACTCCCAAAGGGAACCTAAACGACCATAATAAGCTCAAAACAAGCCCTAATCTCAATCTAACATAAAGAGGTTCCAAGATAAGAACTTTATACCTTCTAGAGCTAGCAAACTTGATGAAGATTCTGGATCTACAACTTCAGGTCCATCCAAAACTTGGTCACCAAGCACCACCTTCTTCAATGCACACAAAACAACACAAAATTACTTCCAAAGCTCAAGAACACACTAAAATGGTGGCTAAGGGTCGAGATTAGGTTTTAGGAGGTATGGAGGCTAATAAGACGCAAGGCTCAAGGGACATAATGAGCTTATATAGGGGTAAAACCCTAAAGATTAGGGTTTCTAGATGGCTAAAGTACGCTCTGCATTCTCCTACGTATGCTAGTGTATGTGGGTGCATCTGCGATCCATCTATGAGCCAATACGCTCAACGTACCAAAAGAGTACACCCCTAAGCCTTGCCTCTTATAAAGAGTTTAAAAGGAACATACCAACAATTTCAAATGTTAAACTTTTTATCCACCCAAAATCTCAAAGAGACAGAGGAAGTTCATTAGCAAAAGAGGTGATGTGTTCACAATCGCGGGTATATAAATTAGTTGGATGTATAGGTTATAGAAGAGTAATGCTCTTTCAACCACAAAAACAAAATACCTGTAGAAGAAAGTAAGGAGCTTAGATGGTTGAAGAACTCCCTATTATAGTTAGGGATGTAATAGGAATATTGTGTACAAAATTGCATCAACCAGATTGCAATCCATTTGGCAAATAATCCAGTGTTTCATATAAGGACGAAACACATTTAGACGAGGTATCACATTTATCTGATAACTAATAAGTGATAGGACCCTGAATTTGAAGAAACTATTTGATACAAATGTAACACCCACAAAATTCAAGCAAATTTAAAACTTTTTAAACGATTCAAAACCCATTAGTCATTACAAAATGTTTTCAAAATAGTTTAAACATCAGAGCATTCCCCAGAACCATGTCACATAAATCATAAAACATGAGGAGCGGGTACGATCACGCATTCGCCTCGCCACGATCTCCTAATGTACCTGAAACAAAACACTAAACTGTAAGCCCGAGAGCTTAGTGAGTTACCCCCAAGATACCGATACACATACAGTTCACATAGCAATATCAACATTAGCATATCATATCAATCAAAACAGAACAGCATGCACTAGGTCAACAGCTTTACAAGTTGGACTACTCCCTGGGCCCTCAGTACGAGTCTGGAATGCCTACTAGGCCCTCAGCTCGCATCTGGAATGCCATCGAGCCCTCAGTAGAAGTCTGGAATGCCTACCGGGCCCTCAGCTCGTATCTAGAATGTTCACGAGTCCTCAATATGAGTCTGAAATGCCTACTAGGACCTCATCTCATATCTGGAATACTCCCGAGTCCTCAGTATGAGTCTGGAATGCCTACCAGGCCCTCAGCTCATATCTGGAATACTCCCGAGTCCTCAATATGAGTCTAGAATGCCTACCGGGCCCTCAGCTCATATCTAGAATATTCTAGGGTTTGTTGGCTACCGCACAGAGCAGTACAACCTCAACCCATCCCACATAACATGTCGACATGTAACAGATAAATGCACATACAGGTAATCAATCAGTATCACAGGCAGTCCTACAGACCTACCCAACTAGCATATCAACTGGCATACGTTACTAACTCAAACTCAATCATATCAACAACTACTAAGATATCAATCCAATGGGCCGACCTTGGTGCCTTAGACCGTTTAGTATAGTGAGGATAACTCACCTGCAATTGTCGACTGAAAAGATAAGACCAAGCTGCTCCGACCACCGATACGATCTTCACCACAGAACACTACCAAAGAACCAATTCCATAAATACCAATATTACCAAAGTACCCTTGGAAGTCAAACTGGTCAACTATTGGTCAAAGTCAAAGTTAAAGTCAACCTTCCTGGTTGACTCTACTCGCCGAGTCACCCCGAGACTCGCCGAGTTCCCTTATCCAGAAAACTCTCAAAACACACTTAACTCGCCGAGTCGCCCCAAGACTCGCCGAGTCCAACAATCTCTGAGTTCCATCCTGAACAACTCACTGAGTCCCCAACCGAAACACTAATCCAAGGCTTTAACTGACAGGGATTGGGGTTCTGCGACCTGACTCGCCAAGTCAAAGAACAGACTCACCGATTCCAAGGCAATCTTCATCAGACTCGCCGAGTTGTTCTTCCAACTCGTCGAGTCCATGCACAAGTTCATACAACTCGTCGAGTCCCTTCAGTTCTCAATCCATTCAGAGGCTTTTTGAGCCATGCAGGGCTCCAATCGATAGGTCCACCCTTCTACAATCTAACCCTCACATAAAGTTGCAAACTTTACGTGAAACCAAGGAGATATAAGCCCAAAACACACTAGGGCTTGGGTTTTAGACAATGGGGCTTCACCAACAACTCAAAGACTGAAACTTTATGACATTATGGGCCATCACAAGCCTAGATCTGAAGTAGCAACCTCAGATCTAAGCCTCTAACTCGAGATAGCTCATAATCATACCAAAAATGCCCCATATCTCACATGATAATAGATCTAGATGCAAAAGGGTCCAAGCAACAAATTATTACCTCCAAAATAAGCTTCAACTAAAGTAAATCCCGGATCTACACCCCTCCTTTGCAGCAAACCTCTTGATCTTCAAGCCCCCTTCTTACCAAAATCACTTATCAAGGCTCCAATCTCCTCAACAAAGAAGTTTCACATGAAGATTATGGTTTCTGGAACTCTCAGGGAGATTAGGAGGCTAGGAGAAGGACATAAATTCCTTTAAATAGGGTGCAACCCTCGGAATTAGGGTTTTCTCTCTTCAACACCAACTCGTCGAGTCCAAGCCGCTGACTTGCCGAGTTGGCCACTTATACCCGCGATCAATCCCGCTCCAACTCGACGAGTAGCATACCTACTCGTCGAGTAGCTTCCTTAATTTTACAATTGGCACCCTGCAACTTCTTGCTTCCGGACTTGGGGTGTTACAGTTCTCCCCCACTTAAATTAGGCTTCTTCCTCAAAGCCTACTGCAGTATACGCCTTAGATAAAATCGTTTGCCCTGCAGACTCCGACTTCTCAATCAACTCATGCTCCTACAACCCTAGTTTTGCGCCTCTCTTAAAATGCCTTATTCTCACGTGGCATCCTTGCCACTATTCCAACCCGATCATCGTCCTTTCAACTCAATAGCACCACAAATTAACCACGAACCATCCGATAATACTAACCCTTCATATTAGGAGCACACCTTAGCCCCCTGAGAACGCTAGATACCACAAACACCCACTAAGCTCTGCCACGACACTAATCCATTCTCCTTTGCTTGAAATTTGTGACAACCCTGATAACATGCAACCTGGAACGAATCCTATTCCTTCCTCTGGTTCTATCCCTTATGCGCTGACAAGATACTGCATCCCTCAGCTTCCACAACCCATCATCCAAACATTGCCACAACCTTAACAGGCATCCAACCCGTATGTGCTTCCATATATCTGGTACAATCCCAGTGCTTACTACCAATAACTGAAGCACTTTCGATCATCCACTTACTCTACTGCCTTCCTCTTAGAGGACCCACATTCCTTCCGGAGCTACATACCTTTCCTTGCCAGGAAGTCTACTCAACAACCCTTACCGCAACTATAAGTGCCACTGAACCAACTCCACTCTACACTAACCATGTAGAGTAACTGCCATTTTCGAACTCCCAAATAGTCCGAATCCGATCACATAACTAACTAGGCCTACGCACGGCCACCAGCCAACTCCATCATCACGATCAATACTTGGGGCCAGACCATATCGATTACCATTTCATGGCGACATATTCCCTCGTTCTCCTCATACTGATCCACTAACACATACAGAGAATTCAGCATGACTGGACCGCCTTACCAGGCCTTTAGCAAATCTGGACCACTCTCAGAACCTTCAGCATGTCTGGACCGCCCTCCAGGGCCTTCAGCCTGTCTGGACCGTTCTTCGAGCCTTCGGCCTGACTGGTACGCCCACCGGCCTTCAGTCTATCCAGACCGCTCAAACTATCATACATCATCCCGAACTATCCTTCCTGGAAATCTCTCTCGTACATACTGTTCTAGACCTCTAGGGGTTCCGAACTCTAACTCCATTCTATATACTCAAATTCCGCCCTAATCCTAGGCCTTACACAACCAATTGCCCCCTTTTTTTGAAAACCTTGGTCTGTACCCCGCTCCTTTTGACTGCCACGTACTAATACCAGCCCATACTCTTGGCTGACTGAAACACTGTTGAATCCCAAACAGCTAATCATCCTCAATTACTTGTTGATCCTCCTGAGAATTCTCCAATTCTCCCCACTTAGAGCACTGACTTCCGACCACCGATAACCCAACTGGCATCACATAAACAACCCTACTCAACGTACTCCCACTATCCTTGAACCGATTTCCTCTAAAACGAGCAACCTTCACGAAATCACATCCCGACATCGCACATCCTGAACTCTAAAGGAGTTCGACCCTCAGTTGAACACTCCTCAAATTGCAAATACTATACCCGACATCAAACCAACAAGCCTAACCCTCACCAAGAATCCCCATGGATAATAACCAACTAAGACTCCTAATACTAAGACCCTCCATCATTCGATAAACCCAGCGAAAGGACGAACGAAAACAATACCATGAATCATGCGAATGAGACTAGCATATATACAATACTCCATAAGAACCACAAGGTAACAATATATCAAATGTAAAACATTCCCGCAGCTGCATTCGACTCTGCCCTGACCTCCTCTGCTGTAAGTTGGAAAGCGCGCCCCTGAGCCCTCGAAGGCTCCGCTCCACCTTGACCTTCACCCGTAACTCCTCAATGTGGCCAGTGCTGGAGCCGACACCAGTCTTGCAACAAGCTGTGCACAGTTGACCCTCAAGTGTCCAACCTGGTTTCCCCAAGTTCTGCGATCAAGCCCCGAGAAAACGCGATATACATGCTAGGGAGTTTTTACCGAATTCCTAACTCACACAACACTCAAACCAGGCAACCACTAGGGTTGTCTTGCTTCCTGACAACTACGCGAAAATTATCCCATGCTCAAGACCGCTCCTACTTTTGAATCCCGGAATAATTCTCCCCCACTTAGATTCGACTAAGTCTTCATAATACATTAAAGTTGAAGAATTCTCAATCCTTCTTACTTTCCATCGATTGATCTGATGACAACCACACTTTTCCAACTAGTTCTCCCTTACTAGCTGATCCCGAATGATCACACGCTTCTACAAACTAGATGAATACTCCCTGCATCCCAGGGAACCAACAGTCCTTAAAACTCGAATGATCCCACACTCAATTCCTGAAGTCAAAAAATAGATGCTCCAACTAGTATATCAACAACGCGCTACTTCCCTTGGCGCTCTCATCCGCCAGTCAATAACGGTTACTAAAGCCACTGAATACTGATAGTGTTGAATAAACACCCTGTGGGACCCTGTCCGTAGACCTTCCACATAATACCCTTCTTCCCAAAGTGCTCCAATAAATTTCCCGCTCTCGGCTCTAGAAATCATATCATTCAGGGTTTTGCACCCCTGACTCACTCACCAGGTCGATCATCCTCAACTGAACTGCAGTAGCTGAAACAACCTCTGCCCTAAACCGGGTTACAAACTACACCCACGACATAGTCTCCGGTCCCAAAAGTGAAATAGATCCTAAAATCAATCCTTACAGCCCGATACAAGAGATCCAAGGTGAACTAGACCTCACAAAATACTCATGCCACATCGACCCACCCACGCTCACCAGCGCTGAAATACCGTCGCCAATCCTGGTGACCAACTAACTCGAGCTGGAACACAACCTGATCCTAGGGTCGCAAGCCTGCTCAATGCTCAGAGCTCGAACAACTAGAAAAGCATAATCCTTGCCCTAGGAAACGACATTCTTATCCATCTATTATCCATTCTACTTCCAGCTACCAAAACTCTAACTGATCGTAATCATCGCTCCCTTTCGGAATCTCTGCAACTCGAATCTCGACCTCGAGTAAGACCCCTGAAGCCTCAAACCAGGAAACTAATATACTAACTTTTCCCACTCAACCCGCATGTCACACCCCAAAACCAAGAACGACGGAATACGTTCTCAGGTGGAGGACGTCATGTCAAGTATCACAACATATGCAATATAGTAAACAAAGTACAACAACCATTGCATTAATAGTAATAATTTTACATAGGTTACATAACATAGAAACATCAAAGTAAATACAGAACATAGATTATATGCCGCTTGGTCCTAGGCTGACTTCACAAAAGCTCCCGGGATGTACCTGTCTATCGATGACCTGAGAATACAAGTTATTTGAAAGCGAGTATCAGCATTTTTATAATGCTAGTGAGTTCATAAGTATTTAATGACATTAGTATAGATATACATTTTTATTCAAAATAACCTCATGAAAGATGGTAGTTTAGAATCTACAGAGTATTAGAATCATTTCCAGAAAATCCTATATTTTCTAAATAAAAGTAGTCTTCTACCAAGACCCAATTGTTTTATGTTTAAGGAGTAATTTCCCCAAACTACTATTATTATCAAAATATAGTTTTTACTTTAAAGGAATTGTGAGAAAAGTCACAAGTAAAAGCAATAGGGAAAAATAATATTTTACCTCAGCAGAAACACTGCTGGCCAAAAGTAAATAAAACTTAGACTCCAGACGGGACACCTCGCAAAGTTTAAAGATAATTAAATCATAGACTTCAGACGGTACGTCTTGCAAAGTCTAAAAATAAGTAAAACATAGACTCCAAGAGGGTATTGAAAGGTCAATACGCCTGGCTCAGTCTAAGACAAGGAAACACAAGATCCAGACAGTATCAAATGAACGATACAGCTAGCGAAGTCTAAAACAAAGAAGTACAGACTCTAGACAGTATCGAATGAACGATACAGCTAGCAAAGTCTAAAACAAAGAAACACAGACTCCAGACAGTATCGAATGAACGATACAGCTAGCAAAGTCCAAAAACAAAAAAACACAGATTCCAGACAGTATCGAATGAACGATACAACTAGCAAAGTCCTAGAACAAGGAAAAACATAGACTCCAGGAGGGTATTAAATGAACAATACGCCTAGCAAAGTCCTTGAACAAGGAAAACATAGACTCCAGGAGGGTATCGAATGAACAATACACCTGGCTCAGTCTCAGTCTAAATGAAAGGATGGATAAAAGGGGTGAATGCGAACTTGTATGTAACCACGCTGATTGACGATCGAATCCTTAATGACCCTCCAGGTCATGTGATGAATTCTAACATCTGTCACCCATTGGGCCTTACCGGCTCGAACTATAGCTAGCAGTCAAGGTGTGGGAGTGTCTGTCCCGCTTAGATCTATACACATGATGCCCGCTCTCCCTCCAGGAGACTCTGGTTAGACGTCAATGGCGCTTGGAAGCGGCGTATCGGGAAATAGTACGTCACATTCTATTGAAAGTAATATAGTAATAGTATAGACTCACGAATGAACTGACTCTTGTGGAATTCTTTATACTAGAAAGAGTAAATAAAATCTCCTAAATATTCATATAATAGTTACTAAGGTTCTAGAAATATGAATAACGAATGGAAGGATGCCTTTGCTACCCAAAAGAAATGAACTGGTTAAGGGAAACCTTTATGACTATATGTGTATACATGATATATAACTAATAATTAAATGACCTTCGGACGGATAACCGATACCCTAGAACCACATCCAAACAAGGAAAAGGAAATAGGGCGAGCTAGCCTTCCTAAGTCCTTTAAGCATTACTTATAAAAGCATGCATTTAACATTATAAAAGCATGAAGGAAACATTGGTAAAACCTTTGGAAAACTTTACAAATAAGAATTTACGACTTGATGTCAGTTTATAAAAGCAAGCTTTGAAAACCTTTGGTAAACCCTTTAATAAGAAATTACGACTTGATGTCCCTTTAATAAACAAGCGTTGGAAAATGATTTGATAAAAAAGTTTAAGTGAAGAAAACCTTTGTTTAAAACACTATTGTAACAGGTTTTGAAGGAAAACATACAGCACGAATGACAGTTTGAGAAAGATCCAAACAAGTAAAACGTTTTGGAAAACCATTTGAAGTAATATACTTGGTAAACAGATGAAAGTGTAATAAATCCTTTTGCATGCGGGTTATTAATCACATATGATTGATATGATAACTAGCATGGTTCAACTTGTATTCCCCCCATAAAAGCATTTAAAAACATTTAAAAGGTTAATTCAGGGGTATGAACTCACCTAACTTGGGTGATTCGGATGAACGGATGGTATAGGATGCTATGTGTCAATTGAGGACTTTAACACACACTCGGTTCCTATTTAACAAGTAATGATACATTTAAGTATCTAATTAGTCATTTAATAACTAATTAAGCAAGTAAGGATGTCCTACTACATGAAAACACTTTGCTACAAGTGCTAGGAGTACCAAGGGTTGCATATGAAAAGTGTATGGACTCACATTGGAGTTTACTCTTTAAATGATGGCCCTTAGGAGTGTTTACGGTTCCTGGACCATAACCCCCATGAGTTTACGGTCGTAAACTCATGGTAGTGGTGCCATGGGGTGTTTAAAGGTCTTATACCACTCAAGGAATTTAGCTAGACTCGAATTTAGGGCATAGGAAGTGTTTAGGGCCCCAAATGGACCTTTGGAGGAGTTCACGGTTGTAAACATATGAGTTTACGGCCTTAAACTCATGTGTGCCCAATTATTTTGTGTTATGATGATCCTAGATTAAGCATGCAAGGACCTAGTCAATTATACAAGCCATAGGGAGGGTTAGGGGCACCATATGACCCCTCTATGGAGTTTACGACCCATGGACCATTTCCTTAGGGGTTTGCGGCCGTAAACCCTATGAGGACATGGTTTCATTGATGATTAATGTCCCTAGTTCAATGGTGGTTGGTTCTAGGTTAAGTTTTGGGCATAAGGAAGGAAGAAAGGGCAACTTTGCACCCTTAAAGGGAGTTTACGGCCCAAGAACATCCCTAGGCCATAAACTCTCATTCATCCTTGATTTCTTGTTGTTTCTAAGCCCTAAACATGTTAAACCTAGTGTACAATGAGTTAGGATAAGAGTACTTACGATCTAGAAGCTTGAATGGTTGTTTTTGGCCAAGAACACTAGTGTGTGTTCTTGGTGAAACTTGAAGATCTATGAAAACATGAATTTCATGGATGAAAACATGTAATATCACTAGTTTAAGTAGTATATCAAGTAGTTGGGACAAGGAACTTACGAGTTTTGAAGATTGGGGACGAAGAACGGGATGATGGTTGAGAGGATTTGGGCTAAGAGGAGGAAAGGAATGATCAAAATGGCCAACTTTCCACCATATAAGGTGGAGTTTACGACCCACATGGAGTTTACAGCTGTAAACTCCCATGTGGTGGCCGTGAACTCCAGTTCGACGTGTTTCAGGCCCGTTCGTTGTACAATAGCTTTGGCAGATAAACCCCAACACTTATTCCTTAAGTGTACTAGGCTCAGAATGCTCGGACAGACTCTATCTTGTGCTAAAAGATTGCAGGAATAAGTCTGGAATTTTTTGGGTTAAATGGCTGAGCTTTCAAGGCAATAGAAAATTTCGGGGTGTCACACCGCAGAGTGTAACGAGTACATAACATCTCCCTGATCCCAAGTAACTGCAACCCTTTACTCGTCAGAATATGCCCCCAGTAACAAGTCCCGGTACTGAAAAGCTCGACCAGCTCTTCCCCTTGCCGTCGTTACAGCTGATATAGCTACCGCGGCAACCGTCTCGGCAATGGCTGCGTAGCACCCGTCAAAATACTCAACCGTGGCGGTCTTAATAGACCGAAACATCCCCAAAAACTATCCGCAGATAAACTCGATCACCTCCTCCCGGATGATCTCACTGACACAGTCCTCTGACAATGTTGGCCTATCCTGGCTGCCAGCTCTCGATCCTAACCTGGATCCGATCTCAAGACGTCTCGTAACCACCATTCTAGAATGACACCAGAAAGATCTCTGATAATCCATATAATGACAGGGGACCAACTCTCTTCCCAACTCTAGGGGTTGTGACTTCCTTGCTATGCGTATAGGTCCTGTGCTTTCAGTAGTACGGGCCCATACTACTTTCCACACCTACCCATATTTGTCTCAAGTATCACCACAACACCCTAACCATATAGAAACATGGCGGGCACTCAATCCTCACTCCTAGAGGAATACTGAATATCTCATAATTGGCCTCCCGACCTCTCCCGACCCACCTATCCATGAAACTTCCACCAACCCTGCAACATTAATGTATGCTAGCCATACATAACGCTAGACCCTATAGACTTTCGAATATCCAATCCTACCCTAAGCTCCCAATCAAACAAGAACAGAACATAAGGCCAAATTAAACATTCTCAGACTATAAGATCTTAATTATGTATAACCGTGATGCATACACTAAGCAACTACAGTAATGATGTCAATCTCATATAAAGAAATATCAGGCATCATATAATCAGGCAATTCTATCATGCAATTCCTGAAGATCCCTAGCCTAGTACTAGCATGCTGTTCTAACATATCACAATATCAAATAACTGTATGGTATTTTGGGGTCTACTTACTGGCTCCGGCTGATCGTACACTTTGCATCCTCTTTTAGTTATTTTGAAACCGTTTAAAATCATTTTGAAAATCTTTCCTTGATTTGAGACTAGATTCACATGAGTGTTCCTCCAATTCACTCAAACGAAGGCTCTGATACCAACTTGTAACACCCGCAAAATTCAAGCAAATTTAAAACTTTTAAACGATTCAAAACCCATTAGTCATTACACAATGTTTTCAAAATAGTTTAAACATCAGAGTATTCCCCAGAACCATGTCACATAAATCATAAAACATGAGGAGCGGTACGATCACGCCTTAACCTTGCCACGATCTCCTGAAGTACTTGAAACAAAACACTGAACTGTAAGCCCGAGAGCTTAGTGAGTTACCCCCAAGATACCGATACACATATAGTTCACATAGCAATATCAACATTAGCATATCATATCAATCAAAACAGAACATCATGCACTGGGTCCACACGTTTACAAGTTGGACTACCCCCTGGGCCCTCAGTACGAGTCTGGAATGCCTACCAGGCCCTCAGCTCGCATCTGGAATGCTATCGAGCCCTCAATACAAGTCTGGAATGCCTACCGGGCCCTCAGCTCGTATCTGGAATGCTCACGAGTCCTCAATATGAGTCTGAAATGCCTACTAGGACCTCATCTCATATCTGGAATACTCCCGAGTCCTCAGTATGAGTCTGGAATGTCTACCGGGCCCTAAGCTCATATCTAGAATACTCCCGAGTCCTCAATATGAGTCTGGAATGCCTACCGGGCCCTCAGCTTATATCTGGAATACTCTAGGGTTTGTTGGATACCGCACGGAGTAGTACAACCTCAACCCATCCCACATAACATGTCGACATGTAACAGATAAATGCACATATAGGTAATCAATCAGTATCACAGGCAGTCCTACAGACCTACCCAACTAGCATATCAACTGGCATACGTTACTAACTCAAACTCAATCATATCAACAACTACTAAGATATCAATCCAATGGGCCGACCTTGGTGCCTTAGACCGTTTAGTATAGTGAGGATAACTCACCTGCAATTGCCGACTGAAAAGATAAGACCAAGCTGCTCCGACCACCGACACGATCTTCACCACAGAACACTACCAAAGAACCAATTCCATAAATACCAATATTACCAAAGTACCCTTGGAAGTCAAACTGGTCAAATCTTGGTCAAAGTCAAAGTTAAAGTCAACCTTCCTTGTTGACTCTACTCGCCGAGTCACCCCGAGACTCGTCGAGTTCCCTTATCCAGAAAACTCTCAAAACACACTTAACTCGCCGAGTCGCCCCAAGACTCGCCGAGTCCAACGAGCTCTGAGTTCCATCCTGACCAACTCACTGAGTCCCCAACCGAACACTAATCCAAGGCTTTAACTGACAGGGATTGGGGTTCTGCGACCTGACTCGCCAAGTCCAAGAACAGACTCGCCGAGTCCAAGGCAATCTTCATCAGACTCGCCGAGTTGTTCTTCCAACTCGTCGAGTCCATGCACAAGTTCATACAACTCGTCGAGTACACCCATGTGACTCGCCGAGTCCCTTCAGTTCTCAATCCATTCAGAGGCTTTTTGAGCCATGCAGGGCTCCAATCCATAGGTCCACCCTTCTACAATCTAACCCTCACATAAAGTTGCAAAACTTACGTGAAACCAAGGAAATATAAGCCCAAAACACACTAGGGCTTGGGTTTTAGACAATGGGGCTTCACCAACAACTCAAAGACTGAAACTTTATGACATTATGGACCATCACAAGCCTAGATCTGAAATAGCAACCTCAGATCTAAGCCTCTAACTCGAGATAGCTCATAATCATACCAAAAATGCCCCAAATCTCACATGATAATAGATCTAGATGCAAAAGGGTCCAAGCAACAGATTATTACCTCCAAAATAAGCTTCAACTAAAGTAGATCCCGGATCTACACCCCTCCTTTGCAGCAAACCTCTTGATCTTCAAGCCCCCTTCTTACCAAAATCACTTATCAAGGCTCCAATCTCCTCAACAAAGAAGTTTCACACGAAGATTATGGTTTCTGGAACTCTCAGGGAGATTAGGAGGCTGGGAGAAGGACATAAAGTCCTTTAAATAGGGTGCAACCCTCGGAATTAGGGTTTTCTCTCTTCAGCACCAACTCGTAGAGTCCAAGCCGCTTACTCGTCGAGTTGGCCACTTATACTCGCGATCAATCCCGCTCCAACTCGACGAGTAGCATACCTACTCGTCGAGTAGCTTCCTTAATTTTACACTTGGCACCCTCCAACTTCTTGCTTCTGGACTTGGGGTGTTACAACAAAGAATCCAACATACATGTTTAACAAGGTGGTGACTACAAATAAGTTGAAGTTGTTCTTGGCTTTAACTGGACTTCCATGTCTTTGAAGAGAAGGCACCGGGGGGGGGGGGGGGGGGAGAGAGAGAGAGAGAGAGAGAGAGAGAGAGAGAGAGAGAGAGAGAGAGAGAGAGAGGTTAAAGAGTTCTAGAATTGATGACAATAATTTTATTCATCAGCATCCAAGTAGGAGATTATTAAGTCGTGGGATAATTCTTGTAACAATTTCGCCTTCAATTTTCGTCATCAGCTAACCAACTAGTATTTATATCCTTTGAATTCGTTTAACCTCATGTATTAAAAAACCATTCACCATAAAGTAATCAAATTCCCTCTCCAGTGTTTGTTGTGGACATAACTGATCATTCTGGTCATACGAACCATATAAATTGATTGTGTATTTTTTTTCATTTTGCATTATTACTCTGTGAAATCGTCTATTATTTGATGACGTGCTTAAACGGGACTTATCTTATTAAAACCTAAAATTACTTACAAAAATCTCGAATGTGTAAACAATTGCGAATAGTTTGGATATTGTTTGATATTTACATGAATGTGATTTATATGCACATATTTTATATTGTTTAAGGAAATTTTTATTTTAAAGAACGTAAGATTTTAGGCACAGCATAGTTTAATTTTTTTTCATTTCATATAGCGTGTTTTCCATATTTTATTATAAGAAAACAAAATATCCTCTCTTTTTATCTTTTCAAATTTGCATCTATTTATAATTCATTGTGTATTTTAATTAGATGCCGCATCGTAATTTAATATTTAAACCACTTGTAATATATTTGCTTAAGCAATCAAGGACACTACCTATTTTGATTGAAACTTACGCATCAAGAAGTTTTATTATTTTCCTAAACAATACATTTTAATTAAACAATGTTGCTAAAGACTTACGAAATTACCAACTAACACGTATATTATATTTTCCTAGGACTTGTCAACCGTAATATCCTTTCACATTACCGACATATAATCGTTCGTTGACCGAGGAAACCCATTGTTGGAGCATCGATCATTCGATAACAAGAGGATATTACGAATCGTATATTAATAGAAATTAAGAAATACGTGTTAATGGACAATTTTTGCAAAAAGCCAAAAACCTCCTTTCACATTACCGACACATAACAAGAGGATATTACGGATCGTATATTGATCAAAATTAAGAATTACGTGTTAATGGAGAATTTCTACAAATAACTAACGTGTGGAGTATAGCTTAAATGTATAAGAAACAAAATAAAATACTTAGATTAAAGTTCATTATTTTGTCACTATTGAAAAATACGTGGGTAAAATTCAAAAAAAGAAAAAAAAAATGTTATGATGTGGATCAAAGGAACGAGGTTGCTTGTATCTTGATTACATCGTGTTTTTATTTTCGCTTAAAATTCTTTGCATCATATGCTTTAAATCAACAAATATAATCTCGGGTAATCCTCGTAGAATGGATTTGAAATGAATCAACCTTTTACCCAAACATTATTAACAAATTTCAAAGTCTTATTCTTTAATGGAGCTAGTTATAAATGGAAATGATCAATAATATAATCCATAATTCCACCTAACCCATATAATAAAATAGCTAAGAGTAATTGTCATAAACAAGTATACAAACATAATTCTTATAAGATTTGGATTTGATTAGGGTTAAAACATGCTCCGTTGCTAGGTTTATCCGCAAGATTATCTCATTACAAAACACCTACGCACAATAAACAAAGGAATAAACTTGTTATATATAACATACAAACTTAAAACCTTCATGAACAGTATACTTTCTTCTCTTTCTTCATTGCATATGGGAGTCTTCGCCTTTTCACTTTGGGGCACATATTTTTCCTTTTGTTTCTTTTCTTTACTAATATCTTATCAACTACAACCTATAATAGCTTACTAATATCTTATCAACTTTGGGGCACATATCTAACTCTACTAATATCTTATCAACTACAACATATAATATTTTACTGTTCACATTTTCTATGAGATAATAAAAAAAAACGTAATTGATTTTAAGTAAAACAAAAATATATATTTATACAACATCATAATAAGAGTCAGTTAAAAAAAAATACATATTCATATAAACTAAATTAATACGACCTAAATAAAAAATATATTATTAGAAAACATGAAAGTAATATTCCAACTAAATTTTTCTACATAACTAACCACACACACGTTTATAAGTTTTTATAAATTTTATTTACTATTATTGTTTTGTACTTACTTAAAGTTGTCATCATTTAATAATAGTTTTCAACTGTAACCTACTATTAGTGGCGGACGCAGAACATTTTCGTAAGGGTGACACTAAAAAAAAATTTCAAATAAATCTATATTAGTAGTGTCACTCGTGTTTTAAGCCAGTGCATCCAATAGAAAAAACATTAATTTTCTTTTTTACACTACGTGTCGGGTGCCGGCGTCGGAGCAGTGGCCCGGGACCCTTGGGTCACCACTAAGGTCCGCCACTGCCTACTATAGCATTTTGTTACCAACCCACTGCATAACAAACCACATACTATTCTCGATTACTTTGCAATTAATCAATAAGCAATGCTAAAAACAGGAAAACATCACACATGGAAGTCTATAACTACAACTTATATTATCTACATGCACAAAATGACAATATACCACACGTTTATAAGTTTTTATAAATTTTATTTACTATTATTGTTTTTTACTTACTTAAAGTTGTCATCATATAATAATAATCTTCAACTGTAACCTACTATAACATTTGTTACCAACCCACTGCATAACAAGCCACGTACTATTCTCGATTACTTTGTAAGTAATCAATAAGCAATGCTACAAACAGGAAAACATCACACATGGAAGTATATAACTACATCTTACATTATCTACATGCACAAAATGACAATATACCACACATATAAATTGTAACTTTGAAAACTAAATCTAAACCACATCGCATCATAAATATCAAAATGAATAGTACATATTTCAATAACACTTTGATGATTATGATCGAGTTCCTTCCTTAGAGAAATTGCAGACATACTTGAAGCAACTCAATCGAGGTTAGAAGAAAGTTTCACAATTGACAAAAATATCCGACTATACATAACAAATCACGGTGACGACGTTGACGATCAAACACTATGTAACATGTGCTGCTTGACAACCACTACGAGACAGCAAAAATGACCAACATCATCTATGAAATGCAGGAAAAATATAACGCCCTTATCAACAATCTCAAGCAACAAATCAAGAAACTCCCTAAAGACAAGCATCCTTATAAGTAATATGTTATCCTATTTAGTGATGTTCTACTATAAATAAACAATATGTACCTATGCAACCCTTAATGAAGTAATCTTTTGCTATGAATATTATGTTGGTATGTAACTGTCCTTATGCAAGAAATCTGGTGTTGTAAATATTTTGTTGCTATGTCTAAGTCTTACATAACTGTTATGCAAAACTGCGGTGCAGTTTAATTCCAAAACCACAGCGCCAAAGGCGCACTGATTCCAATATAGTTGTTAATAAAGTAACAAACTTGTTGATTCAAAAAATTGAATTATATTGGCTATTTAGACTCAAGAAATACATAAAACTGATAAGGATGAAAAAAAAAAATACGGTTTCAAAAATCGTTTGCAATTACAAAAAGAAGTTATAACTATTTTCCAAAATTTTATATACATGCTTTAGCCATCTGCTTTAGTCATACATTTTTATCCATGCAACAACTTTTGCAATAAAGTAGTTTTGGTCAAATAGCTACTTTGGTTACACAACATTGGTCTTACAACATTTTTTTCATCTTTACATTCCATTTCTATAACAAATTTTTGCTAAATTAAATTTGAAATTTCTACATTAATCGGTTAATTCTGGAGGCGGTTTTGCACTACAGTCAAAATCGTCCAGACGTTTTTTAGCTGTTTTTAATAAAGCACAAAAATCAAATTTGTAATTAACAAAATTATTCAAATATTATATAAATTTTTATCATCACTTCCATCCAATTTCCCGCTAAACAAACACATGATAGATTATAATTCTCGGGATTCAAATCTTCTCATATTCCAATTCCTTTTCTAGATTCGATTACTTTCAAAAATTCCAAAAGACATTCATCCAAATTCGATTCAAACTCGTTTGAGATTTCTTCGATCATCAATCCCTCCACTAATTTCTACCAAATCGTGTTAAAAAGTTTCATATATCTTTGAAAAAAAAACACAATTCATACACATTCATTCAATCATTCAATCTAATCTTCTCAACAAATACTCAACCTGTACTTCTTTCGTCAATGGCATAATCCAATCCCCATAAAGATCCGCAACCAAACTGGGTTCTATTTTATACACAGGCTCAATCGCATCTTCCCCAAACCCAACAGTCACCACTTGCCCAAAAGTCTTCGCTTTTGTTTCCACCCGTTTCTTGATTGCTTCTTCCACAGCCGGATACGTCAATAAATCCATCAGCTTTTTCTTATCCTGCATCTCGAAATTACCATTATACCCTTGTGAAACCAAAAAAATAATAACCAATACATTCGGATTCGATTCTTACTTGCGAATTAATCGCAGCTTCATAATCAGAAGGTGAAGCTCGGAATTTTGCTTCCGCTACGAATTTCCCATAGTGAATTCGTTTAGACAGGGCCTGCATATTAACACGAAGTAAAGATTATTTTTTTACAAATTTGCCCTCCGTTTTCTGAAATAATTTTTTTAAAAAATTAAAATTCATACCTGCAAGCAGGTGGAGTCACAGGTTGCTGCTGATCCACAATTACCATCATTTCCTTCCTTTACAAGCCTAGGGAGAAGATCTTTGAAGTATATATCCCATATTTTGAGGTTAATATTAATATCTTGAGCACAAGGATGCAACACCTATATTTATTATATCAATAAAAAAAAACTGATGTAAATCCAATCCAATAAAACTAATAAAAGAACTCATTTTTCCAACTATCATTACCTGTGGGTATTCCAATGGGGGCAACATAGGGTCAGGTAAGTCTTTTGGGAAAAACGGGTGTTCATCAGGGCTCTTGTATCTTCCAACCTGTGATAAGAAAAGGGTGAAAAGTCGATATCTTTTATGATGAAATCATCAATTTTTGTAACAGAATGTGAAATTGTGGATTTGAATTTGAATTACCTGAGCATGGACTTTTTCGGTTTCTTTGACCATGAACTCGACTAAAGAACCTTTGAAGCCATCCATGAAGAAAGCATTAGGGTCATATGTATCCTCGTTGTAGCAAAATTGAGCTCTTTCTACAAGGCTAAATATAATGCTGTCTTCTTGTCGAATTAAAGAACTTCTTATACCATCAAGAGTATAGATTTCACTCTCGTCTACTCGTGTTTCATTCTTTGATCTATAAGGAATAAAACGAACATATGAAATATTGTTCTCTGAAAAGTATTGGAATGTGATCGAGGTGGGATTGGATAGAACCCTAAAAAATCTATGTCGAAATTACAAGAAATGCCAATGAAAGAGTTCGAATCGATTAAATTCCGAGAAATTTGCAGACCAATTGAAGATAATTTACCCAAATGAAGTCGCGGATGCTTGAACGGATTGAACACCATTCTTCGAAACCCCTGAATTGGGTATCTGCAAGTTCCAGTTCTTCCACATTGGAGGACGAAATGGAGTGATCGGTCTACAAGATTTAGACAAAGATGTAGCGGAGATGGCAGGAGAAAAGGGGATTCTGAGTAGCGTAGCCTCCATGGAAAAATAAACAATGACGAAGTGAATCACATATAAAGAAAAACAAAGGGGTTGGTGGTAGAAGTGGCAGTGCCCAAATCGGATGGGATCGAGTCAAACAAGTCAAAACCGGTTCGATATCAAGCAGGTTTAAACCGGAAGATACTCAAGCATATAGAAATCGGATCGAATTGACACTGTTTTAAGGGAAACCGGTTCGGAAAAAACAGGGCAAATTGAAAATATTTTCACTCTGTTTTGTTGTTTGTAATTGTTCTTCTCTCGGTAATCACAGCCCATTTAATTGAAAAACAGGCCAAATCGGTTCGGAAAAAGCGTATGCTTTTGTATTTGGCCCAAGAGACATCAAAAATAAAAAAGACAAAACTTTAAAAATGGTCATTGTGGTTTCCGAAAATATCAAGTTTAGTCTTTATGTTTAAAAAACCTCACAGATGGTCCATATAGTTTCAAAACTGTTAACAAATAGTCATTCCGCCTAACTCCGTCAGTTTTCTACCGTTAAGTGAGGGACATTTTCGTCATTTCAATACACAGGGACCATTTATGAGGTTTTCTCTATTTAAAAAAAAAGAAAAATATATAATTGTTTAATTAAAGGGCCTCTCTCTCTCTCTCTCTCTCTTAACAAATTGCTGATCTTTCCTAGTAACAAACATTTTGTTTCCACCAAACCCTAGATTTGTGATCCTATTTTGTCCTAAATCCTTCGACCTACCCAACATGTTCTTCTTAAAGACCCTCTCTTCTTTCCCATTTTTACCAGTTCTCAAAGAATCCATCAAAACCTCAGACCACAGCTCCAATTCACCTTCTTTACTGCAAAAAAAACTTGATTCCCATGACTTTCAATCTTACAACCATACCCTTCTTTCTTCACATTCATCACTTTTATTGAATCACCAAGACAATTCCAAGAATTATCTGACAAAATGTTCCTAAAATCAATGTATGAAACCTCTCCAAAATTTTTCCGATCTTGAAAATAGATGAAAGGGTATCATAAACTGTGATATCCGAAAAGCAATCCACTTTCTCTTTTATTTTTCTGAAACAAGATTCCCGGATCTTATATCCCAAAACTTGATGTTTCCTGAAATGCCAAATGGTCCACTGTGATACCTAGAAGCCATAAGCAGTTTAAGACTTGGAATCCAATTCAATTTTGTTGATGGAATTGCAGAATCATGATCAGCACCAAAGATTACATTATGCCCAATTTCTTATACAACTTTGAAGCTATTATTCAAGTCATATACCAACATAGAGTTTGAATTCCTACGACTTGATTCAAAACTAGTGAATAAAAGCTCAGGGGAAGTTCCAGTTGCTTGAACAATTGAACCAGATTTGGTCATATTTTCCGAGTTTACAGAGTTATCATTCAGGTCGTATACCAATATAGAGTTTAAATTAATCGAATAATCAACTCTGGTACCCAGTAAGAACTCGTTGGCGCTGGATACGATGAAAGGGGAGCATATGTTGGTTGTAGCGTGGTACAAGTACCCAGGATGACAATCACATAAAGAAGAGTTGAAACAGAAGGAATTAGTGCTTAGGCACTGCATTTTTGCAATATTTGGCTTTGGGTTTCAATGTTTATGTATGGCAGAATTAGGGTTTAGGTTTTTGTATTTTGCTGGAGATCTTAGAGAATTTAGGGTTTGCTTGTGTAGGTGAAGAAGAAAAGAATTTTTAGAAAAGTGTGTGTGTGTGAGAGAGAGAGGCCCTTTAATTAAATAATTATATATATATATATATATATATATATATATATATATATATATATATATATAAATGGAGAAAACCTCATAAATGGTCCCTGTGTATTGAAATGACGAAAATGCCCATCATTTAACGGTAGAAAGCTGACGGAGTTAGGTGGAAGGACCATTTGTTAAAAGTTTTGAAACCACATGGACCATCTGTGAGGTTTTTTAAACTTAAGGACTAAACTTGATATTTTCGGAAACCACAGGAACATTTTTGAAGTTTTGTCAATAAAAAAATTAATGTGGCAGTGAATAAACTCCGAAAGCATTACTACACGAGGCATAAGGCTTTTTTTTTCATAAATATAAATAAAACATTAAAATAATACCTATTCAAACATGAAAACATTAAACATAGTGGTTTTTTGTTTTGATTAGTCGTCCTTTTATTGTTTGGATTTAGTCATCCTCCTTCATGTCGCGTAATTTTGATTCATATGCAAGTTTTTATAAGATAAATGGTATTTATATTCCCATCACTATTTCTCGTTTAACCCTCAACAACTCGTCTGTAAGTGGTGAAACATTTTATATTCATTCAACGCCAGCTAAGTAGTCTTTGAAGCATATGCATACTTCCACCGGCAAAGTGGTAAGTTTTGTTCTTTTAGATTATATAACATGGCCACTAACAGGAAAAACAAATTCCAAAGCTATTGTAGAAGTTTGAACGGTTAGTCCATTACGGACCATAGCGGCTAGAATCGGAAATTGGGATTCCGTATTTTTCCACACAGGCAAAATATCAAAATTCTCAAACTCTATATTTATATGTGCCAAAAAGTCGGATCCAATATACCTTTCGAGTTGGCTACTAGGAGTGCTAGACCGAACTCGTTTGATATTTTCGTTTCTAAAAGTATTATAGAGTCAAATTGTTTAGCTATTATCATGAAAAGCAGATCCAGATGTCCCTAAATTTCGCATCATATCATGAATGTTTGTTGAATCGTATTTTGTTAAATAAAACATCAGACAAATTTTGAAAAACTTTGTTAAAATTTGATATTTCTTTTGAATCATAATCTTAATATTTTTCTAATAAACCCAAATCATTAGAATAAGAAATGTTATAATCAACCCAGCCAACATTTATAGTCATGTTCAAAACCGCGACACAATTTATAATGGGAAGGATACTTTCGGAATATTTCATAAACTTGCCCTTCATTGGTTTCACCATTTTCAAACATGTCACTCCACATTTCAATCTCATTTTTTTTCAAACACATTAAAAATATTTGATTTAAAGTTAAACGACTTGGAGGATAATAAATTTGTGACTCAAAAGCTTTTTAAAACTCCAAGCATTTTTGGAAACAATTAAGTTTGAGAGTATGTCAACTCGATTTTGGATAAGGCATAACTCGATTACGTTTCATAAGGTTGTCATGAAATATTTTAAAGTATCTTTTTGACGTAAACCACATTCAAACATGTTACATGTGCAGTTCCATCGAGTAGGTACATCTCAGTTCGGACCTAAGAAAAAGGCATTCACATCGACACAAAACTTAATATATTTATGATATCAAACGTTAATATAATAAAAATATCACAAAGCATTTGCTTGACAGTTTTTTTTCACCTTCAAAGCATTTGCTTGACAGTTTTTTTTACACCTTCAACGTTGTTATTCAATGCATAATCAAATGATATCGAAAAAACTTTACCTTGTAGTTTATAAGTTTTAATCACATAAGTTATGATTCTATAAAGAAAATTCAATGGTAAATTACACGAATCGTTTCTCGTGCAGGTGCCAAAAAGCATGTATAATCTATATTTTCAAAAATTAACTCGGACCGTCGTTCATGTCATTAAAAGTTTCACACTTCATCCCTACGGACATAAAAATATTATTTTGCCCTTAATAAATTCTTTTTTAATTTACTTTTGTTTATTTATCATTTCTAGATTAAAAAAATATTAAAATATTTTTAAAAATTATAAAAGTTCATTTTCTTTTATAATTTCTTTTTACCCCTCTTTGAAGCTCGAACGACACCACGAGATGTTGCTCTCACTTTCATTTTCTTTGTGTTGGTTGCTTTGATCATCCTCTTTTCTAATTAACATCACACCTTCCAGGAAAATCAAATCTGATAGCTCAGTTTCTCTAAATTCTAAACACCAATATTTCCCACACTTCACTCTATATTGCATTATCATCAAGATTGCTGGAGAAACCCTAATTTTGGTTGCTCACTTTGGGAAATTCGATTATTCCTTCGATTAATCTGTGAACTTTGGTGTATGTGTAATGTGATATATAGTTTGAGATATGAATACTGATTGAATGAAGAGTTTCAAAGCTCTTGATATGAAAGAAGAGTCTGATGTTCCCGAACTTACTATTAGAACTATGAGTAAGGTAAAAAACTTGAATGATGTCGCTAACCTGTGTATGGAGACTAGTAAGTTCTCATTCTTAATTTCATATATGTTGGATCCCACCAAAAATGATCCATAAACAAAATCCAAAATTGACCCCCACTGGAATTGAATCATGAAAAATCCCAAAAATAGATGGTTTCTGAATTTGATGCTTTAATTGAGTTTCCAGCATACCGAAGACGAAAGAGAACATCCCTTACTTTGTTACTAATGCCTAATGCTTTCAATTAGATTTCCAGATGTTGATGCTTCAATCGGGTTTCGGGACTCGATGATTTATATGGGAGGAATCAACCCGCTTATTATCGTTAGTTTATTTGAGTGTTGGAATCAGAACCAGTGATGGAAGGAGGGTGCAGGGTGTCAACTAGTGGTTCAGGAGCCTGTAAATCGGGTGTCGATTATCCTCTTCTTGTGACATTCTCTAATTTTCAAAACCAAAAAGAACTTTCTTTACGCTTTAAAAATCATGATACTTCATTTGCGAAAAATCTCAGTATATAAAAATCTTTTGAGAACAAGATTGCCTCAAATAAAATATGTAAGGATGTCATAATCAATATTTAACGTTCCAAACCAAAACTCAGAACCAAGGTTCTAAAAAGCTCGCCATGGCTCCGCCATGGCGCGCCACGACTCCAAGGCTTGCACTTGCCGCCAAGCTTTGCCAAAACGCCGCCTTAACTCATATATGTGTATAAAAATGAATAATAGTTGAAAATACATATAAAAATATTAATTATATAGAAAATTGCCGCCTTAAGTCACGCCTTACAAACGCCGTGACTCGCCAAGGCTCGGAAAAGCTTGAGGCTTGACATTGCCGCCATGTCACGCGTTACGTTATTTAGAACATTGCAGTCACAGCCAAAAATTTTCTTTTTATGCTGAATAATCCATCAACGAAATATGTTTGTCAAAAGCATGAAGTATTCAGTGTATATCAATAAACATTCCAAAAGTACATCATAATCAATAAAGCGGCAATGCGATCATCCCGAGCTCTTCCCCTTCAAATAGGAAGTACCTGAAACATAAACTAAAAAACGTAAGCACAAATCTTAGTGAGTTCCTCAAAACACCTCATACCATACATACAATGGGCCTTGCCCAACAAGCATCGGTACCCGCCCGGAACAAATTTGTCAATAACATGCGATAGGCCCCGCCCAACACACTCATCAGGCCATGCCTGGCATCGGGCGTCACCCGGTATACATATAAAAACATAAAATACATGAAAGAGCCACAAAGACAGCTAGCATACTATAACATAATCTGATGGGCCGACATTGGTGCCTTTGACCTGTAAGTACAGTGAGGAGACTCACCTCTCAGTCGGAACTAATAGCTAAATAGGTCTCGGATCCAAATATCAGCTCTACCTGTCACCTATTCATCAAATAGTGACCAATCTCAAATACAATTCAAAATACCCAAAATACCCTCAGGTCAAACTTGGCCAAAAAGTCAAAAGTCAAAAAGCAGCTAACATTGACTTGCCACGTCGTGGTGGTCCTTCGCCATGTCGTGGTCCCTAAAGGAGAAAACAGACGATCTGACCCCCAGTCACCACAGCGTGGTGACCTGACACCATGTTGTGGAAACTGGGTTCCAAACAACTTAATTGATTAAGCTGTTTTCTTCAACCTCTCGAGCTACAAAGCTCAGATCTCACTCAAAACATGATCTAGAGGGATAAAATTTCTAACTTTGCCCCTAAGGACCAAAACTCAAACCCTAGGATCCATAAGGCATGAACTTAACCGTTAAGCATTTATTCCTTTAAATCTGAAGTCTATCTTCTCCAGTAGTGTTTATAGCACCAAAACTAACCTAAAAGTTGATGCTTTATAGACATGCATGTTCAATGCATGTCTTGAATCCATATTAGGTCAAAGTGAGGGTTTTATGACCTAAATCCCATGCATGGATTGAAAACTCAACCAAACTCCAGATCCAAGTCACAAACTATACCAAATGCCCTTGAGATTCATAAAGTTGCAAACTTTTTGAGATCTCATCATCTCAACAAATAAGAACAAGAAGTTTATGGGACAAAACTCAAGATCTAACTGTTGGGTTTTAGTATACTACAACATCCTATGGTGCACATACAACCCTAAATGCTTTGGATCTATGTTTTCTCTAATTATATATGCAACATTGTTTCCAAAGCATTAATTCTACAACTAGCATACAAATGTCATAAACAACATGAAATACTAGTTAGGAGTTTACCTATTTATGTAGCTTGTAGAACTTGTTGTGTTTGGCCTTTTTAGAACTTATCATCAATAGTATGAATGCCTCAAATGGAATCACAACACACCTAGGACAAATGATGACTTTTGAGAGAATATCCTAACACCAAAATTGGCTCAATGACCTCCAAGAACACTAGTGTGTCATTTTGGATACAAAGGGGCTTCTTATATAGTGCGGCAGGATTAGGGTTAAACCATGTAAACCCTAATGTGTGTGACCTTCCATATTCCTTAGGCTCCATAGGTTTAAACCTCCATGGATCATCCATGGGTTGTCACATAGGTTTAGCCCAACCTAAGGAATCATGGATCATTGGCCCACACCATAAGAATGGATGATTTACCAAATCAACCCGTTATATTTAATTAGTCTCTTTTGATCACAAAATTAATTCTTGATCAATACTAATTAAATAATATGATTTCATATTAATATATTAGAACTTATAATATATTAACAAATCATAAATAACCTCTTCTCAAAAGTCCATCCTATCAAATTGTCCTGGTGATATGCAACCCAAATAAACCATGCTACTCTCGGGTCAAGTACGTACCAATTATAGTTATGGACTTATACACCTAATCCAACAGTCTCCCACTTGGATAAGTCTAATAACTATTATTGCAAGTATGAATCTACAACCTGACTAGCAATTGTAGCTCTTAAAAGTCGTTGTCGAACTCTGACCTGGTCAATGACGCGTCCATTAGATAAGGGATCATATATTCCTCCATTCTAGATATCATATGGAGTGAGACATGGATTATAATCATTCTCTTTGCCCATATGTTGTTTCCTGATTTCCGATTTATGAAGACCGACTAATTGAACAAACCAAATCAGTCCAGGCTTGGCCAAGCACTTAGGGGTGTCATCATTAAATCATCGAGGAGCCCACAGATATCGCTTTTATCCCTCATTGGGTAAAAGGGAATGGATAAACTTCGACTCAAATGCTTGCTTGTACTTACTCATCAAATTACACATAACAATATGTTTTATAACACCAAGTTACTGAATGTGCAACCGACGTGTAAACTACAACTCACATGTCTTGGTTTCAATAATATAAGATATTATCGTCTCACAATCACTCGTGGTAAAATACATGAAGTGATTCAGATGACGTAAGTTGAATCCAATACTCGAATCTTATTCCAGGAGTACTCATGAACACTACAACTATGTCTAAAACACCTAGACAAACTACAAACCCATTCATGACAGTCTTGCCTCAATAGCTACTTCCAAAGTATGATCGACTGTGGATGGTTTGAATAACATAGTTATTCGAGAAGTCAAAACATGCAAAGTGAAACACAAGAATAATACTAATCCTATATGGCCCCAAAACTTTTGAGTGCCATATTGATTACTCATTATTCATTATATAATGTTTCAAATAATCAACTTAATACTTGAATTAAAACAATAGATGTCCCATGCTCCAAGCATGCACACTATGTTTATCTATGATCCTTACTTTGTGAAATAGATCAATTGACAACATTTCAATGATGCTCATTTCACAATTCCAAATCCTTACCGTAAATGTAAGATTACTAAACTCTTGTCATTTACTGTAATATGTTAGATTCTAAACTTATATGCAATGATCCTCTTGTAATGACTATGCACAAATTTCACAGAGACTTGGCAACAGACATTACAAAGCATTCCAACGGAGAGCAATTCCATGGAAAGGAAGTCTCAAATGCAAAGTACATTCCTTTGAACATCCTTCTTGCATTAAGTTTTCTAATCTTACACAGATTTAAAGAATAGCTTCCACTTATGGAAATATTTCCATATTCCCATTTTGACTATCACTTCTGAACAAGAGTTGCATCTTTTCAGAATATGTCAATATGGTCCATCCTTTTTTATACTTCCAACTACAAACGACCAATCCTTAGCGAACCTTAGATTGCCCTTAACAGTTGTTTGGCCACTTTAGTTATATCCGGTTCTAATCCTTTTTCCCTCTTAATGCTCTAGGCATTTGGAAAATTTAGAACAAATAAATATTATAGCACATGTAATCGATCCTATATTTGAAGCATATTGGACACGATTCATGATGTCTAACATAAAGACATGATACTTGACCAACATTTTGCTACAATATTTCTATTTGCCATGTTCTCATAATTCGAATTATGAAGAGGGATGTCGTAATCATAATCGAATTTTGAATACACAATTAATACAATCTTGAAGTATGACTAAATTTGATTAAAATCTCACAATCTAAGCTTTTAGATTTGAAATGAATTGAAGTATGAATCCCTCTCCCTTAATTAAAGCAAAACAACTTTTCAAATCCTGCATCTTTGTAGATTAAAACTTTTGTTTTCTATAATTAACATTGCTAACTTGCAACACGTACCATAATAATTATGCTCCCACTAAAATAATAATTATTATCTTACTAACATAACACTTATGCTTCCACTAGCTTTGACATGTTTTCAGAATTTAGTTAGACTTCTAGAAATCAATACTTACTGACTTCCTTTCCAAAGTTTAGATTTCTGATACGAGATGATTCGATAAGACTTTATCTAAGCTTCTCAAACTCATACACCTTTCCTTAGATATTTCACATGTGTGTCTAAACAATTTTAGAACTTATAACAATAAGTCTCAAATGTTTAGAACTTTTTCCATTTCTTACAATTCGAACTATAAAGAGGGATCGTAATCATAATCGAATTTGAGAATGCAAGTACCATAATTGCTATCTCCTTAGAATCTACTTAGTGAAAGCGTTTCCTCACAATCATTTTCATGAAGTGGAGAGAAACCTTATGGCACTTGATTTTATGGTGTATGTGTTCCTATCCATGTGAATTTGTCAAAACGATAATCACAAGAAAATGAAAGTGACAAATCCAAACCCTATGGACTGATCTTGTTCAATCTTATTTTTTTGCCACTTGGCAGCACAAGGGCCTACCATTGCTTCTAGGTTGTTATGTAACCAATTCAGAACTCTCAGAACTCACATGCATAGTCAATTTTAACTAGAATGGGCATTGAAACAAGAATATGTCGACACGATAGGTTACAACCTCAAGTTGTGTGCTAGTGATTAACAATAGGTTTTATTCTTGATTAGTTCTTGAAACTTGTTAAGATCTTTAAGACTCCCACTGACCTTTTGACATATAAGACCCTCTTGTTAAGAACCATTCCTTGACAAACAAATATTCAAGAGTTAGTGCGGATTCTAATCAAGACTAACACTTCACATAATTGGCCTTAGTTGATCTTTGTTTTTTCCAAAACATCACAACTTACCAATTTCAAATGTAAAAGAGTAGAAAACATTTTACTCTACACTTGATAAGTTTTATAAACCTTTCTTAAGATTATGTCACTGAAGACTCAATCTTGGAGTATGATACTAATACTTGATTTGGAACAAAGTATGATTCAACTTTTTGATTTAACCATTCCAACAATTCACGATTCCTCTTCTTAGTCATAGAAAATGCACTAAGATGACCTTAGAGGATCAATTGAACCATGATACTAAAGTACTCTCCCATCTTTTCAGATTGGAGAAACTTTTATCTTTCTGGCTAATTTGATTCTTCTTATTCGTTCTGTCATACATTGAAACTTTTTTAATGTTCAGAATTATACTTGAACTTGTAAGCATAACCATATTTACCAAACTTTAGTAAATCATGACAAATAGTCTTATCGTTCTTTGAGGTGGACCTGACTAGCGCACACCCAGTGTACCCGATCCCCTAGTCCTTCACTTGACTCACATATACATGTGAACTAGGAATTAGTCTTAATTTACGAAAGATGAGGGTTCTCATTCATCACACACTACAAGTTACATGATTCCAAGTTTCTATCCAACTGAAACTTGGGTGATGAGAATCTTTCCTTATTTAGTAAATTTTGACACCACCACAAATGAAAGAATCAAATTCATATTGCTAAAATAGAAACATACAAACGTCAATTTTCACAAATGCCATTGCAAGGAGATATAATAAAATAAAATAAAATTTTATTTATTTATAAAATGCGAAAAACTTTTCCTTACAATGCAATTACAAATGAAAAGTATGTTATTACAAATTTCTAAGCAATCTATCACAACTCTTAAGCAACAGCTCAAAAATCCGATCATTGAACCATGTGATTGAAATCCATCTTCGCAACCAGATTCAACATACTCTTCCTTTAAGCTTCCTTCCTTTTGCATGATCCTACAAAACATCAAAATGCAACCTTGTCACATCATGTTTTAAGAATCAACAATTAGGAACTTAATAGAGTTAGATAGTGGACTTACATGAAGCAGAACCATACAATCTGACTAAAGTTGTCAGGTAGTCAGTGCAACTTCGATTCCAATGTCCCTTTCCTTGGCAATAGAAACAAACAGGCTCATTGGGAATGACATATGGAACAATCTCAGATTTGGCCTTTCCCTTATGATCAAAACTTTTGATCATGGCCAACTCATTTCCTTTAGGAGAAGGAATCATTTATGGGATATCCATGTCATTGCCCATGTCAGCTTGAGAGGTAGATCTTCCAGTCAAATTTTCTTGACCATTGCGCCAAATCATTGTTGATTTAGCAGCAATCAGCAAATAAGTAAGATCAATAAGGGTCATGTCGTGATTTGTCACACAGTAGTCTTTAACAAACTCACTATATGACTCAGGAAGTGACTGAAGAACCCAGTCAATAACCAACTTCCTTAGGAACACAACACCCAACATTCGCAGCCTGTTAATGTATGACTTAATATTAGAGACATGTGCACACACAGACTTTCCATCCTTGTGTTTGTTATACAATAGGGCTTGAGCGAGCTTGAACTTTTCAAGTCTTTGAACTTGTGGGTTAGGGAGAATAATCAGAGGAGGTAGAGGAAGTGAAGTATGATTTCCACCTCCACGATCCAATCGTGAAACATCATCTTCAAGAGGAAAACTTGTTCCAAAAGATTTGGGGAGACCATAGTTGTCTAAACTAGACATCTATAATGGAAGAAATTCAAGTTAGTTGACTTAACTCCTTAATATAACACCGAAATGAAATATTAAGGCTAGGACCCAACACAATATTTTATAATTCGAAAGAGGGATGCTGTAATCCGAATGCAAAATATTTGAAGGTAGGTAAATGACGATTTACCAATTTCCACCATGAAAAACGAAACTGATCATTAGGTTTTAAACAGATTGAAATTCCTAGATCCGTTGAGATTCATTGAACTTTTCAATGGCATGTTTAAATCCTAATTGTGCCTTTCAAGTTTGTGACTGGATGCCGAGGATCACAAACAAGGTGTGAATAACCATGCCAATTAGCTTGGTACACTCAATATTACAACCACCTAATCAATGTGTCGGTTAACCACACACGCTCCATTGATCTATGATTAGCATTAATTTACCCTTTTCCATACACTGTCAGTCCCTTAGTATGCCGATTAACCACACATGCTCCACTAATGACTTAACAAGGTGCAGAGTGCAATTTCATGGGTTAGCACCAAATTTACATTTTTCTAAGTAACTAAGATTGGGAATTTATAAGTGTTTAGTTACTTAGGATTTTGTTATACATTTAAATGTCCTGTCAAACCCGTTTGGTTAACGACCCTCCACCAGTCAAGGAAGTGATGGGTGAGAGTGGACACCCATTAAACTGTCATTTTATAGGCAGTATTCTTATACACCCCCCCCCCCTTATAGACATGCTTCGTGAATGAGGCCTACGAACGGTAAGACTGACTTTATTCTTATACATATATAAATATTAAACCTATAATATTATAATAGTATAATGATTGAATTTTAACTTTTAAAACTCTAGGGCTTGGAACTAAATGTTTCAAAGTAAGATTTTGCATTTACAAATTCCAAAACTTGAGGGAAAGTTTTGAACTATTAAAAAACTTTTGGTATCCATAACTTAGGAGTTTAATATAGGTTTTATGAAAAGACTCTTGAAATTCCATAACTTGAGGACATGTCATGGAGTTCATAAAAACATTTATGTAAAAGACTCTTCAAGTTCCATAACTTGAGGACAAGTTATGGAAGACATAAGACCATTTAAGATGACATTTAAAAATGAGACCTTTCATTTTCCATAACTTTATGACAATTTATGGATTTCACCAAAGACAATTAGATCATAAATTCCAACTAACAAAGTCAAACAATTTGCCTATGATCTAATTAAACTCATAAGTTAAGATAATTCATATCAAACAAATTTCAAGAAATTAGCCTAATAATATAAACTAATAAAAATCATGAAACTTTGACAATTATCTTTTATTTTGATGAGATCATCATTATCATATCAACAAAATTAGATTTTATGAACTGAAACATTTTGTAGTAATGATTCTAATCCAAAACAGGCCAAAAACTCGAAAAACTGCTGTTTGGACAGGCAACTCGTCGACCCCATACTGGACTCGACGAGTCTAAGGCAAACTTCAACCTATTCGTCGAGTACAAGAATGGACTCGCCAAGTAGGGCTGTCAGACAACAATTTTTAGCTTTGAAAATTAACACATTGCATCAAATATAAAAGAAAACAACACACGGCTCTGATACCAGTGTTGGGTTTTAGTATACTACAACATCCTATGGTGCACATACGGCTCTAAATATTTTGGATCTATGTTTTCTCTAATTATACATGCAACATTGTTTCCAAATCATTAAGCCTACAACTAGCATACAAATGTCATAAACTACATAAAATACTAGTTAGGATTTTACCTCTTTATGTAGCTTATAGAACTTGTTGTGTTTGGCCTTTAAGAACTCAGCACCAATAGTATGAATGCCTCAAAAGGAATCACAACACAGCAAGGACAAATGATGACTTTTGAGAGAATATCCTAACATGGAAATCGGCTCAATGATCTCCAAGAACACTAGTGTGTCATTTTGGATGCTATGAGGCTTCTTATATAGTGTGGCAAGATTAGGGTTACACCATGTAAACCCTAATGTGTATGGCCTTCCATATTCCTTAGGCTCCATGGATTTAAACCTCCATGGATCATCCATGGGTTGTCACATAGGTTTAGCCCAACCTAAGGAATCATGGATCATTGGCCCACACCATAAGAATGGATGATTTACCAAATCAATCCCTTATACTTAATTAGTCTCTTTTGATCACGAAATTAATTCCAAATTAATTTTTGATTAATACTAATTAAATAATATGATTTCATATTTATAGATTAGAACTTATAATATATTAACAAATCATAAATCACCTCTTCTCAAAAGTCCATCTTATCAAATTGTCCTGCTGATATGCAACCCAAATGGACCATGCTACTCTCGGGTCAAGTATATACTAATTATCGTTATGGGCTTAGACACCTAATCCAACACTAAAAACCTAGCATGATAAAAATCGAGTCTTGGACAATTACAAAGGTCTAGAAGAGTGCCAAGGTGAAGAATAGAGACTTTCTTGCTTGATCTTTGCTTCATTCTTCCTCCTTCTTCCTTCTTTAGCTTCAAGGAACACAAAAACTTGCTCAATAATGGAGGAAAGTGATTAGGGTTTTCTTTAAGGCTTGAGGGGGGCTGATGGAGGCTGAGGACGAACAAACCCTAGCCTCCTCATTCCTTTAAATAAGGAGCAAACCCGGAAAAATAAGGTTTTCATATAAGCCGTCCACCACATCGTGGCCAATACTGCCGTGTCGTGGTGGCTTAAAAAACACGCAAATCCTTCTCACCTCGCCATATTGTGGTGGTGCCACCACCGTGTTGTGGAAACCGTCAAAATGATCATTTCAATTACAAATAAAGTACCTTAAGATCCGAGCATTGCCACTCTCCTCCAATTGAATTAGACTTCGTCCTCGAAGTCTGCCACCTCACATAATTTGGGGTAATGCTCTCTTATCTTGTCCTTTGGCTCCCACGTCCATTCTGAACCCTTTCGGTGCTGCCACTATATCTTCATGAGATCCACAGCCTTGTTTCACAGAGTCTTCATCCGCCTGTCAAGGATCACCACCGCTCTCTCTAGATAATTCAGGAGATCATCCACCTGGATGTCCTCTAATGGAACCACTGGATAATCATCAACCAAACACTTCCACAATTGAGAGACATGAAAAGTGTTGTGAATCTGACTAAGCTCTGTTGGATTAGGTGTCTAAGACCATAAATATAATTGGTATTTACTTGATTTGATAATAGCATGGTCCTTTTGGGTTGCCTTCACCTTAGCAACATAACATGATTACTTTTGGAGAGAGAGGTTGAATTTATTATTTGGAATAATAAATTGATTTCTTAATGTACTATGAAAATAATATATTAATTGGAAATCATGTTATTTAATTAGTATTTAATCATAAATTAATTTGGAATTAATTTTGGGTTTAAAGGAACTAATTACAAAAAAAGAGGTTGTTTCGCAAATCATTGATAGTTGTGAAACTGAGCTGATGGACTCCTTAATTAGGAGTGAACAAAATTCTATAGGGAGGCTCTATAGATTTCGTCTAAGGCTCCCTAATTGAGGTTCATGGGTTGCTTAAGCCTTAAGCAGGAAATTAGGGTTCCCTCCAAAAACCCAAGTATCCCTCAGCTATATAAAGACCCCATAGACTTGGGATTTTCGACCAATGCTTTCTAAGAAGAAACCCTAGCCGATATTCTAAGTGTTTCACTCATTTCTCCTCTCATCCTCTTGCTAGTAGTGTTTGTGAGTTATTTGAGGTGCAATATTTGGGGCACTAAGCTTTCAAGAGTCAAGGATCTACAAGGAATTCTTGTTATTACTACATAAAAAACAAGGTAATCATCAAAAATCTTTTGTTATATGATTTTCAAAATTATATGCTAGATCTAGGGTTTATTGTAACGCCCGTAGATCAGGGCTAGTCGATTTAGAGACGATAAGCATCAAAATGACTTTTTGATGGAAGATTATTTAGAAGGATTAATCTTAACCAAGTTGTAGTATATGTCACAAGGTTTCCGTGCATATAAAGAACGCCAAAATCCGAGTTATAACAAAGAAGTTAAGACCTGTCGAAGTTTCGCGACAGAACCGACACGACCTAGCGCGACCCAGCGCGACGTAAATAGTGAATTTAAGGTAGATAGATATCTATCCTTAGTAATCTAAACGAGAGTCGAATATTTCTTCGATAGTAGTCCAACGATAAAAAGACAGACGAAAACGGAGTTCAGATGAAGGAGTTATGAATTTCGAACGAAGTTTTCCTGTCCCGGCCTACTAAAAATACTATATAAGTAATATACTTATAATATATTAAAAATCAAATCAAAGTTAGCCAATGGAGTCTAAACGAGAGTTTTAGAGCATAATCTCACCTTCGCGGCGATATAAAGAACGTCGAAAACGGAGTTCGTATGCGAAAGTTATGAATTTCTGAAGTTCGGGGCGCGAAACCCCAAAACTGTCAGAGCCCACGACGTGGAACAAGGTTGCCACGACGTGGCAACTTGGGATGACGCATGCAGTGACGACCAAGCCCACGACGTGGAACAAGGTTGCCACGACGTGGCAAGGGCCAAATTTTCCCTATAAATAGATTTGAAGGGCCAGCCGTTTAGGGTTGCTATTTTCTCTCTTCTCTCTCCCATTTTGCATCGATATGCGTGCCAGAAATACCCCGAAGCCCCGGTATCATACTCGAGCCCCGAGGCAAGTCCCGAGATCCCGAAAATCCCGAGAAGTGCGGTTCCCGAGCCGAAGCTCTGCCCGCGAGAAGTTCGATTTTTGAAGAGATCTTCCAGATATGCTGAGGATTACTACTTCTGCAAGTCGTAGTGTTGTCCGATCATCTTCTGATCAAGTGAGTGTGTAGTTATTTTCTTCTAACGCATAAATATTAAGTATTTGCTATGAAATACGTGCTACGTGTTTAATATTTTGTTGTTTATTTGAGATGATTGTGGAACGGGTGAATTATATAAGTTTTAATGAGTTAAACTATATACGTATTTTGTATCTAAAGATATGTTGGGTAGAACATGAGTAGATGAGGTTGTTGGTAGGTGATAAAAGGTGGGTTGGACCATGAGATAAAAGAATAAAGAGATAAACTTGTTTTAGATCTAGATGTATGGATCAGATCAAAAGGTTAGTTTTAGATCCGAGAGTATGGATCAGATCAAGAGATTAGTTTTAGATCCGAGAGTATGGATCAGATCAAGAGATTAGTTTTAGATCCGAGAGTAGGGATCAGATCAGGAGGTTAGTTTTAGATCCGGGAGTACGGATTATATATTTTTGAATTACGTGTTCATTCGATAATGTATCATGTGTATAGTCCCTTTCATAAACACGGGTATAATACAAGTATCGTTTGAATGTATTAAGTATATGTTTGGGTGAGTGTGTGGTTACTTTCTTCTAACACATAAATATGGAGTATTTGTTATAAAATACGTGCTATGTGTTTATATATTGTTGTTTATTTGAGATGAGTGTGGAATGGATGTTTTATATAGTTTTAAATGAGTTAAACTGTATATGTATTTTATATCTACAAATATGTTGGGTAGAACATGGGTAGATGAGATAGTTGGTATGTGATAAAATGATGAGGTATGAAAGATGATTAAGCATAGTATTGGTAGATGCACCAATTAAAGAATGTCATAATGCTAGCAGATGCGCTTAAGCATAATATCGGTAGATGCACCAAGTAGTGAATGTCGTAATCCTGACAGATGCGCTTATAGGATAATGTCGGCAGATGCGCCAAATAGAGAATGACATAATGCTAGCAGATGCGCTTAAGCATAATGTCGACAGATGCGCCAAATAGAGATTGTAATAATAAAAGCAGATGCGCTTATAGGGTAATCCTGGCAGATGCGCTTATAGGATAATGTCGGCAGATACGCCAAATAGATATTGTCATAATAAAAGCAGATGCGCTTATAGAGTAATCCTGGCAGATGCGCTTATAGGATAATGTCGGCAGATGCGCCAAATAGAGATTTTCATAATAATAGCAAATGCGCTTATAGGGTAATCTTGGCATATGCGCTTATAAGATAATGTCGGCAGATGCGCCTAAAAGAAAATGTCATAAACCTGGCAGTCGCGCCTCATAGTGTATGACGTAATCCTGGCAGAGGCGCTTAAAGGATGATGTTGGTAGATGCGCCTTATGTAGCAATAGATTTTTGTGCTAATTCCTTAGGTCAATCCTAGGAATGGATGAATGACGGGTAGTTGAATTCTTAGGGTAAAATCCTAAGAAATAAAGGAGATAATAGGGATGGGTAATTGGGTTGATTGTTTGATGGTTGAATATAATAATTACATTATTGTGGGTTGAAAACCCTATATGCTCACCAGGCTCCCAAGCCTGACCCACTCAGTTTTCTTTGTATCACAGGTATTAAATACAAAGACATATTTCACAGAGAGATTTAAAGGAGATATAAATCAATTGTGTAATTAAATGTAAGTTCTGCTTATGCTTATATGTCTGTATCGGAATATGACATCCCGAGGTTTTATTATTGAATAAAAATACATTCTTTTTGAGAAATGATTTGATAAGTTATTATCATATCTTGTTTTGGGAACAAATTCCGCAACCGTATCTTTAAAAGATTATTCTGATTTTATAAAACAAAGCATAAGTAAAATCGGTCTTTTCTAGCCGTGAAATTGGGGATGTCACATTTATTGCTTTTGTATTCAATTGTATGTTCAACTAGTGAAAAACATAGATCCAAAGCAATTAGGGTTGCATGATCACATGGGATGTAGTTATGATGAAAACCCATCAGTGGTATCAAAGTCAAGCTGTTTTTCAGTTGAATTTAATGCATATGTGAATTGTCCAGAGGAGGAGGGAACAGATTCGTCAATCTGTTCATCAGACTCGACGAGTTGCACCTACTCAACGAGTGCATTGCAATAACTCGACGAATCGGGTTGTCAGATCCCTGATTTTTTTCATTTTGATATCTTTGTTTGATTAGGAGAATTACCAAATTCGTTTTAAATGTCTAGAATTGAATTTTATGAAAAATTAAATCTATATCTGTAACATCCCAAAAACACAGTCTGAAAATTTCATTTAATTTAATAATAAAAACCATAGTCAATAAACCTCATATAAAAATCATAAGCAATGTATCTCAAAATATTATAACAACTGTCAAGTATATCAGAGTATAAACATCCCAGGCAGTACAAATGGTGTGTACACTGCAATCTTCCCGAGCTCCTCTTTTGAAAACTGAGTACCTGAAACCAAAACTAAAACTATAAGCACGAAGCTTAGTGAGCTCCCCCAAACTACCACATACCATACAATAACATATAAACACATATTGGGCCTTGCCCACTGCATCGGACCGAAGTTCGGGAACTGCATCGGACCGAAGTCCAGAACTAACTGGGACCCCGTCCCCTGCATCGGACCGAAGTCCAAAACTGACTGGGACCCCATCCCCTGCATTGGACCGAAGTCCGGAAACTAACTGAACATAGCATATCCTAACATATCAACTAGCATGAATACATATAGTGCATACTGCATCGGAACAGAGTCCGGAACACATAACACAAAACATGCTTGAATCACAAAGACATCAAGCACTCTAACTACTGCATCGGACTGTAGTCCGAAACTAACTGAACATAGCATAACATAATCATAGCATATAATATAAACACATATACTACATATTGCATCGGACCATAGTTCGGAACACACAGCTCATCTGTATCACAAAGACACCAAGCATAATGAACTACTACATCGGACTGTAGTCCGGAACTACTGCTAACTAAACGGGTCGGCATTATGGTCATAGACCCGTTCCTACTGAAAGGAAACTCACCTCACACTGCTGAAGTCCCGTAGACACAATCCCACACTGTTGAAGCCCCGTAGACTCAACCCCAGCTGCTGGATGACAGATTCTCGAACTGTCGACACCAAAATAACACTCGATTAATAATTGGGTTCTAACACATAACTATAAATACATGCTTTGGATAATTACTACATCACCCCTAGCTTGGCTTACCCAAGCCCAAGGCCCAATTCATAGGCCTAAAGTCAACTAGGGATCAAAGCCCAACATATGGCCCAATTTTCCAAATTGGGCCCAAACGTCTACATGGACTTCCCTTAAGGCCCAATTGTTCAATCCAGTCCAACATGTCTCATTCTAGGGGCCCAATATCATACAACCATCTAAGCCCCAACTATGGCCCAATTTTCCAAATTGGGCCCAATCCTTCATATGGGCCTTACCCTAAAGCCCAACTAATTACTCTAGTCCATTTAATTATTCTTGGATGGCCAAACACAAAGCCCAAGTGAAATTAGGGTTTCACATAAAATGACAATTAGGGTTAAGTGTTTCTCACTTAACCCATTAAGGGCTTATCCCACTAAGGACTTAATCCGTTAAAGACTTAATCCATTAAGTCCATTATTGCTTAGATTAATCCTGCCAATGGTTATTATTTAATATTTCACTTATTAAATAATTCTCGTGTGTCCTGATAATTTCTCAAATATTAGCATTTTCTCAATTAGCCCATTAAGGACTTAGTCCATTAAGTCCTTTATTCTACTAGATAAATGGCCTGGAATAGTTTGGGCTTAATTCACAATCCAATCCCAATGGCCCAAAAATGGGTCCAAATAGGTCCAAGGCCCAAATGCTAACAATTAGGGTCTTCCACCGAAACATGGCCCAATAGGCGCAACACCAATCTCTAAACCCATTAGGGTTTGCTAGTGGGGCACCATCCACTACCACTTCCGGTAGTGGTGGTCTATGGTGGCTTACGGAGGCGGCCACCACCTTACAGTGGTGGTTTTGATTCCTTTCATTAATCCAAAAATTCAAGTTACATTTTACAAGGCTAATCTCAATTAACCATAAACACATACACTAAACTAATCACACACACACACACATAGCCACACCATGGTGGCCGGCGGCGGTGCTTGGCGGCAGCCACCACCTCACGGTGGTGGCGGTGGCTATTCCCGGCTTTCCGATCAAACAATCCCAATCATACATCACTGAAATAACACACACCCACCCTTGTGCTTGGAAAAGTAACACGACCACCACCTGGTGGTGCTTGGCGATGGCAGAACCGCGGAGAGGCGGCAACATCGTCGTACATCAGGTGCTCGGAGTGGCGGCGGCCACTCGTCTGTTGGGAAAATGATGGCGAAGGGTGGTCAGAGCGACGTCGGACAGTCGAGTCGGACCCTGAGCATCAACAGCAAAAGAAGAAGAAGGAGGAGGATGGCGGAAAAATGACGACTCACACACACCCGGAAGCCACGCTGTCGACTGCCCTCGTCCGGAGATAAAAGTTGTTACGCTCGGCGGCTCGCTTGGTCGGAAAAGCGCGATCAAATGGCGACTGCGACTGGGGTGCTCACGCATGGCGGCTGAGGTGCTCACCGGAGGTGGGGTTCTCTTCTTCTAACCACGATATCGGGAAGTCACAGTAGCGTTCCATTGGCACGGTGGTCGCTGGCGGCCTCGTTTGATCGGAAAACGGACGCGAAGGAGAGAGATGGTGGCTGGGGGTCATAAGGTGATGGCGGCTGCTAGAAGGTTAGGGTTAGGGTTTTGGAAGTGATGACCATATGACGGGAATGATATACCACCAGGTTTAATCCCGTGTTCATTCAAACTTCAAGCAAACTTGACACTTCCAGTCCCTCCTTCTCATAACTCTTCAAAACAAATCCGTAATTTACACTTCAGCCCCCAACACTCCCAATTCCTTTCAATTTAGATCCTAAAAATTACTAAGCAACCCCCAATTCTAAAACCCTTTTCAAATTACATCTGAAACTTACTCTTTTAACCCCCGACTTCTAAAATTCTTCACAAATTAATCCGGGTCTTACATTTACTAATTTATTTAAATAAATGGGGCGTTACAACTCTCCCCAACTTAAATTAGATTTCGTCCTCGAAATCATTCCTTACCATTCCTTACACACTAACTACTCATGTAACATTGTCATCATCATGGGCACACCCTAGCCTTCCTAGGGTAGTTGTGACCAATCATCACAAATCCCTAACATCTGTAGGCGAACTAATTCCTCCTAACAAGATCACATGCACTCTATTTGAAATTTGCTATCTCTAGATGATCTGAATCCCTAACAGACCACTCATACTGAATCATTATAGATAAACCCCGCAGTTGGTGACTAAAAATTACTTGGCAATATGTTACGCTTATCATACATGAGATCCTCAAATACCATTACTGTTGGAGACCAAAAACTGTCTGAATCCCTGATCTGCCTGAAAACACTAAACTGCCTGAAAACCAAACTGTCTGAAACTGTATGCTGCCTCATGGCTGCTTCCCAACATCTACGGGAACCTACTTGGTCTCAATTTTCCGCCAATCATTTGAAATATCGGGTTCCCGCCCGGCTGCGGAGCCCCAAGGACTCCCTACTTAGTCGCCTCACACAACTTCTGAACGAAATCCTTCTCTGAAACTAACAACTACTAGTTATCTTGTTACTGTGGACCTAGCGGCCTTCTGATCTAACTGATCAGTTCCACACGTCGAATCCTGAGGTTACCAACCTACAGCTAAACGCGATTGCTACATGACCAATTGTAGCCTTATGTCATAAATGACCTTAAGCAGTCCACTGCTTCCTTGCTCTCATCTCTGTAGCGGTGCTTCTACAATCTTATCACTGGCTTAACCAGGTCTCATCCGTTTGGGAAATTCCGAAATCCAATCCATGTATTTCCATTTCCTCACTGCTACACTCGAACTGGTGGGTACTACTGTTCTTTTCGCGTCCTAACAACGCACTCACGCTATCTACCAACCTAGTGAAGGCTGAGGCTACACCCACAGACTCACATCACTCTAGTACTATCTGCTAATCTTTTGAATGCTACGGCTACACCCGCATACTTACAACACTCTGATACTGGATCGAACACGTGCTTGCCCCGCACTCAGCTGAACTCATGTCCTGACTGGAATCCCAAACCTTATTCCTTAAGGCTTGCTAGTAACATCACGGGAACGCGATCTCCTTATTGGCAAGCTTCTTCAAACTTCCATCTCACACTATCCTCAAACCATACAACCGCTTGGGCTATCTTCCTTCCCAATAAAGATGCGAAACTTATCCTAGTCTCAAAACTGCTCCCGCTTCTGAATCCTTGGGCCATTCTCCCCCACTTTGATTCAGCTAATGCCCTACAGCACACAAAACTGGAAGAATTCCCAATCCTTCTCACCACCCATGACCAATCTGCTAGAAACCACACTTACCATCGCTAGTGTTTCAACACTAGCTAATCCAAAAGATCACACAACTTCTAAAAATCCGAATAAATCTCCGGTAATAACCCGCTAGTCCCAGGAAGCTCCGAATCTTAATTGGAGACCTCGGAATCTCCCACTGCATCACAACCTCTATCTTGGCCGGGTCGACTAGAATATCCTTCTGATTGACAAGGTGCCCAAGAAATTGCACCCCGTGCAATCAGAACTCACAATTGGAGAACCAAGTGAAAATTCTCTCCCTCCTCAAAGTCTCTAGCACCTCCCTCAGGTGCTTCTCGAGCTGCTCCTCAGTCTTGGAATAAACCAAGATGACGTTGTACTTCCCAATCCTGTAATTTGGGGAATTGGTATATCACTATTCGCTAATGCTTCTCGGTATGCAATTGGTATATGACATCTCTTTAAAAATATAATTCAGACACAAACGAAGGTTAACTCAGGGTTACACTTACTCAACCGATGGAACGAAAGGCTCCCTTGTGCAGTTTCTTGCAAGTGTTGCACCGAATCGGGTCCTGCTGGTCTTTCGAAAGCTAATCCTAAATCTAGGGTCTTCTCCCGAGACCCTTCAATGTAAGCAATTGATCTGGTTCCCTCTTACCAATGTGCTCTAAGTCCATCTCCCGTTCCCAAGCTCTAGAAGTCATACCATTCAGGGTCTTGCACTCCGAGATACTCATGATATCCTCGTTATCATTCTACAGTATGTTCTGATAACTTTCCTTCTTCATTTCCTCATCTGCTGCATACTGTGGTACCAAATAAGCTCTTTCTCGAGACTTGGCAGTGATCCCTGCCACGGTCTTAGTCGTCTGGTGGAGATCTAACAGCCATTGTGCCAACTGCTGCGCCTCAATCTCCTGGGCACACTCTACCCAGAATCTGGTCTAAAATTTATCCCATGACCTAGCATTAACTGCATCATCACCTAACTCACTACCGACCTCTTCCTATCAATCTCGTGGTCTATCCCTCAGGAGACAGGGAGTAAGTCAGATCTTGTCTCCTTTCGAGACAACGTCTGGTACGAAAAGTGTTGGCAACATCTGCCAACCATCCGCTGCTAACAATGGGGTCCCTAACCCCCATGTTAATCTGAAGCCTCACAAACTCTGAATTCCCGAAACATCAACGTACGGGTCTCTATCATGACTGCCATCTCAGTGTGAAACGCACTCTGCCTCTCAGCACAAATCTCTAAACTGCTCTCCTTGATCACAGCGAAGATCATAGGAGTATGATCAACGATACTGCGCGTACTCTTAGATGGAATGAACTCCCTCATCTGATCATCAATCTGCCCGGCTCCAGAGTCCGAGCCTGATCCCTCGTTGACGCCAGAACTACCATCTGGTCTACCACGTAGCGTCACTATACTCGGTAATATACCACCACTAACATCACAATGCTCATAAAAACTCAAGGAATCTCACACACTACAAGTTTCTTGGATTCATCTCAGCCTTCCTTGATTCGAGTACGGATCCTCTGCTTTTAGTAGTACGGGCCCATACTACCTTCCATATCTATCCATACTTTCCTCAAGAACTGCCTTGACTCCCCCAAATCCCCTTTTACTACTACTGCTCTCTACTACTCTCATCCTAGGCCTACCCTAGGTAAATCTCTGACCCAAACCAGTCCTCAGCTGCTGAAGGCCTCCTTGTAATGCCAATTAACCATCACCTGAATACCATCACATGTGACGAGGCTCAGATAATCCTTCGAGTAAAAGACTCATCCTCACAACGGTTAGACTCAGACAAGAGCTGTGCGATAGGACCAAATCCAGCACTCTGAGATTATTCAACCCTGATCACATGTGACGTCACGTATTCACCTAATGGCTAATTCCAATCACTCAGAGTCCTACAAAGCACAAAGCAAGCAACATTCGAACACATGAAACTACTCAAGCAAATCTATTCTCATAACGAGAAATTGTACTAGCATACAATGCTAACTCATACTATCAGGCATAACCTAAACAGGCTATACTACTACTGTCTACTCAATACTAGCATGCAATTCTCATAAAGCTGAAACACATATAGCAGGCACATAAGGCATCCTCCTAGATCCTTAGTCCTATTCTAGCATGCTGTTCTACTGAAACTGAAACTGATATTCACAACATAAACTTGTATGGGTAATTTGGGAGCACTTACTTGAGCTCGGCTGATTGCATGCACCACACCCCTTTTCTCTTTTCAAAGTTCTTTTCTTTCTAAAAATTCTTTTTGCTTCTCCAAAACTCTTTTATTTTTAAGTTTCTTTTTGCTTTTCTAAAACTCTTTTCTTTTGAAAATTTATACCACTTCCTTAGTTTGAGTTCAGATACACTTGGGAGTGCGCCAGAATCCCTCAAACCAAGGCTCTAATACCAACTTGTAACATCCCAAAAACACAGTCTGAAAGTTTTGTTTAATTTAATAATAAAAACCATAGTCAATAAACCTCATATAAAAATCATAAGCAATGTATCTCAAAATATTATAACAATTGTCAAGTATATTAGAGTATAAACATCCCAGGCGGTACAAATGGTGTGTACACTGCAATCTTCCCGAGCTCTTCTTTTGAAACTGAGTACCTGAAACCAAAACTGAACCTGTAAGCACGAAGCTTAGTGAGCTCCCCCAAACTACCACATACCATACAATAACATATAAACATATATTGGGTCTTACCCACTGCATCGGACCGAAGTCCGGGAACTGCATCAGACCGAAGTCCGGAACTAACTGGGACCCCGTCCCCTACATCGGACCGAAGTCCGGAACTGACTGCATCGGACCGAAGTCCAGAACTGACTGGGACCCTGTCCCTTGCATCGGACCGAAGTCCGGAAACTGACTGAACATATCATATTGTAACATATCAACTAGCATGAATACATATAGTGCATACTGCATCGGAACAGAGTCCGAAACACATAACACAAAACATGCTTGAATCACAAAGACATCAAGCACTCTAACTACTGCATCGGACTGTAGTCCGGAACTAACTGAACCTAGCATAACATAATCATAGCACATAATATAAACACATATACTGCATACTGCATTGGACCATAGTCCGGAACACACAACTCATCTGTATCACAATGACACCAAGCATAATGAACTACTACATCGGACTGTAGTCCGGAACTACTGCTAACTAAACGGGTCGGCATTATGGTCATAGACCCGTTCCTACTGAAAGGAAACTCACCTCACACTGCTGAAGTCCCGTAGACACAATCCCACACTGTTGAAGCCCCGTAGACTCAACCCCAGCTGCTGGATGACAGATTCTCGAACTGTCGACACCAAAATAACACTCGATTAATAATTGGGTTCTAACACATAACTATAAATACATGCTTTGGATAATTACTACATCACCCCTAGCTTGGCTTACCCAAGCCCAAGGCCCAATTCATAGGCCTAAAGTCAACTAGGGATCAAAGCCCAACATATGGCCCAATTTTCCAAATTGGGCCCAAACCTCTACATGGACTTCCCTTAAGGCCCAATTGTTCAATCCAGTCCAACATGTCTCATTCTAGGGGCCCAATATCATACAACCATCTAAGCCCCAACTATGGCCCAATTTTCCAAATTGGGCCCAATCCTTCATATGGGCCTTACCCTAAAGCCCAACTAATTACTCTAGTCCATTTAATTATTCTTGGATGGCCAAACACAAAGCCCAAGTGAAATTAGGGTTTCACATAAAATGACAATTAGGGTTAAGTGTTTCTCACTTAACCCATTAAGGGCTTATCCCACTAAGGACTTAATCCGTTAAAGACTTAATCCATTAAGTCCATTATTGCTTAGATTAATCCTGCCAATGGTTATTATTTAATATTTCACTTATTAAATAATTCTCGTGTGTCCTGATAATTTCTCAAATATTAGCATTTTCTCAATTAGCCCATTAAGGACTTAGTCCATTAAGTCCTTTATTCTACTAGATAAATGGCCTGGAATAGTTTGGGCTTAATTCACAATCCAATCCCAATGGCCCAAAAATGGGTCCAAATAGGTCCAAGGCCCAAATGCTAACAATTAGGGTCTTCCACCGAAACATGGCCCAATAGGCCCAACACCAATCTCTAAGCCCATTAGGGTTTGCTAGTGGGGCACCATCCACTACCACTTCCGGTAGTGGTGGTCTATGGCGGCTTACGGAGGCGGCCACCACCTTACAGTGGTGGTTTTGACTCCTTTCATTAATCCAAAAATTCAAGTTACATTTTACAAGGCTAATCTCAATTAACCATAAACACATACACTAAACTAATCACACACACACTAACTAATCACACACACACACATAGCCACACCATGGTGACCAACGACGGTGCTTGGCGGCAGCCACCACCTCATGGTGGTGGCGGTGGCTATTCCCGGCTTTCCAATCAAACAATCCTAATCATACATCACTGAAATAACACACACCCACCCTTATACTTGGAAAAGTAACACGACCACCACCTGGTGGTGCTTGGCGATGGCAGAACCCCGGAGAGGAGGCAACATCGTCGTACATCAGTTGCTCGGAGTGGCGGCGACCACTCGTCTGTTGGGAAAACGATGACAAAGGGTGGTCAGAGCGAAGCCGGACAGTCGAGTCCGACCCTGAGCATCGACAGCAAAAGAAGAAGAAGGAGGAGGATGGTGGAAAAATGATGACTCACACACACCCAAAAGCCATGCTGTCGACTGCCGTCGTCCGGAGAGAAAAGCTGTTACGCTCGGCGGCTCGCCTGGTCGGAAAAGCGCGACCAAATGGCGACTGCGACTGGGGTGCTCACGCATGGAGGCTGAGGTGCGCACCGGAGGTGGGGTTCGCTTCTTCTAACCACGATATCAGGAAGTCACAATGGCGTTCCATTGGCACGATGATCGCTAGCGGCCTCATCTGATCGGTAAACGGACGCGAAGGAGAAAGATGGTGGCTGGTTGTCATAAGGTGATGGTTGTTGCTAGAAGGTTAGGGTTAGGGTTTTGGAAGTGATGTCCTTATGATGGGAATAATATACCACCAGGTTCAATCCCGTGTTCATTCAAACTTCAAGCAAAATTGACACTTCTAGTCCCTCCTTCTCATAACTCTTCAAAACAAATCCGTAATTTACACTTCAGCCCCCAACACTCCCAAGTCCTTTCAATTTAGATCCTAAAAATTACTAAACAACCCCCAATTCTAAAACCCTTTTCAAATTACATCTGAAACTTACTCTTTTAACCCTTGACTTCTAAAATTATTCACAAATTAATCCGGGACTTACATTTACTAATTTATTTAAATAAATGGGGCGTTACAATATCCTTATCAAAATAAGAGATTTGGTCAAATTTTAAGATAAAGACAAAATTATTTGATTAATTTAATAATTTAAAATTTGATCTAGTATTTTTGAAAAGTTTTAAAAATACCCCTTAGGTTTCGAAATTTAAAATTTAATTAAAAGTTTAATCTTGAAATCTTAAATTCTAGAACCCTAGTATTTTAAAAAGTTTTAAATACACCATTATACTATTATAAGATTAAAAGTTTAATTTATATATATTTATAAGAAAGTCAGTCTTACCGTTTACCAGGGCTCATTCACGAAGCCGATCTATAAGGCGGGTATAAGGAAATTGCCTATAAAATGGCGGTTGAATGAGTGTCCACTGTCTCCCACCGCTTCCTTGATTGGTGGAGGATTGTTATCTAAACGGGTAGGATAGGACATTAATCTCTCATTAATAAGTATAATGATAAATATAAAGTAACTAAAGGGTTTTATAAACTCATAATCTTAGTTATTTTAGGAAAATGTGAATTTGATGCTAATTCATGAAATTGCACATTACACTTTATCAAGTCGTTAGTGGAGCATGTGTGGTTAAGTGGCACACTAACTTGGACTACCAAAGGGTGGCAATGGGTAATGTGACATTCAAGTTAGATGAGTCACAAGCTACTCCTAAAGAAATAGTTGAGTATAGGTTTCACTATAAGGATGCTACCAAAGTATCTTGCATTATGGTGACCACTATGACTCCCGAGCTACAAAAGTTCTATGAGGACTATTGGCCTTACGAGATGTGCAAGGACTTGATGGAGAAGTACCATTAAAGAGCACGTTAAGATTGGTATGAGATAGTCAAGTCACTCATTACCACCAAGATGAAGGATGGAGAGTCCATCACGACCCACCTACAATGCATGCAGAGATATGTTGTTCGTTTACTCAAGCTGAATGTGAACTTTGATGAGGAGCTGGCTATTGATATAGTCTTGCACTCTTTTCCGCTTTGCTATGATCAGTTCAAAATGACTTATCATTTGAGCAAAGAGGAAGTCACCTTGAGCAAACTTCAAGGCTTGCTGAGAACTGCTGAAAGTGGATTGAAAGGAAAAGCTATTGAATCCACTCCTCCTACTACTGCTACTCTAGTCATGGCTATTAGACAAGGGAAGGGCAAAAATAAGAAAGCTCCCTCAAAGAAAAATTGGAAGGGAAAGTCTCATGATGGGTCTTCTAGTAGTGAACCCAAAGGAAACACCAATTCTGCTCCACCTGCCTCAGATCCAACGGATGCAACGTACTTCTACTGCCAATACAAGGGGCATTGGAAGAGAAGTTGCCCTAAGTACATGAAGGACATTAAGGATGGCAAGATCAAGCCTACCTCGGCAGGTATTTACACTATTTTGTCAAAAAATTCATCACATTCTAATTCTTGGCTCCTTGATACAGGATGTAGTTTTCACATTTGCTCTTACTTGCGAGGACTAAGAGAAAGTAGGAATGTGGTGCTTGGGAAGATGAACCTGATAATGGGCAATAAGAGATCGTCACTTGTTACCAAGATCAGCGTTTATTCTTTGAAGCTTAGTAGTAAATTATGTTTAGACTTGAATAATTATTGCTACTTATTATAAATGACGAGGAATATTATTTCTTTTCATGGTTTGTATAGACAAGGTTTTAGATATTCATTTAATAATGAGAATGGATCTATTAATACTTATTATAACGATGTATTTTACTTTGAAGCAATGCATTGTGATGGTGTATATGAACCCATGATGATTGTAGACAATTTAGGAAATAGTGTGTTGCATATTGATTTGTCTAATGGTTTAGACAAAGCATGCTTGTGGCATTGTCGTCTTGGACATGTCAACAAGAAGCAGATTGTCCAACTCCAAAATGATGGAGTGTTGGAATTGTTTGACCTAAATTCGAATGATACATGTGAGTCTTTTTTTCTTGGAAAGATTACTGGTGGTTGTCGAGGCTAACACAAATAATAACCCTAAATATTACACACTAAAATAGTGTATAGTGGTAAAGGGATCGAATCCACGGAGATTGGTTCAATTTATAACTCTATGAAAAATCTCTTTGTAAAAGTACTTGTAAAATGACAATAAAAATAAAATGGGGGGTTTTGGTGTTTTGAAATACTTGAAACAAACTAGAATCAACTATGATTTAAATAGACAAATGCAACAAAAATAAGAGTTTGATGTAAAATCAATAAGGGAGAGATGGTTGACTTAAAGTTTCCTCACTTTGACTTTTGATGAACATATCATTAGAATCCAATGGTGCAATACTTTGAATTAAATCCTTAATTTGGCTATAGTAATCCAAGGAGCTTGAGATTACCTAGACTTTTCTTAATTGTTGAAATGGCTAGAGAAGCTCATAACAATTTCCTTAGTCAAAGTCACTAATTCCAAATAGCATGTAATTAGTGAAAGTCAACTAGCATTAAGAACCAAAAAGTCACCAAATCCAAGAGGGGTCAAATGCTTTCACCACCATGTTGGAGGAAATGTTTTTATGATTGTGTGAAGCAAAAACAACACAAAAATCATTTGTTGCTTGCTAATTTGAGGATCCTTTACTTAATCAAGAAATTAGCCAACTAATCACCACAAACACATTTAAACTCATGAACTAAAACATACAAGTAGTGATAAGATGTTAAAACACAAAACATTCCCATAAAGATTTAAGAACATGTTCATGGATTCTTCAACATTCAACAAAAGTTCAAAGGATTAACCAAAAGTCAACCAAGATTAGTTTAGCCAAGCATGGCTAAACCCAAAGAAACAAAGTTAGAGAAAATTGTACCAAACATTAAGCAAGAATCAAGAGGTAAAAATATGATGTTCTTCAAGTGTTCTTGGCCTTCAAAAGTCTTCAAAACTCCAGAGAGAATCTTCAAAAATCGGATGTCCAAGAGTCTCCAAAAGATGGGCACCAACCTTCCCCAAATAGCTCAAAAGAAGAATTTCCGAAACTGCCCCTGCAGGAGGTTGCGCGACCCGCGTGCTGTTGCGCGGGTGGGTTGCGTGGGTGGTCCCTGAATGTAGCATCTTTGAGGTTTTGGGCCTCCATAGCTTAGCCCACTTGGCCCAGTGCGAGCCCAATCAGCTCCTAGCCCATTTTTCTTCAAGTTTTCTTCAATTTAAGCCCAATTTGGCTTCTCCAAATGATTCATAGCTCGTAAACTCGCCCGATTAATAATCTATGCATGCTTGAATACACTCCCGCATCTTGCAAATTTAAATGTTTATTTCTCTCCAAGCCTTCAAATGATCATCAAGCTCGTTCCATGCATCATCTCCACCACCCATCAAGCCTAAGATCCTTGTTTTCCACCAATTCCCATCGCTTTCCATACGTCCCGAATATTCCCGCTCCACTAGTCTCCATGAAATCTGCAATAAAGCTCACGAAACTAGAAAGTGCCCGAAATAGTCATAAAATAACAAAAAGGAAAATATGCATGAAAATTAACTAGATTATGGATGAAATATGCTAAAATAAACTATAAAAAGAAGTAAATAAAATGAAACTATCAATTACTAAATCACCTTTCACAGGTTCATGTGAAAGAGGTGAGGGATTGTTGGATCTCATACACACTGATGTGTGTGGGCCTTTCAAATATGCCACAAGGGATGCAAATTGATTTTATGTGACTTTTACCGATGATTATATTTATAGTAGATATGGATATATCTATTAATCAAGCATAATTCAGAAAGCTTTGAAAAGTTCAAAGAGTTTAAACATGAAGTCGAAAATCAATTGGGTAGGAAGATCAAGATGCTTAGATCCGATAGGGGAGGTGAGTATCTTAGTATCGAGTTCCACGAATACCTCAAGGAATGTGGAATTGTTTCACAATTGACACCTCCTAGGACACCACAACTTAATGGTGTGGCTGAGAGGCATAATCGAACCTTGTTGGACATGGTTCGTTGTAAGTCCCAAATCTGCTTGTGTATCAATCAGATCCGCTTGATGGTGCATAATCCCAATCAAGCGGATGATGCCAGATCAAAATAAAAATGTTTTGTTTTATGATTTAAGGAAAACTCTGATATTAAATACGTTTTCAAAACTATTTTGTAAACAATGATGATTTTTGGATTGATTTTAAAAGTTTAAATTTTTTCATGAATTTTATGGATGTTACAGCCGATCAGGCGTGGAGTTTCAGGTCGTATATAAGGTTCTCCTGAAGGTGTCACATTGGAAAGTTGTCATTCGATTTAGGAAGCGAGGCAAGTTGGACCCCAGGTATATCAGTCCTATCAGGGTTATAGCCCGGGTGGGCAGGGTAGCGTATCGGTTGGATCTTCTGGAGGAACTCAATTAGATTCACAATACTTTACATGTATCTCAGTTGTGGAAGTGTTTGGCTGATGATTCCACAGTGGTTCTATTGGAGGATATTCAGGTGGACAACCGCCTGAACTACATTGAGAGGTCGGTAGCAATTCTCGAAAGTAAGACGAAGACCGTGAGGAACAAAGTTGTTAATTTGGTAAATGTGCATTGGCAGCACCGCAAGGGTTCATAATGGACATGGTAGCTGGTGGTCGAGATGAGGGAGCATTGTCCAGAGTTATTTCCGACAACGAACTTCGAGGATAAAGTCTGCTTCAAGTGAGGGAGAAGTGTAGCGCCTAATTCGCTAGGTATGAATTAATCTATGATCCTATTGTGTTAAATTAAAGGCGGTGAAGGGGTTCGTGAGTATGTTGGGTGTTTATTAGGTACGCACAGGATACTCCTTGCTTGCATATCATCGAGGTGATCCCGACATATGCATGACGTAATCAATCCAGGGGAAAACCCTAATTTTTAAGGTTTGCACCCTATTTAAGGTCCTTAAGTTCTTAAAGTGCATCACCCTTTCAGCCTCCATTGCCTCTTAGTGCTAATCTCGAAACCCTAACCACATTGAGTGCATTTTTGAGCTTACATTGAGTGTTTAGGTGCTCTTTGGTGGTTTTGAAGAAGAAGGAAGTTTGAGAAGAAGCAAAGGAGAAGAAGGAGCTTGTAGATCTAGAGTTTGTGCATCATTTTTAGCCTATTAAAGGTATAAAGTCTTAAACTTGTTCATTCAAAATTTAGATCTAAACTTAGGGAAGATTTTAGCATCTTTTGGTCCCCTATCTTGGTCTTTTGGAGTATGGGCTACTCCTGTCCATTTGAGCTGTCCTTTTGGACTCTTGGGAGTGCATGGATTCATAAAAATCGTATCTTGGAGGTTAAGACCTAATCATGTATGTTTTAGTGACCTCCTAAGAGATTTAGAGGGCTTAATACATGGTTTGAGTTCAATTAAGGCATGCAAGTGCATAAAGTTTGCAACTTTATGGCGTAAGACACTATTATGAGCTCGGATCTAAGTTTTAGACGTTAGGGCTTAATGGATTAAGTCATGGATGCAAGTTTGGGCTGACTGGCCAGTATGTCGGGGGTACTCTAGAGTACCATGGACGCATTGTAGAGTACTTTGCGTGTACTAGGTCAATGCCCCGATTCTGAATCGTAATCAGCATTCGTTGGGCGTACGATCAATGTACCTCACCTGTATGCAGTCTGTGGACTTAGAAGACTTTTAGGCTCAAGTATTGTTTGGCATTTGACTTGGTTAGGTTTGGACCTTAGGCCCCCCTATTGTAGCAAGGAATTTGTGGGCTTTAAGCCATATTGGGTACTCTTGGGCCATATTGGGCCTTAAAGGCCTTGTATTTGGGCTTAGATGCCTTCTTGGACTTGTATGGATTTGATCCTTGGTGGGAGGAAGGCCCAATGAGCCAAGGGTGAAGAAACCCTTTTTCCATAAAGTCAAGAATGAGGGTTTAGGCTGACAAGTTAGAATATTAGCCTAATTTCTAATTAGGGTTTTATACTTGTGCCTTAGTAGAGGATTTCGCGAGTCATCTGTTGAGTGCGATTTGATACCTTCAGTGTGAGGTGAGTTTCCTTCACTATATTTGTGGGTGAAGGCACCAATGTCAGCCCACTAGTTTATGATGTAGTATGATGATTGTCATCATGACAATTGTCAGTTATGCCTGTATTTTGCTTGATGACTATGTGATTCTTTTGTTATGATATTATATGGTAGTGGTAGGGGTGAAATAGACCCGATATCCAGTTGAAATAGACCAAATAGGATTGCAAGCACCCATATATGCTTGACAATATCTGGTTGAAATAGACTAAAGGGGATTGCAAGCACCCATATATGCTTGACTGTATCCAGTTGAAAGAGACCGAAGGGGATTGCAAGCACCCAGATATGATTGGTTGTATGTTTGAATGGTATGAGGTATTTTTTGGGAACTCACTAAGGTTTGATCTTATAGATTTCAATTTATGTTTCTGGTACTTCCAGTTTGAAGGGGAAGGGCCCAACCTGATCCCACTGCATCATCCTGTGATTTCCATATTTTAAGATTTTGGGATTTTTTCTGATATTATGTTACCATGATACACTTTTGACTGATTTGATATGAGTATCATATGTTTTGAATGAACTTAAAAACAAAATTTTATCTGTATTTTTGGGATGTTACATACAACCTATATGGCCGCTCTACGAGCCTTCGGTATGACTACACTGCCTTGCAGGGACTATAGCCTATCCAAACCGCTCTACGAGCATTCGACATGACTAGACCGCCTCGCAGGGCCTACTGCCTATCCGGATCGCTTCATGGGCTTTCGGCTTGACTGGACCGCCTCGTAGCGCCTACAGCCTACCCAATCATCCCTGGGTGTCTTGGCTTACAACACAAAGTAGGCCCGCCTCAACAACACTACATGTCGACATATGCAACAAATAAACAAAAAATCAGTGCCAACAAATATAGATAATCATATGGATCCACTAAACAACTACAAATATCAAATCACCATCCTGACCAGGATAAATAATCTAGTGGGCCATCATTGGTGCCTTCGACCCACGGGTACAGTGAGGAAAACCCACCTCACAGTATGATGAATAGTTAAACAATACACTGCTCCGAATACCGACTCTACAGGTTATATATTCAACAGATAGAGACCAAGGCTTAACTATAGCTCAAAATACCCAAAATATCCTTAAGTCAAACTTGTTAAACCCTGGTCAAAGTCAAATTCAATGGTCAAGGTCCAAAAATCAATAACTCTTCGAAGTGGAGTACCCCCTACATACCAAGAGAGTACGGCCAGCATACTCTGATGTTGAATAAAAGCGGGGCGCTGACCGTGTACGCGTAGCGTACGCATCTTAGTCCCAAAACTCCATTAAGAGATTATTCCATTAAGCCCCTATGTCCAAAACTCAGATCCAATCCCAAAATTGATGTCCTAAGTCATAAGTTTTCCAATTTTATGACTTTGAATGGCTATAAAGTGCTTAATGTCCAAAACTCTAAGTTCTTAACCCAATAAGACAACACAACTCTTGTATGGAACGGATAGTAGGGCCAAGATCACATTTTTATGGTTCATAATAGCTCCATAATGGATAAAATTTCCAACTTTATCCATTAGAATGGTCCTAACAAACAAGATCTAATCATTAAGTCTCAAATGGACCCAAAAGTGCATCTTTTTTCAACTTAATCCATTAAGTCCAAGTCTCCAACATTCAGATCTGAATCAAAATGATGTTTAGATGGATAAAGTTTCCAACTTTATCCATAACAAGGCCACAAACTTTTAAGATCTATAAATTATTCATTTAAGTGACCAAAATCTCATAACACCCAAAACTATCTAGACCTAACTATTTCATCATCAAGATTCAAACTTTATACCTCTAGAAGAAAGATCAAGGTGAACAAAGTCTTGATCTACAATCTCCAATGCAACCGACACTTCTTCAATGAGTTCCTTCTTCTCCAAGGTGCACCAAGAACACTCTAAGGCACTTAAAAGCACCTTCTTTTTGCTCACAAGGCTCAATCTAGGGTTAGGGTTACAAGAGAGGGTATTGGAGAGGTGGAGGTTGAGAATGCAATGGGTATGGGGAAGTTAAGGAGCTTAATTAGGGCTCAAACCACAAAAATAGATTTTAGGCACTGATCGTGTACACCCTGTGTACTCGTGGTATCCCTAATGTACTAAGGATGCCCTAGTATGCCATTCGTAATGTAACACTCGAAATCTTGAGGAACAATTATTGGGATTATAGCCCATTTTGAGGAGTGGACACGGCGTGTTGGAGGAACCAATACGGCGTTTCTAGATAAGAAAATCACGACTTTCATTAATGTCAACAGGGCATGTTGCCTCTTGGAACACGACGTGTTGACGGTTGGAAAGAAAAGCCTATCTTCTGGGTTTTTACACCCTATTTAAAGGAATAAGATGACTAGGGTTTGTTCATCCACAGCCCCTCAATCCTTGAAAGAAACCCTAATCACCTTTCCCTCCCTTTTTGAGCTAGTTATGTGTTTTTGAAGCTAAAAAGGAAGAAAGTGGAGGTAGAAAGCAAGGATCCAACAAGCAAGCTCTCATTCTTCAGTTTGGCACATTTCTGGACCTTTGTAAGTGTCCAAGACTCGATTTTTATCATTCTAAGTTGTTAGATATTGAGTTTTGTTCCTTTAGATTCTTATTCTTGAATGATGGAATGATTAGACCTCATAAAGTTGGCAACTTTATGAATCTCCAGGTCAAGAGGAGTTAGTAGTGTTTCGGATTTGGATTATAATCAAGTTTTGATGTCATGCATTAGGATTAGGTCATGAATCCCCATTTTGACCTAATATAGGTTCAAGGCATGCATTTGACATGTATGTCTAAAAAGCACCAACCTTTTAGAAGGTTTGGGTGTTAGAATACTTCTGGAAAGGATGGACTTTAGACTTTAAGGATGAAGTGCTTATTGGTTAAGCCCTTGCATTATCAAGCTTTATGGTTTGGGTTTTGGACCCTTTTAGGAGTCCCAATGGATAAAGTTGGAAACTTTGTCCTTCTAAATCTCATTTTGTCCTAGATCTGTGCTTTGGAGCTCTTGGAGTCGAAGAAAGCAGCTTAATGTATTAAGTTGTTGGAACTTAGGCAAACACGACGTGTTTTCAAGCCAACACGGTGTGTTGGCCAGGGTTTTCCTGATTATTTGGATGATGGTGAAACACGGCGTGTTTTCAAGTCAACATGGCGTGTTTGGTCAACATGGACTATCGACTTTGACTTTGACCAAAAGTTTGATCAGGGTTGACCATGGGATATATTGGGCCATGTTTGGGCCTTTTGGATTGTTGAAATGGGCCTTGGTTTTGGGGCCAAGTTATAAAGAGTGTAAAAAGGTCTTTTAACCTAGTTTGGACACTTAGTGTGGGTCAGATCTGATTATTGATAGATATTTAACTTATGACTGATAGCGCGGGGATTCGTTCGAGTCAGCAGCCAGTGATTCTTTTCGTGAGATTCGGCAGTGCGAGGTGAGTTTCCTCACCATGTCTAGCAGGTTAAAGGCACCAGTTCCGACCCATGGTTTATTATGTTAGGATACTAGATGTCTATGTGACTCTTGCATATGTATGTATTGGTATGTATGTCGAGCGGGGCTCGATGCCAGGATGAACCAAATGACTGTATTATATGCTATTATCTTTGTGAGTATCACATGAGTTGGTAGGATTATGTGCTTGTATGTTGGGTGGGGCCCGTATCTCAATGGGCTGGGCCCGATATGTGAGTATAGGCTGGGCCCGTAACTCAGTGGGCGAGGCATGTATCTCATTGTGTGGGGCCCGATATGCGAGTGTGGGTGGGGCCTGTGTCTCATTGGGGCGGGGACCATTATGTGCTTAGTTATGTATGGTAGGAGGTATCTTAGGGAGCTCACTAAGCTTTGTGCTTACGGTTTTCAGTTTATGTTTCAAGTACATTGCTTTTCAAATGGAAGAGCTCGGGATGATTGCAGAGCACACACACCACATGATTTCCGCATTCTGTGATTTACTCTAATTTGATGATGTTTTGATAAATCTTCATTACCCTAGTTAATGGAAATGATATGTATTAATGATTATTAATCTAAAAATGAAAAATTTTATGTCATTATTTTTGGAATGTTACAAGTTGGTATCAGAGCCATGGTTTGAGGGATTCAGACATACTCTCTGGTGTGTCTGAACTCAAACTGAGGATTTGGTAAATTATTTAGAAAGAAAAGTATTTTTTAAGAAAATAGTTTTCTAAGATAAGAAAGGGTGTAGTACATGCAATCAGCCGAACTCAAGTAAGTTTCTCCCAAAGTACCAATACATATTATATTGTATGATTTGATTTATGAATCTGTTAATCGTGTGCTACTTAGGGCTAAGGATCTACTCAGTTTTTACATGATAGAATGCTAGGACAGATGCCTTGTATGCCTCTTGTATGGGCTTGTAGACTTGCACTCAGAAAATGGAATTCAGGTTCTGGTTCTGGCTCAGGCGCAGATACTGAGTCGATCAATGCGCGGATGCGGGATTTCATCTCATCCGAGATTACTCGTGGTATTTTGGAATGGACCTCAATGATCTTTGGTTCAGTCAAGGAAGGAGGATTCTATTGTTAGTCCTTGTATTTAGGAGTGGAGGGGAGTTTTTCTCCATGTCCTCAGGATGGTCAGGGTAATTCAGGAGGAGGAGGTCAGGATTCCTTTAGATGCTTTTGCAGGTATGTTATCTTCTGTTTTCTTCTGGGTTGTTATCAGGAATTTGTAATGCGTTGGAATTTTGCTTGGGTTCGGGTAAGCAATATCTCAGGTTGATTTTCTGTTGTTTTCTGGGTTATAGTATCAAGGATTACGATATGTCATTCTACATGCCGCGAGTCTTCAGTGAATCCTTAGAGGGTCATATCTTGTTTAGCGGATTTCAATGTATTTAGTTATTGATCTGAGACTTTGTTAGGGTTAGCGGATTAGTTCTCCAGTGAAGTCAAGGTTCAGTTGTTTTATATTTTGATCTGGTGAGATCGGCTATCGTCTACGAAAGAACTTTTGGGTTCAAACACTACCGTTGCTAGGAGAGGAGAGGTAGCAGAAAGATGATGGTGTCAGTTTCATGAGTTGTTGGTCATTAGAAATGTCAAGGGAGTTTTATATCCGCATGGGTTGTAAATGGTTAGAATTTTATGATTCTTTGAGAATGGAGGTTGGGGTGAAGGTTCGTCAGTTTAGGGTAAGTGTCATGGTTTCTAGTCGCCAAGATAAGTACCCAAAGAATTTGTATGGTGTCACGGAAGGTGATTTCGATTAGCAAACTTGCTCAGATTTCAGGGAATAATCTTCAGTATTCCAGGAGTTGGGCGATCATTGAGTTTGGCTAGCAATGGAACACTAGTATTGATTAACATATTTCATAGGTGGTTCATGTTATTTGAGGTTCGATGGGTTGGGAATCAATCGGACTTATGGGATGAAAGAGCTTCGTCGAATCCAAGTGAGGGAGAACTGACCAAAATTCCAGGAGTGGGATCGGGTGTGGAACTAGGGCAAGTTTCACATCCTGTCCAGGAAGTGAGACGACCCAAGTGGCTGTTTAGACTGAGGTTGTGTAAGTGGGAGTTCAGGGAACTCCCATCAGTTGGCCGACGTCTTCTTGTTATGCATAGTAGGTTTGTGGACGGATCCAGGTTGAGGGTTGTGTTAGAGCCTCACTGTCTATCTTTGTTTGATGAAGGATTTAGGGTTCAAAGCATGAATCGAACACCTGATTAGATGCAGTAAAATGTAGGTTGTGGCTTAGGATGTGTGGGGTTTTGATGGTTAGGGTGTGGTAAGGCCATGGATTGCAATCATGGTTGGTTTGAAGTGTTGTAAGACTGCGATAAGATCGTATCATTCATCAGTTCGAGGTAGACTATTGTTGGAGGTGGTCATGAGCGTAAAGGGGGAAATTAGTTCATGCGTTGGGAACACCGTTCAAGATTGTTGAGGAGTATCTCTCTGTGTTGGGTTGAGGCTAGTTATATTCCGGGGCGGATTCGGTCCTGTGTAGCTCTAGATGGGTGGAACCCATGGGTGAGGCTGCTCCATGGTATAGTTTGGATGGGACCCATGGGCGAGGCCTGTGTGATTATGGAAATATAGGTAGGACCTAGTAGAGATCATTGGGTCAAGGTTTGGATCTGGAGTTGCAAGATCAAGTGGGTGGTTAGTGTGTGACGCAAAGGGGTTTATAGGATGGGTAGCATTGTTATTTAGACTCTTGGGAACCTGGTGGTTAGACCAGGTGCGAGACTGGTAGTCTCAGCGATGGTTTGGGAACCTTCATGTCCCGGTCTAGCGAGGGGTTGTCGTGAATCAGAATGTTCTAGGTAAAATGCAAGTGCAGATGCCTGGATCTCAGGTTATAAGTTGAGTATCGAGTTGGTTTTTGGGTGAGATCTCGAGTTGGGAACCGCAAGTGTTTTTGTGCAGGATTTTCATTCCAGTGGGATAAGAATAAGGGAATCTTAATGTTGAGGGGTTTGTTTTGTTGGCAGATCGGGCTCTTGTGTTTTGGGTTGGTTCTATCTGTGTGGGGGTCAGGAAAGTATGGGGTTTTGGATTTTCAGATGGATTTCATTATATGATTGGTCATGGATTTCTTCAAATGGTTTAGACCAGGGTGGGCCAGTTCGTAAGGTTGTGGGAAGACCACAACATGAATGAAATCATGAAATGGTAGGTCGTTGGACGTCGATTGTGATATAAGACTATAGTTGATCTTGTAGCATTCACTTTTAGCATTGGACTTGGTGGCGTCAGGTTTGTCGGGTTGTTATGATCGGTTGGATCCATAAGTGGTGAAACAGCTTGGGCAATTATTGCCAGATGAGGTTTTCATTCTGAAGTCGCGTGGGGCGGTTATGTGTGTATTTGACTCAGCAACCAGGCGGGAAGTCATGTTGGGATCAGAGAGGTATCAACTACTTTTAGAAAGCAGTTAGTGGGCATCGAGATAAGTCAAGGCGATATTAGTGATTTGGGTCTCGTGTGTGGAGTTGTTTGTTATTCGGGGGATATGTTAGGTCACTTGTAGTTTAGATTAAATAATCTCAGAGTAAATGATTTGACCATGTTGCACAACTCTCGTCTGAGTCTAACCGTTGCAGGAATGAGTCCTCTACTTGAAGGATTATCTGAGCCTTCTATCAAGTATAAGTGTTCGGTAACAATAACTTGTATGTGATTATGTTTACTAGTGGGAACCTCAAGTTATCAGAAGTTGAGTAGTCAGTTGGGAGATAAGTGGAATGGATTCAACGATGGTTCAGTATGGGTGGTCTTTCATGGAGTCAGACCAACTTGAGACTTCAGATTTTGGGTTTCGAGTAAGGTAGAATCAATTTTCTATAAGGGCGTGAGGATTCGTTCATCATCTGGATGAGTCTTGAAATTCCAGATCCACTTAAAAACCAGAGCTCTATTTAAGACACAGAAGCTACCAACACAAAGAACACCATTTTCCTTAGAAGCCAAAGCTTTATCCTAAGAAACCCATGATATTTTTTTTCTCTTCTTCATCAGCACCCACAAATAATCTACTCCTCAAAGACTCCAATTTAGTAAGAATACCAATAGATAGTGGGAATAGAATCGAGCATCGATTTACTAAAATTTTTAGATGTATATTTAGCACATAGTAGCAAATAAGGCAACTTCCTATAATATGTGTGTAATTTTCAAATAGCAAGTAAGGTATGCATCTTAAGGCATGTTATAATATAAATCATTTAGCATATAATAGCAAATTAGGCATCTATCCTAATATATGCTATCATACTTATCTTATCATTTTCACTTAGCATCAAAGTTTAAGTCTAGAAATAACTAATACTACTAGTTCGCTTAAACTAATGCTCTGGTACCAACATCTCCTAATTTCAGGCTCAAAAAAGCTTTTCTTTTATGATTTGAAAATGGCAAAGTTGTTTATGGAACTCTGTTGTGGAAGGTCCCAAATAAACTTAAACATTTTTTAATATTAAATCACGTCAAAAAAATATAGCTCTAAGGATGTCAAAATCATTATCACAAACATTTGTTACAAGCATAATGGTTTACAAACCTACATATAAAACATAATTTGTTACAATATATAATACAATAATAGGCCTCTTATTCATTCTACACACTCTTATTACTTTCTAGTTGTCCTAGTACCGCTACATGTGATACATAATGTTTAAGTGGGTCATGTTTAGGAACCTGGCGAGACACGTGGAGTTTTCAACCCGCTATTATTATTATATTTATCCTGCAAACACAAACATTATCAAACAATACATATATGATATATTGTTATGATAATGCACCACAAGTTACCCAACCCGTCGATTCTCACACACTGATCCTTTGAGATCTATCATGATGGATCACTATAAAAAAATGAGTAGATTATTCTACTTCATGGGATTCCTTGGAAGACGTAAGTCAATAAAGTCAACCATGAGGGGGATATAGTATAAAATACCTACGGGAATGAACACCCGATAATGTTCCACAAGACATTCTAAAAAAGTCAGTAGTCGTCATCTTACTCCGTTAGATGACTTAGTATGTATGGTACTCTAACACATAATAGTACCCCCGACACGTAATAGTGCCACAAAAAAGAGCTCTCCTCTTGGTTCAAATCTCTCACACGCACCCAGTATGAGACTACTGTTTAAATGCAATCTAAGCATGATAACATAAATAATAAATCTAGCATGTTAACTAGACAATATATGACCATATCTAGCACACACAGTACATGTCATGAAGTATATCAAATATACACTTAGCACATATTCCAAATAATAAGCATTCAGTATGCATATAAACATTCAATTGATATTTAACACGTCTATATAAATGTGTACCATGAAACTAGCTACGCACTCACCTTATTAAAGGTGGAATATTTGCAGGTAAGTTAGCTCTTTGTCTAACATTTTTGTTTTCCTTTTTAAATGACCTAAATACAAATATTACTAAGTTTTAGTATTCTTTTATATTTATATTGCTCAAAATTATATTAACTATTTCCCATATTCTTCATTAATCCCAAAGAATACCAAGTTCTATCAAATAAGGAATTATTGGGTAAGTTAATATTGGAGGTATGATCCATATGGAATATAAATATATTCTTTGAAAAATCCTTTTAAAACACCTCACTAAGATTTTGCCTAAACACCATGCCCGTAACTAGATCAATCAATATTATAACTAGTATTATTGATAAATCTTATTTATAGGTTCTTATTAACGACAATGAAAACAATATAAGTTACACTTAACAAGCATAGTAAGTGAAAATTACCTTACATGATCTTCTAGCGAAAACTTTGAATTCCATGAGCGTGACTTCGTCCCTGAATCTGTATCTTAAAAGATTGTCCAACACTCCAGTACTAAAGAACGAAGAAATCAAATCACGAGGGACTGAAATCTTGAGGGTTGAGAGAGAATCAGATCGAAATTATCAAGGAATGAATGAGGGGTTGGTTTGCTATTTATAGGGAAATTTTATCGAAAAGCGCATCGGGCCATACCCCTAGGTGCGTCGTGTCCTATGTGGCGGCTTCTGGTGATGCCACATCACTTGGTGGTTGGTGGGGTTGAGGGTTCTCCAGCTGCCACATGGCCGCTTAAAAGCCAAGAGCTTTTTGCTGTCAGCTAAGTTCTTGTTTTCTTCAGATAATCGCAACTTTCTCATACAAGCTCCGTTTTCAACGTTTTTTATATCAAAGGTTTTGTAATTTTGTGTACTACAATTTTCATTTAGATATTAACAGCTAATTCTCAATCTATTTTCATTTTATATTTTATAAACAAGATTAACGTGGTGTATCTTTAAAAAATCATAACTTCTTCATACGGATTCCGTTTTCGACGTTCTTTATATCTATGGGTTCGTATTAATGACTACTACAACTTTTATATAGATTATTTATTATACTTATAAAACAAACTCAAATATTAATTATATAAATAACATTTATATAAACACATATCATGTATGAAGAATTCTTATTTATTTATAAGAAAGTTTACATTATTAACTAACATAAGAAAGATTATATTATTAACTAACATAAATAATGATTCTTCTAGGAAATGCTTAATGAAAAACGATAACGTTACAACTTATATTATCCAACAACCTACACTTCTAGATATTAATTTTAAGACCGGATGCCATAAAAAACATTGGAGGATAGTAAAACTATTGGAAAAATTATAATCTCTCCGACGACCAATGAAAACTACATCCTCTGCGTAAAACAAATGGGAAATCTGCATAGAAGACCCAACCAAGAGAGGAATAAAAAGAACAATCTATTCCATGAGTTGTATTTAGTCTCGAAAGGGTAATATCTTAATGTAATCTTACTTTGTTCTATGAGTCTTACAAAATGTATTATCTTATTTTAATCTTATAATAGTATCAAACATAAAATATTATCTTATTGTATTATTTCTATATAATAGAAAATATTATCTTACTTGTAATATTACTGTATTCTTTCTGTCTGACATATAATATTGTTTTATTATAATCTTAATGTGTTATTCTTATATGAAAACATATTATCTTACTATGATCTTATTGCATTCTTTTTGTATTGTAAACAATATTTACTTTTTTTTTTTATTTTTGTTATTGTTTGTTCGTGTTCAAAAAATTATAACCATACTTTATCGCTACCATATAAAAACATCATATCTACGCATTACACATATTATCCCAATGGGAACCTTTTCACCTTGCACTCTAGTAATGTTTTTGACAGCTGCTCAACATTTGTAGAACTAAATGGCTAGGAACATTACACATCCTACATAAAGTGCAGAATTATTGCCAGTTTGCTTCAACTACAAAAAGGTCCACATGTAACCCTCCTATTTGCTACATCTTCTTACCTGTAAAGGTTTATCCACTGGCCCATACTCACAATTTAGCAAAAAAAAAAAAAAAAAAAAAAAAGTGAGTCCTACAAGTTTAGGATTGGGTTAACAACAACCTTGTGGTGTACATCCATTCTGTTTCCCATTATATAGGACTAAAAACTTGCATTTTTCATCTATCATATTCTTCTTCTTTTCCCCAGTTCAGTGAAGAAGCAATCAAGAAACATGGAAGCCTGCTTTTTCTCTTCAAATTCCTTTACAAAATCGTTGGAAGTTGTCATCCCTTCGATCAAACCCGGAATCTTTATGCAACCAAAGACACTGTCTTCTCGAATTCGGTTTAGAAAAGTTGGCACTCGTATTGCTACAACATGTAAGTTTTTAGACACTTGTTTATGTAACAAATTTATATATTTTTTAACCATTTTATACAACAAAATAAGTTTGTTAAACAACTTGTGTAACAATACTTTGCTACTAGTTTTTATCAATTTATGCATTACGAGATTGGTAAATATAAATTGGCAATAAATTAAAACAATAGATACATAAAATTGGTTTAAGTATGGGGAAATTGGTTTAAAACAATAAGTGATTAACCATTTTCATACCTCAATCAATAAGTTCATCAATGTTTTGTTTAAATTATGAGAACTGTTGAGGTGGGATTTCCTAAAGGCGAGTGGGCAATAGTTCATGGTTTATCTTTTAGTTTACAACTATATGGTCTTTTTTAATTAATTGATTTTTTGGCTACTTTAGTTTTGACTATTTTTTTTTATTTATTTAACACAATCTCATGGAGAGATAATGAATGATGATGGCTTTTTAACCGGTGTAATTTTTTATTTTTTATTTATTTATTTTTTTGCCATAGGTTGTCAATCACAATCAAATTCACCATCGCCTTCGTCCAGAGATGAGGATAATATGTTTCATGATGCCGATTGGCGATCATTCAGAGCAAGATTAGTAGCCGGAGAACAAGCATTAACCTCACAAGAATCTTCTTCCAACACCACAGTGAACCAACCACCATCTGTTCAAATAGGTGAAAAATGGGTTCATGCAATACATGAACCCGAAAAAGGTTGCTTATTGATTGCAACCGAGAAACTAAATGGGGTACACATCTTCGAAAAGACAGTGGTGCTCCTATTATCCACGGGTCCAGTCGGCCCAACTGGCATCATAATTAACCGCCCATCACTCATGTCGATAAAGGAGATGCGGTCAACGACACTAGACGTGTCAGGAACATTTTCAGACCGACCACTGTTCTTTGGTGGGCCCCTTGAAGAAGGGTTGTTCTTGGTGAGTGGGGGTGATGGGGTGAGAAATAGTGGGGTGTTTGATGAAGTAATGAAAGGGTTGTATTATGGGACCAAAGAGAGTGTAGGGTGTGCTTCTGAAATGGTTAAGCGGAACGTAGTTGGAGTGAATGAGTTTAGATTCTTTGATGGATATTGTGGTTGGGAGAAAGAACAATTGAGAGGTGAAATAAGGGCTGGGTATTGGGCTGTTGCTGCTTGTAGCCCAAATGTAGTTGGGCTGGCTAATGAGGGAAGTATTGGGCTTTGGGATGAGGTTATTGGGCTTATGGGTCAGAAGAAAGTTTGGTAATTCATAGCCCAAGTCAACTCTTTTTCTTTGAGTCAAATATGTAAATTATGATGTGGCGAATCAAACTAAGTCAAGAAGTGATATGAAGTCCGTAAAATGATATGATTAACTATAAAAGAATGTAAGAAATCTTTAACATATTATTAATTTATGTATTATGTTATTTCTTTACTATGTAATGTGAAAACTTGTAATTTGTGAATCATTTTTATGTAAAATTTAACCATGTGACATACATGACTTATCTTATGTATTATCTATCACTTACAATATATTTTACATAGATTCTTAAATTTGGTGCTATAGATGATAAACAAATTATAAAATATATTCACGATAGTTGTTAATTTTTAATGAAATGAACAAAATAAATGTATTTGTAAGTAGAACACTAAAAAGAATATTAATTATTTATTAACTCCACAGAATACAGATATTTGTCATGTCACCAAAGATCATTTGTAAACTTTTTCAAAAGTTACCTTTAAAAACCTGCTAGATGCCTCTAGGCGCGTGGGCTTGTTGCCGCATGGATAATGATCGATTTTTATAAAATAAAATAAAAATATTTCTCTTAGATGTCTGTTTATGTTTATTAAGTTAAGATTAATTTTCAGATTTGGTCCAGATATTATTTTATGAGAAAATGACAAAAATAGCCAATTACACTAATTGCATTATAAAAATAGCCAAAAAAAATCGGGATTGCATATTTAGCCACCCATTTCGCAGATGAGAAGGCCCCATCTGCGAAATGGGCATCTCATCTGCGAATGTACAAGTGCCTGAAGCACAGTTGTGCTTCAGGCACTTGTACATTCGCAGATGAGATTTTTTTTTTTTTTTTTAATATTTTTCGGTATAAATAGGGGTAATTTCGCAGATGGAATAGGTCCCATCTGCGAAATACTCTGATCCTATCTGCGAAATGATGATTTTTTTTTTTTTTTTTTTTTTTTTTTAAGGTTGACTACGAAATGAATTGGTTTGACTACGAAATGGGCTTTGCTATATAAAAATTTTTGTAGAAAAAATATCATTTTGGTTGTTATTTGGTTTGTGAAATACTCTCTATCTCTACAATTTGCTCAAAAAATGATTGAATATTTGGTTTGTCTTGTAACCGGTGGGAGATGGCAAGTTAATGGAACTAATCTGGAATACATATGTCCACAGGGAGGTATTTCTGAATTTGCTTTGATATTTTCTGAGTATATTAGTTATAGTGATTTTGTATCTATGGTAAGAAGCAAAATTGGTTTGTTAGACAAATATAGAATTAGTCTTCGTTTCCACCATCCTGAATTAAATTATTATATAGCTATAGTTGAAGACGTGGATGTTAGAATGTTGATAAACGTAATCAAATGTAGTGGAGGAAGGGCTGTGAAAGTGTTTGTGGTGGTTGATGAAGTTGAGGAGGTTAATGGGGGCGGTGAAATTGGAAACGAAGTTGTTGGTAATTTATGCAGTTTTAAAGGGAGCAACGATCCGATAGGTACTTTCAATACTCCTAGTGTACCTCAGTTTCACAGTGTTGCTGAAAATGTTAATGTTAGTTATTCACCTATTCAATATGTGGATCCCGAGAATTACAAGTATGTTGGTGATGATGATGTTGGTACATATCTTAATCATGTTGGTGGTCGTTGTGATGATGTTGCCGAACAAGAAGTTAAACTTATGAATAGGCGTGTGGTAGATAAAACTAAAAAGAAAAAAAATTCAACTCAAAAAAATGAAAAAAATCATGTTTACGGGCATTATGTTGATGTTGGTGATGTATGTTTAGATATAACCGAGCTACAAAGTAATTCCGATAGAGATGAGTTGGGTGATGAAGTTAAAGCTAAGTATCCCGATAACCTTTTCTACGGTATGTCCCCTGTACCAGCATGGCCAGTTGATAATAATGAAGATATCCCAACACAGATGGTAGACATTAATCTTCAAAAGATTCAATGTGAGAGTATATTTAAAAACAAAGAACTTTTAAAGCGGTGTATTGGTAAAAAATGTCTTCGAGAAGGTTTCCAGACGAGGACAAGTAGATCCACCAAATCAAGGTATGAAGCTGTGTGTGTTTCGAAAAATTGTTCTTGGTTACTAAGAGCAAAAGCAATTAAAAATACTGATGGACTTTTCCAAGTGAATAAATTTGTTGATGTACACACATGTTCTTCAACATTGTTGCAACCTAATCATCGACAAGCAAACAAATATGTTTTGGGTGAATATGTTGCTGATGTTTTGGCTGAAGACTATAGTAGAGTTTATCGGGGAAAAGAAATTGTTAATGATATGAATGCTCAATTGAATATCAATATCTCATACCATCAGGCATGGCGTGCGAAACAATATGCATTGTTGTCGTTAAGGGGTACGAAAGAGGATTCTTTTACCAAACTTCCGGCGTATTGTCACAACTTGGCCAAACATAATCCGGGTACTGTCACACATATTAAAACAGATGCTGATGATCGGTTTGAGTTTTTGTACGTCACACTCGGTTGCTCGGTTAGTATTATCATGTTCTAATTTTTTTTTAATATTTATTTTGGTGTATTTGAATAGATATACAATGTATTGTAGGTACGAGCTTTTGTCAATTTTTGTAAGCCGACCCTAGTAGTAGATGGAGCTCACCTAAAGGGCGAGTTCAAAGGTACCATGCTACTTGCAGTTACTAAGGACGGACAAAATCAAATATTACCGGTTGCATATGGTATATGCAAAAATGAGTGTACTGATTCTTGGACATGGTTTTTTCAAAAACTACGTGATTGCATAGGAAATATGCAGGAGCTTACAATTATATCTGATAGGTCTCCATCTATAGCAACATCCGTTGCCAACATTTTTCCTCACGCTCATCATGGAATATGTGGTGTCCATTTGTATTTCAACATAGTATCTAGATTCGGCAAGAGTAAGACGGTTAAAGGAATTTTTTGGGAGGCGTGTAGGGCGTACACAGTTGATGCTTTTGATGCTGCCATGGATGTTATGAAAAAGACAAAAGAACCAGTATGGGAGTACTTAAAAAGTATAAATCCAGAAACCTGGTCAAGGGCACATTTTAAAGGGAACCGATACAATCTTATGTCGTCCAACAGTGCGGAGTCTATAAATGCATTATCTAGACACGCACGTAAGGTGCCAATACTTATGTTGATTGATTTTTTTCGTGCTACAATGCAACAATGGTGGTTTCAAAGACGTAACTTTGCAGGTATTACGTAAATTTGTAATATTAATGTTTTATTAGTTTCGATGTTATTGATTTTAACTTCTTCATTTTGGCTGTTTTTTTAGCGGAAGCAACAACAACACTTACCCCTTGGGCGGATGAAGTTGTAAAAGAAAACAAGAAAATTTTTACCAAATGGGATGTTCGCATGATCTCAAATACGAAATGCGAGGTCAAAAAGGGGGCACAAAATGTGATTGTTGATTTTCAACATATGACATGTACATGTAGGCATTGGCAACTTGATGGGATACCTTGTGGTCATGTCATAAGATGTTTAACAGTGAACAATTACCAAGACTGCTCGAGGTTTGCATTAAATGCTTACTTTACCGAAACACTGAGGAAAACATATGAGGAATCAATAAACCCTCTGCCGAAGCCATCCGAATGGGAGATCCCCGATGATTTGATGATTGTTAAGCCACCTATAATGGATAAACGTCAGCCAGGCAGGCCAAGAAACACAGACCGCATTCCATCCCAAGGCGAGGGTCCAATTATAAAAGAGTGTTCTACATGTGGTCACCTAGGACACACGAGAAATAATTGTACTGGAAGGGCCTCTGGTAGCAGAGCAGGTCACATAATTTCTACTGCAGAAATGGCATATAATATTGGTGGTTCAGCGGGTTGCTCACAAACCCATAACGCTGATTTTGATATAAAACAACCTTGAAATTAAGAGTAATGACGAGTTGTTAGCTTATTATGTATTGTAATATTTTTATTAACTCTTACAAGACATTGCTATGCTTTCATATTTTAGTTAAGTTTGTTGATTATAACAATGAATGAAGCCTTTATATTATAAAATATAGTTTGCAGATTTATTTTAACAGTTACAACATGTTATTTAAAAAAAACAACAAACGATCATTTGGCAACCTAATCTGTTTCATGATAATATTACAACAACTTTATAACTAATTTTTAAACTCAGGGAACTGCAACGGGTACTTCTCTTTCTCCATTGTTATATAGTCATCCCTAATTCTCATTTTGTCTTCGAAACGATCCTTTTTTACCATAATGTGTATCAACTGCTCATCCTTCTCAGCAAGCCGTTTTTCAGTCGTTTTGATTGCCTTCTTACTCTTTTTTATCCAATCTTTATGCTCTTTGATTTTGTTTTTATTGAGGTCAATCCATTCTTCAGCTTGTTTGCATTCCGAACCTATATCATTAGCAAGTTGAGTGAGAAGTCGGGATGACTCTTTGTCCTCTTCTTGTTGTGCTTCAGCCTTCTTTAATTCTTCAAAATTTTCATGTGACATATATGACCCGGCTGAAGAGGGTGTAAAAAAAGGGTCTACCGAATCACAGTAGTAACAATCTACTTCGTTGCATGAGCAAATTTCGAATTTGTGTGAGGAACTCATAATAAAATCGATGTTGTATTAAACTGGAGCAATAAGTGGTATTTATACATACTAGACAGTAATGAGAAGTCCAACTTTGAAATGACTAGACAGTAATGACAAGTCACTGTAGTAACCTGCACATCCCAGTGGGTCCCTTTAGTGACAAGAGATAAATGACAGTTTGACATGACAAAACACTGCATAAAGCTGAAATTCGTAGTCCAAATATAACCATTTCGTAGTCAAAGTATTATTTCATAGTCTATTTATTTATATAAATAGATGTTTAAGATCTATAAACCAAACACCCAAATCACCTAAACGAAACGAATTCCCATTATTAGAAATGTCGTCGAATGCAGCAAGTTCTTTGAATGAAGTACCTGGTTCCAATTCTGAAAGGCCATGGACGACAAACGAGGTGTTAGTTCTAACACGGTGCTGGCTAAGTGTTAAGGATGGTGAACCGTTACTTGCTCCCCCGCATTGCCTAATTGGTGATGAATGGAGTCGCATCACATCTTTGTTTAACCATGAGATGGGAGAAGGGCAAAAAAGAGAAAAATCAGATGTTGTTACTAAGTGGACGGATGTAAAGGAGGAAGTGACATGGTTCAATCGAGCATGTAGTTATGCGAAACGTAACAATGTTCGTTGTCGTGACGAAGAAGAGTTCTTGGAAGTTGTTACAGAGTTTTACATCTTTGAGCATGAAGGCAGAGACTTCGAATATGAGGAAGTTTGGAAGGTTGTTAGAGATAAACAGTATTTCAAGTAGACCGCTCTAATTTGTGTTAAGAATAAGCCATGGACTTGTGTTTTACGTTAATGCTTTGTTCGTATTATGTTGTTTTTTTCATGTAATTGTTGTGATGTTTTAATGGTTCATGGAATCTTGTTACTAATGTATTCTAATATATTTTGATAACTAATGCAATGGCCATTTATTAACTCAAGTTAATCATACGAGTTTCTCACATAATAAACTAAAATATATATATATATATATATATATATATATATATATATTAACTCAACTTAATCATACGAGTTTCTCACATACTAAACTAAAATATATTTTAAACATATGAAACACATACGAATTACATACGAAATACATGAAAATAACCTAGTACTCACATAATAAACTAAAATAGATTTTAAACAAACGAAATACATACGAAATACATAAGAAATACATGAAAATAACCTAGTACATGAAAATAACCTAGTACTGAAATAATAAACTAAAATAGATTTTAAACAAACGGGATATATTTCAAAATATTCCAAGGGGCTTCAAACTGGAATTCCAACCCGTTACTTAATGACTTGTATTCCTCCTTAGCAGCTTCCAAGATGACATCCTCAGTAGCATTTAGACGGGCGTCGTCAATTTTGGTATAAAGATCGTTGAATAATAGAACTTCGGTTTTCATTTCATACCATCTTGCTAAGATGTCTAGTTCGTCACGATCGTTTCTTGTAGCCATTCGGTTTGCAGCATTGAAAATATTTGTTAGACGGCTCCAAAACATTGGATCATTCAACTTGCTTGTCTCGTACACATGAATATAAGCATGTGTAAGAACCAAGAACTCTTCATTGCTCCATGATATAGAAGTCATTTGGATTGAAACAAAGAGGGTAGAATCTAAAAAACAATATTTGAACAACTATATTGGTTAATTTAATAACGTTTTGCGTGTAACTTAGGGTCAATTTATAGTAGTTTCTACACAAAATCGCAGTTCAAACTTCTAATATGTCTGCAATTCATAGTCAAAATTAACTGACGAATGCAGTGTACTATACTTATAACACAACAGATCACTGTTCGAGTTGACAATTCATCCCCAGTTGAATGACAACACAATACATTGCTGTTTGAGTTGACAACTCATTGCACCAGGAAAGTAAGGAGTCTTTTTGTTGTATGTGTCTAGCCGTTACTATTTAATAAACGTCCATTTCTTTTAATGTATGTTGTTCCCTCAATAGCCAATATTTAGAAAGCAATAAAATAAAACCGGGGTACATAAATAACTAACACATAATACGACATAAAAAATAAACTGGGTACATGGATAACTAATACGTAACACAGCAGTAAAATAAAAACGGAGTACATAAAAAACTAATACATAATACTACATAAAACATAAATGTGCTACATGAATAACTACTGCATTGAGGGAGGTAACAGGACCACCGTTTCATTTGGTATTTCCCAATGCTCATATGATGGTATACCATTCACCAACTCAGATCCATATGCAACTCGATACACATAATTAGTGAACTTGTATTCAACCATTCTCTGAATGGACTCAGATGTACGGGTTCTTAGACATGCTATAGCGTGACCACATGGTATACCGCTTTTTTGCCATTTACCACAACTACATACCCTTCGTTCAAGTTGTACGTTGTTGGTGGCAAAAGTGTCATGGACTTCAAATGTATCCCCATACAAACGTTTTGCATTACAATTGTAAGACTTGCTGAGACTTTTTTGAACCTTACTCTCAACGTAAGGGGTCAACCCACCAGACAACCTCCCTGTAAAATTTGATATTTTAATAAAAATAGCAGCACAATAAAAAAAACAAAACATAACAATCTCCCTTACCAGCCAGTTCGGCCCGCTCAGCATACTTTGATTTTATCGACGTGGTGGTTAACTCAATTATCGTTGTTATAGGAAACTCACGTGAGGATATAATTTGCAAAATTTCAGGGACGTCAATCGATTTAACATTGTAACGTATTTTTGGGAAAAATGCTCTTGTCCATTTTGAAATCGGTATATCGTCAAGCCAGTAAATTGGACTCATAAGCAAGGTGCAGAAAGGTGGTTGCCTACATGTACTTTGCAACCTTTCGAAACACAAGTAAAAATCATCAACGCTATATGCATTGCATGACTTCCAAAACAACGATTCGACTTCCGTATTGTTATGTCCGATAGACTCACGTATCTTTCGAGCTATATCTTTAGGACAATATCCATGATAGGAATCCGGGTAGGCACTGTCAACACCAAAGTCTATGTTATCACACATGTTGCTTATGAAACCAACCTCTGTGTCCTCACCTAAACAATCTCTTAACCTCATCATGAACCATCTCCATGATTCTTCACACTGTAAGGTTCCCAAACCAAGTGCTAAGAGTAGTGGCTCATGATTTCCATCTAAAGCCACTGCGAAGTACATTGTTGTCAGAAAGCTCCCAAGAAGGGGTAAATAACCTACATATATCAGTGGTATCATGCACCTAAGGAAGGTACGAATCTACATAAAAACAAAGACATATTAGTGTTATGTAAGAACTAATCGACATAGATTACCATGAAATATTGTATAACTCAATAAAAGAAGTATGTTATACCACGCAACCTAAAGCCACAAAACAGAATTGAAAGCGGTTGTTATCGGTTTTCTTAATGGCTGTGAAGGTATTAGGATTTGTTCTTTGAAGGTTATGCAAGAAAATTGGTAGTTGAGAAAAGGTTCTTTGGCTGTGACTACTCATTTTCAATACCGATAATTGTGCTCTACAATGATCACACAAATGGAATTATAAATAGAAGATATTGTATCTCTACTGATCAAAATTCATAGTTTAACCCTTTAAATTCGTAGTTGAACATTTTGAATTCATAGTCAAACCAGTTCATTTCATAGTCAAATTTCACTGACCGACATGACAATACTACAGAATGTACTTGTCTGCATTTCATAGTTGAACTTTTATGAATTCATAGTCAAACCAGTTTATTTCATAGTCAAAAAGAATTGTCCGTAATATGATTTATTCTATAAATGGGTGTCACTCATTATGAAAAAAATTTAACTGAGAAAGTAACTCCGATTTAAAAGAATAAGAAGGCTAATGGCATACTGCAATTGTGGAGGAGAACGTATCGTTAGGATTTCGGGTACAGCTAAAAACCCAGGAAGATTGTTCTACGCTTGCCCGTATTTGGTATCATGTTCTTACCGTCATTCAAATTTAAACCCTCGTGTTTACATGACACAAATTAATTTTCTTACTGTGGATATTAAATTTAACAGGGACCAAAATGCGGGTTTATCAGTTGGGTTGATGAAGAGAAGGACCAATCTTCTATGGTAATAGCTAAAGTAGCTAACGCTAATAAGCTCTTTCAATCAGAAAATAAGAAGTTAAAGATAGCGTTGGTTTGTAGTTGGGTGTTGTTCTTGGCAGTTCTTGTTTACAAGTTGTAAGCTTTTCAATATTGTTTTTATGGTTTTGAAGTTGTTAGGTCAATAAATTGTTGTATTTGTAACGTTAAAACAAATGTTGTGGTCGTTCTTATGTTTTGAATTTATTGATAAGTAATTAGTAGGTCATTAAATTGTGGTAATTGTCGTAACGTTATATTTTTTGTCATCCGTTGAGTAAACTCTAAAGATAAACTAATAATGAAATCCAACATTAATTTGTATATACATTTATATAATCCAACTACAGAGGAGCAAGACTAGACCCCCAAATAATTTTTGCCATCCGGAGACGGAACTCTAAAGCTGCGTTCTTTGGGTCAATAAGAACACGTATTGGTTGACCTGAAACCAATTGCTCCATAAACATACAAAGAAAAACACCGCAATCTCCCAAATGACTACTTTGTTGGGGAACGTTTTCTTCATAAATGAATTGCATATTCAATGGAATCCTTGGGATGTTCCTCCGCGCCCAATACTTAATCTTGTCCAAATAATTTGCCACCCGACGTTCAAATTTGGAAAAGATTCCTTCGGATTGGAATTTTTCATAAGCACGTCTACCAAGACTGTCATAAATATGCACTTCCATTGACGCTAATCGTAGTTCCCCAAATAGCCAATGATTAGGGGATGAATGAATCGGCAATAAGACCTGTATAAGGATCAGAAAATAAAATTATGTTTATTTACATCACAATACAAAAACATCACAATACAAAAACATAACAAAAAAACGATATTATTTTCAATATAAACTATTAAGTTTACCGTATCAACATCCCACCAAGCAACCATGAAGTTAGGGTATGTAGCAATACCAGCCATAAACGCCCTCCTGTCCTGTCCTTCTTCCAAAGCATGAGAAACAAAAAAATTTGGAGGCATTATTGTATGTCGGTCGCTCTCAAACCGTCTCTCCATCAAAAGTCGGTACCAAATGGTTATATGCTGCACACATGATACTTTTGTTATTGACTAAAAAACAATTAACTTTTAAAAGAATTAATTAACAATTTATTTACCGCTGACTCCAACCATCCGTCGTGTGTATGCCCAAACAATGAGCTCCAAAAATCTCTATCTAACACGAAATTAAACAAACGATGCTGCACATCGTATGAATGCAATACATAATTTTGGATGACATCCTCACCGCCTGCTACGTAAGGTTGCAGGCGCAACATGGAGAAGTCATGAGCAACACCAAAAACTGGAGGAGGAACGGGGCATGTTGATTTCGTACCAACCTTCTTTTTTGTTCTTCTTTTTTGTTTCGGTGTCGTGTGCAACTAAAAACAATATTCATATGTTTAAATGTATATCTTTCAGATAATTCACATAAACATAGATAATTCACATAAACATAAAATCATCAGTTTATAAATAAAACGAATACCTCGGTGTAAGGAGTGCATAAAAATTGTGATGGTTTTCGACTCCTAGGTTTATTGGGTGTAACTTCTTTGTCATCATCATCATCATGAAAAAAATCTACATTTCCCGTTATTATTAGTTCGTCTTCATCCGGCACATCATCATCAAATTTGTTCCCTGCATTGTCATTCCTCTCCTCCCACTCCTACATTAAAGATAATACTTTATACTTAATAACGAAATACACATAATTTAATAAGCAATAATATCTAAATAAACAAAATATTAATATAATATTAATGTAACTATAATAACTTCTTTAACTTCACTATAATCGTTTACATCAAACACATCATCATCAAATTTGTTCCCCGCATACTGATTACTCTCCTCCAACACCTACATTAAAAATATAACTTTTTACTTAATAACGAAAGACACTTTATTAAAAAGTAATTATTAAAATCGTAAAGGTAACATCTATAACAACCTTGTCGTTTTGAGTATCACCAAAAACATTTTGAGTTGTATTGTTTTTATTCATCACTTCATCTTGCACAACCTATATTTTCAAATATAAAATATGAACACAGGTATTCATATATGTTAATAAAATTTAATAAATAATGTAGCGTGTAACTAACCTGTTCATCATAATTTCTTTGTGACACTGTCGGTTCCTCAAAAATAATGTCGTTCCAAAATTGTTCATTATTCACTTCTTCATAAAAAACCTCTGTAGGTTTTTGTTGATTCATAAACACATGCTGCTCCAGTGCATGTACCCGTTTCAACAACTCGTCTAGCTTGTGTTTCCCACTGCCCCGACCTCTACCATGAGAGCGACCACTGGACGACATACTAGACGAAGATTCGTCTTGTCTCCTAAAATGGTCCCGTACTGGGGATGGAACTGCTTTCCCTTCACCATATACATACTCTTGAAATGACATATAATAAAAAGATGTCATCTCACCATCACCCGGTAACATGTTTTGTCTTGGTGGTAGCCCCTCCTAAAAAATTAAACATATTAAAAATGCATATAAAACTATAATAATCAACTTTATTAATAATAAACGAATTATTTTTAAACCTGCATCTTTGACCAAATCTTGTTCACGTCAACCCATTTCAATTTTTTTGTTCCGCTCCATCTTTTCATCCGAGGCAAGTCTTTATTTTTTCTCAATGCAAATCCACATGCACGAACAGCCGGAATCATCTCATATATCCATATCTACAATTTTGTACAATAACAGTAATAAAAGTTAAAATTAAAATAAAAAATATAACAATAAAACAATTTAAATATAATAAAATTTTTATACCCTAATTGGAGCAGTAAATCCTGAGACGGAATACTTTAAAGTTTGACCACGCTCAGGAAGTGATAAATAATGATGTATCTTATTCCACGTATCCTCAAGGTCAACATAAGTAAAATCCCATAGATAGCTACCCCAAGCGAAACTAACAAAACAAAAAAAAACAAAATTGATTATTATATAAATTATAACTTTAATAAAATAGAACTTTTAACGTAAAGAAAATATACCTATTCCAGAGATCCAAATTCTCAGCCAAATAAAACCAATCTTGTGGCACCCGATCGTTAACTTCTTTGCCCAAAAAACCTTCACACAAAATGTATATCAAACATACTCTAACTGCATCAAGGTCGTCAAGTGCTAGGAATGTTTGATTTAAAATTAAACTTTTCAGGTCGCCGATTTTCACCGAACTATTAGTATGGTCCGGAAATAGCCGTTCACGCAGTAAACATCTTTTTTTACTGCTTATTAATTTTTCCGACCCTTTTCTCCCAATGTTTTTTGGATACTCCCCAAAATTGAAGCCGGTAATCAAACAAAACTCTTCCGGCCCATAAACCATTTTGGTATTGCCTACTCGAAAATATAAACGTTTTATTCCATCTGGAGATAAAACAGGGTCCGGCCGGATCTGATGAAGGAACATTTTATGAAACAATAAAGCGTCCCCTTGTAAACGAGGGACATCAATAAAATAGCCAAAGACGGTATTTCTGAAAATAGCACGTCGGGCATCATCTAAAACTTCAAAGACTTCCCATATGTTACCGCCAGAGCCTTTTAGGTTCGCAAAGGCTTTCGTATTCATTAAACTAAAATCATGCTGCAAAAAAAAACACAAAAACAAATTAGATAACTAAAAAATATACTTTTTTTTAAATATATTACGAACTGCAAATACTTTCTTAATTACTAATATATATATTTCCGATAAAAAACAATAACATACACATATATAAACAATTTTCCAAGTTATACAACAAATATATTTACGATAGATCACAATATCATACATAATTATATAAATATTTTCAACTTAAACATATTTTCAACTTAAACAAATTTTCAACTTAAACGACAAATATATAAACAATTTTTATCTTTCTAATTAAAACTAACATTATATAACCATAACCATATAAACAAAAAAATTTAAAAATAAAACGACAACCAAACTAACAATTTTGCAAGTTATACGACTACTTTATACAAATTTTTCAACTTATACGACAAATAAAAACAATTTCTAACAATATATATACGACAAATTTTCAACTTATAAATGTTATACGACAAATATATATACAATTTATATAAACAATTATAGGATAAAAATTTACAAGATTTCAGGTTATACAACAACTAAAAAAACTACAAAAATAACAAATTGTAAACATTATCCACGCAGTCTCTACTTGTCTCTACTTGCATTTAAACTTCAAGTATACTAAAAATATACTAAAACTATCAAACACAACAAAATTACCCTTTTTTAACACTAAATAATACAACAATTGATAAAAAAAAAATAACTTTAAACATTAAAAGAGTTAAAATCTAACCATATTTGCGGGATTGTTGACATAATCCTCCATTTTCTTCAAAAACTAGCCAAAATTCCGAGAGAAGCCCAAAGTTAGAGAGAGTTTTTGTGTAGAGAATGGTGAAAATGAAAAAAAAAAAAAAAAAAACGTTTTTATACCTTTTAAACACCCATTTCGCAGGTGAGAAGGCCCCATCTGCGAAATGGGCATCTCATCTGCGAAAGTACAAGTGCCTGAAGCACAGCTGTGCTTCAGGCACTTGTACTTTCGCAGATGAGATGCCCATTTCGCAGATGGGGCCTTCTCACCTGCGAAATGGGTGGTTAAATTTGTAATCCCGATTTTTTTTGGCTATTTTTGTAATGCAATTAGTATAATTGGCTATTTTTGTCATTTTCTCTTATTTTATTTGTTTGTATCAACGTAGTTCTTAAATCATAATAATAATAAAAAATGTCACACAACAAATGACACAATGCATTCTTCTTAATCGAGAATCTGAAAAAAGAAAAAAAGTTGTTTTTGCAAAATTATATATATGCTAAGCAAATATTTGTAGGTTATGCAAAAATATAATTGTATAATTAAAATATAAATAAATATATATTGTTAGTTTACAACTAAATATGGATTGCCTGAAAATATATAAAAATAAACTAATTTTCTAGTGCAATCGAAAAAATATGAAAAGATACATCGGAGACGACTAAGAATATCAGTAAATTGGTTGTTTTGGTGATTTTCGTAGTGTCGTGTATCCTTAGCATCTCGGTGGATTAAATTTATAACAATGAAATATGTCATGTTGTTTTAAAATTTATAGGGAAGGGTTATTTTTAAAACAAAATGCATAAAGAAATATTTAGATATCACAAAACTTTTTTTTGAATTTTTTTTTAATAAAAAATCGCAGCTTTCTATACAAATTCGCTGAAAAAAAAAAGTTTGAAATTTTTTTTTATTAAAAAAAAATTATTTTTTTCAGCGAATTGAAAGAAAAAGCTGCGATTTTTTGTTAACAAAATTCAAATTTTTTTTTTAGTGATTTCTAAGTATTTTTTTATGCATTTTTTTGATTTTTAGGTTTTTTTTAGGGTTTTTTGTTTTCCATAGAACCTAAACCTATATATATATATATATATATATATATATATATATATATATATATATATATATATATTATTGACTACAAAATAAAAAATTCTTTATACATACAAATCATATGTTCTCCTATGAACCGTGATATGATCCTATTGGACCGCTTTTAATTTTTTATTTATTTATTTGTTTGTCAGTATCTAGATTAGTTTCTTGGACACGTGTTGTGTTACATGATGTATTCAACTCTTTAATGGTTTTGCTCCGGGTAACACTTGTCTGTTAAAGACTTCTTCCAATTTATGTCTCTTCTTTATTCACTCCACCTTTACCTTCACCAGTGATTTATTTCCTTTCTCACTCCTCGAATGTCTCGAAAATCTTCACGACCTTTGTATCTTGAACCTCTGAATCCACCGTCGATCGTTTTGGGATTTTAGGGCTTTCAAAGCGAAAGGTGCCAGCAACAACGAAGGTTAGGTTACAGGACCTCGGGCCTATTTTCCATGCTTCTAGAGGCTTCTTGCGAATTGTTTATTCATTACTTCCTCGATCACCATATATCGTTGATGTCGATTCCCCTTAAGAACCCACCTCCAGTGAGTCATTCTTTTACTTTTCCTTTTGTGGTTTTGTGTGATACCCATCCCAATCTTTAACTTCTTTGTTGATTCTGTTACTGTGTGTGTTGGTGAAAATGGGAAGCGGGCTTGAGTTGGGAATGAATTGAAAATAGAAAAGGGAAATAGAAGGTATTTGGTTGAAAGAAATCGACGGATGCAACACATAAATCGAATCTCATTCTCGCTATTTCGTTGATTACACTTTTCTTCCTGTATTCACTTGAAGTTGGTGTTTGTTGAAGGTCCATGACTTTCAACTATTTGATTTTGGATCTTGTTTACCAGTGCATCATTGAGTGAAAAGTTGTTCAAGAACTAAACCCATTATATCTAAGAGGAGCCTGTAGAGTACATTAAGTGTGATGGAATCATGGAAATAAGGAATTCAAGTCATTTGGAATCGATAAAGCACGCAGAATGTTTTAGTAGGGGTGGCACTAATTTTTTTTTTTTTGAATAAATCTAAATTAGTAGTGGCACTTGTATTTTAAGTCGGTGCACCCAATAGAAAAAACATTAAAAAAACATAATTTTTTTTACACTGCGTGCTGGAATCGGAGCAGTGGCCCGAGACCCTACGGGCTCCACTAAGGTCTGCCACTGTTTGGAATGTGGGATAATCATAGTTAAGCAGCCTTACCGCATAATTAAACTGTGTAAAAGGCCCATGTTTGTCAGCATCATGAATATTGGATTAATAAGGAAAGGATATGAAATCCATTTTTACTAAAATCTTCACAACAGACCATGTGCAGGAGCAGGAGATGGAGATTGAAGCTTTAGAAGCCATTCTTATGGATGAGATTCAAGGTTTGCACCATAAAGAATACTCGACATGAATTTTGGTCTTTGTAGAATTCTGATATTGAACTTACAAATTCAAACTCGTGACACATTTTTTTGTGTTAATGTATTTGCCAGAAACAACCGAGTGAAAGCAGATTGAACACTTCAAAACGATGTTTCCAAATTACTTTGTCTCCACATGTACCCATTTTCATTACATTATTTAGTTAGTTTTCTTCTCTTTCCTATAGAGATCTCATATTAAGCAATTGTCTGACTAATGGCACCCAAAGGATATTAGAAGTACCATTAATTCACAAATAATGAATATGTTATATGGAATCGAATAAAAGGAATGAATTCTACACATAAAACCTTCTGCTATTAGTCTAACACTAAGTATGTTACTTTGTTTTTTGCAGGATGATGAGAATGATGAATCTTTTATCACTCTGGGTTTTTATCTGAAGTATGTTGCTTTTTTACAGGATGATTAGAATGATGACCTTTTATCACTCTAGGTTATTATCTGTCATTTTTTTTTGTTAAATATTACTTCTTAAGGATGGTTACATTTTTTTAATAATGTTGGTTTTCTTTTCGCTAAATTTTGTTACAGAATGTCTATGAGTTAATAAATAGGATAATTTGAATTGGGCTCTAGAAAATATAGTTGACATGAGTGTGTAAGGTTCGTTAAATAAATATAAAGGATTTAGGAATCCTACCATAATCTTTGGAATGGATGTCTCCCATGGTTTACCTTGACGTGTTGATGTTCCCTCAATTGATGTTGTATTTTTATCCTACATTCTTAATTTCTCCACATTCTTAATAATAATAATTAATAATCATGTCTTTTTAGTATGTACATTTAGGTTGTCATCTCAAGGAAATGGCCTCAAATTTCATGATACAGAGCATCTCTTCGTGCACAAGCAACAAGAGTTGAGATGATCGATGGTTTATTTAAGCACATTTCACCTGATAAAGATGTAGGAATGATAAGGTTTAAATTTATTCATATTTCATAAACATTTACATATTTTTTCAAAGTTTGAATCTCAACTTATTGTAATTGTCTATTTTCCATGTTTGAGTGTCAGATTTTAAGCATTACAATTTTCAAATTAATAGATAGAGTTAAGTATTTATTGATATTGGTTACATTTTTTCTATTTTTTTGGTCAAGATTTTTTTCAATTGCATGTAAATGTGGGTGTGGGTGTGGGCGCATGTCAAATTGATTGTATCTGTATATGGTTGTTGCAGGGAAGTGTGGATGTCGCACAGGAGGAGGGAGGAGTATGTTGGTCGTTTTGAAGAAAACAATGAATTAGTTTACATGTGCCTATGTGTTTGTGGCAAAGCCTTTAAGTTTCATGTAAAGTCTCTAGCAATGGCAATCAATGATGGTACAAAGTTGGACATGATGTTGATGTGGATAAAGCAATTGTCCTTTACAAGGTAACAAATAAGTCACTAATATACTCATTTTCTCATTTTTTTTTTAATTCCTTTTGTTTCCTTTTTGCAGCCTGGTGTTCAGGAGACTAGCAGTTTCAGTGTCGATGATGGAAATTCAAATCAATCCCTTAAAGGATTGGAAATTATAAACGTGTAATCAAAAATATGCTTGTCGATTATATAATATGTATTTTTCAATAAATAAATCAATAAAACATTACTGTAAACTCCTTTCGCAAATAGTTGACTTGAAATCTGACCCCTGCAAAATGAAGATACTTCCTTAGTTTACATTAAATTAAAACTAAACCATAAAGTTTATAATTTTAATGCTAGTTTTATGACTATCAAAGGACTTTGTATTTAGGTATAGGTTTATATTATAAATATGTAATTGCTTCCCATATTAAATCGAAACCCATACCCGACCACACAGGGTCAACAATCCCCGACTATCGGTGACAAATTTGTTGATCTCCCCCTGATCCTCTCCTGTTTCCAGTTCTCCTTCTTGACTACTTCTACATGTGCCCCTCTGATTAAATCCAAAAGTGGAGAATTAATGGATATCCTCATACACATACCCCCGACCAAAAATCCATCCGACTTGTAGCTCAAAGCATCCGCAACTACATTCGCTTTACCCGGATGGTAAAGGATCTCGAAGTCATAATCATTGACCAAGTCAAGCCACCTATGCAGTCTCATGTTCTGTTTCAGCAGGTCTATAAGATATCACAAACTCTTATGATGCGTTTAGATAGTGCACCGGAACCCATACAAGTAGTGCCGCCAAATCTTAAGAGCAAACACTACTGCCCCTAATTTGTCCTATAAATAACAATCAGTCCCTACTGCCATTTCCTCACCCCTATAGCTCTTCTTTCTCGATTCTCCCTCCTGTATCACCATTTTTCTTGAGTTTTTAGCCTAAGGCGAATCCCTATGACACCCCTGAGTACTCAGTTAAGTAATAGCCTTTGAGTAGGAGATCATGAGTCAGTGTTTTGTCTGTTTAGATCCCGGTTCTCATCAACAGTACTATGTAAGTGAGCTACTCTTACTCTGCCTCCGTGTAATTTATAATTATAATTATAACTCGTTGTTAGGAACTTATAATTAAGATTTATTGTAACACTTGAATCCTAGTATGTTTTGTTATCGCCTTTATGTTATCTTAAAAGTTACATTTTTGACCCCCTGAATGAGATCTAGTGGTTCGATACCACTCCATGAGCTTTAAGTTACCACTCTTGGTGTTTCTAAGGTTTAAGGTCCATAAAGTTGGCACCTTTAGGGTTTAGAATCACCCATGAATGACATTATGACCATTAAGTGAAACTAAAGTGCTATATATTGAAGTTGGGTTCTTTTAGGGCATGCAAAGTCACCAAGTCACCGACTTTATGGTTCTAGACACTTATTAGGATTCACATATGTGGTTTGGACTTCCGGACTTAAGCATTAAGTTCTTAAGGAGGATTTTGGCTTAATGGGTGAGTACATTGGGCGTAAAAGTTTGTACGCACGGCGTATAAGCCATATAGCGTGTACGCTTAGCGTACAGCTGAGTACGCCCCGCATACTCAGTCAGATGGGTTCTTGCATTTTGGGCTTCAAGTTTGGGCTTTCTTTTGGGCTTGGGTGTTTGAGTTCTTATTGGGCCATCTGAGTGCAAGTGTTTTGGACTAGGAAAAGTGTTTGGGATTTAGGGTAAGGCCCATGTAAGGGTTTTGGCCCAATTTGGAAAATTGGGCCATAAATGGGACTTGAATGATTAGTTGGATTTTTGGGCCCTTAGATTATGAGTTTGGGTCTTAATTTTGGACCAAACTTGGTGAGGGGGTAAAATGGTCCTTTACCCCAAGTATGGATTGTTGGGTATGGATTGGAACCCAAAATGTTAATTGGGTGTTATTTTGTATGGATAGCTTGGGGATTCGTCGGACCAGCAGCCAAGGATTTTCAGTGAGATTCAGCAGTCAATGTGAGTTTCCTCACTGGGTTCAACGGGTCGAAGGCACCATTGTCGGCCCTTATTGTTTATGTTAGGATGCTAGGAGTTTGCGTGACCCTTTCATGTGTTATGCGTTGCTATGTATATCGGGCGGGGCTCGATGCGAGGCGAGGCCCGATGATCGAATTGTATGCTATTGTTATATTATTATTGTATGTTTTAGCATGATTATGTGATATATATTGTATGTGTATAGTGGGTAGAGAACGATGTCAGGTGGGGCCTAAGAATAACATATATGTATACTGAGCAGGACCCGATGGAGGGCATGTTGAATTAGGTGTCTAAGACCATAACTTTAATTGGTATGTACTTGATTTGATTGTAGCATGGTCCTTGTGGGTTGCCTTCACTCATGCAACTTGACATGATGACTAGTGGAGAGAGAGTAGAATTTATTATGTGAAATAATAAATTGGTACTCAAATGATTTTATTAATATATTACAAGGATAATATATTATTTGGAAATCGTATTATTAATTAGTATTTACTTGTAACACCGCAAATTTCAAAACAATTTTTCGCATTTTATAAAAACACAAATCATTTAACATTCATAAAAGCATTAATATTTGAAACTCAATCCATGCTACATAAAAATCCCAAGATCTGATAACATAAAAATCCCGTGTGTGTGTACTGATCAAGTCGGCGCCTTCCCACGGTCATCACTAGTACCTGAAACAAATAAAACCAACACTGTAAGCACGAAGCTTAGTGAGTTCCCCAAAATACCACACATAACACATATTAGCCACTCGAGGCTATAACTCTGTGGGTCCGTAGACCCTACTCTGTGAACCCTCTAGTTCTAATCTCTGTGAACCTTCCGGTTCCAACTCTATAAACATGCACAGCATAAATCACATAGAAATAATGCAGTACAACACATAACATACATATAGCATACAAATACTCTGTCACATAAATCTGATTACCTACTCAAGGTAAAGTATAGTGAGAAGACTCACCTCGCGTATCTCGATAACTCGCAAATCCCGGAAATCACTCGCGCTCGATCCTCCGAGCTATAATCCTCCTATAACACAATACATCTCTAATTAACACTTTCACAACTAAGGTTGACTACCCCTATCAAGTCATCACTGGTAAATGGTCAACGGTCAACTTTGACCGGACTCGGCGAGTCTATACGCATCCACTGATTCCCTGGGATCCTCTCTCGACACGTCGAGTATTTTCCTAACTCGACGAGTTCCACCTGGCTTAAGTTGCGGGGCTACCACGACTCAACTCGCCGAGTCTCAAGAACAACTCGGCGAGTTCCAGCTTGACTCAGTCCACCTGTCAACCCTCTCTGACTCTCCCTGACTCACTGAGTCAACCCCTTAACTCGGCAAGACCACTCGCTGAGTGGTTATGGACAATCTTCATGCTACTCACCGAGTCTGTTCTTCAGACTCGGCGAGTCTATGCCATGCATACACTCAAGCTCACTCCTGAGGTCAGATCCATTACAATAACTCATAGATCCAGTCCTTCCAAGCACATACATCACGTAAAGTTACTATCTTGGTGCTCATGCAAAGGTTCAAAGGCCTTACTTGATGATATGGTCTCTAGAATGCTATTCTAAGCTCATGGCCTCCATTAACACACATAAAGCTTAAGGGAAAAGGGTCTCTGGACCTTTTTGGGCCCAAATCTAAAGCACCAACATGTGAGGAGGCCAATTACTCCATGGATCATTCCACAAAGAAACCCTAACTCTAAGATTTACACCAAGGACTGAGAAAGGAACGAATGGTTACCTCAAATGAAGTCTCTGAGCTCAGGAATTACTGGATTAGCACCTTCTTTGGTCTCCTCTTGCCTTGATCCTCTTCTATATGCAAAAACACCCACAAATAGTCAAGGATCTTCCTCTTCTCTCTCACAACAGCGTGGACTCGCCGAGTCCATATTTTGGACTCGCCGAGTCCAGACGCGAACCTGTGCCCAAGCCGCGATCCTACTCGGCGAGTTTGAGCTCCAACTCGCCGAGTCTCCTCACAAATCACCAAAATTATAAGAATAATTAATACCTGGGAATCCGAGCTGTTACAATTTAATCAGAAATTAATTAGGTATTAATTTTGGGATGAAAGAAACCGATTAATAATGGAGGGGCTGTTTTCCAAATCATTGATAGTTGCAGAATTGGGCTATTGGACTCCTTAATTAGGAGTGGACAAAATCCTATAGGGAGGCCCTATAGATTTCATCCAAGGCCTCATAAGAAGGAGTCCATAGGTTGCTTAAGCCTTAAGCAGGAATTAGGGTTTCCTCCAGAAACCCTAGCAGCCCACAACTATATAAAGACCCCTAAGCACTTGAAATTTCGGCCAATGCTTGAAAGAAAGAAACCCTGGCCAATTTCTAAGTGTCTCTCCTCTCATCCTTTGCATTAGGAGTTTGTGACTCCATTAGAGATGCAACGCTTGGGGCACTATGCATTCAAGAGTCAAGGATCTTCAAGGAATGTCTTATTACTACTATATAACAAGTGAGGTAATCTTCTAACCCTAATTTCATATGAATTTCGAATCTTGTAGGCTAGATCTAGGGTTAGTGCTTTGGTGTTCTATTTGCATGTTCAATTAGTGAAAAAAAAAACTTAGATTTAAAGCAATTAGGGGTTGCATGATCACATAGGAATTTAGATATGCTCAAAACCCATTAGTGGTATCAGAGACTAGGACGTTTTTCAATTGAATTGATGCAATAGTGAACTGTCCAAAGAACTAGAAAATTGATTTTTGTTGTATGGAGCATGAACTTGACGAGTTGGGTGAACTCGACGAGTTGACTCGTCAGTTTCCTGTTTTTTTATTTTTTTTTATTTTCAGAACAGATTTTGATTAGGATAATTGCCATAATTCGTTTTTAAAGCCTAAAATCGAATTTTCTGAAAGATATCTTGATATCCTTATCAAAATTGAAAGATTTGGTTGAATTTTTGGATTATGATAAGATTATATTCCTAATTTAGATTTAACCTAGTATTTTGAAAAGTTTTAAAATACACCCTTTGGTTTTATAATTTAAAATTTAATTAAATAGATTTAATTTTGAAATCTTAAATTTTAGAACCTTGGTATTTTTTAATAGTTAAAAAAATACACCCTCATGGATTTTGTTAAATTAATTAAGTGTTTAATTAAAAGAGAATTGATAAATCCATAATATGGTTTAAATTTAACTGAATTAAAAGTTTAATTGATTAAAGGATTAAACCACTTAGTATTTTAAAAGTTTACCCTTATACTATATAACATTAATAGTCTAATATATTATATATGTATAAAAAAAAAGTCAGTCTTATCGTTAGTAGGCCTCATTCACGAAGCTGGTCTATAATGGGTGTTTAAGGAAGCGGCCTGTAAAATGATCGTCATTAGGTATTCACTCTTATCCACCACACTCTTGACTAGTGGATGGTCGTTAGCCGAATGGGTAGGATAGGAATCTAAATCATCAATAAAAGTATAATGAATTATAAAGTAACTAAACACTTTTATAAATTCCCAATCTTAGTTACTTTAGGAAAAATATGAATTTGATGCTAACCCATGAAATTGCACATTGCACCTTATTGGTCGTTAGTGGAGCGTGTGTGGTTAACCGACACACTAATATGGGACTAATGAAGGATGGAAATGGGTAGCTCGTAAATTATTTTGACCAATGGAGCGTGTGTAGTTAACCGACACATTGATTAGAAGGATAAATGACATCGAGAGTATGAAGCTAATTTGTATGATTATTCACACCTTATTTGTGATCCTCGGTATCCCAATCACAAATTTGAAGGGCATAATCGAGATTAACACATGCCATTGAAAAGTTCAATGAATCTCAAAGATATAGAAATTTCATTTAAAACCTAATTCGTTTAATCTTGACTAAATTGCAAATTTGGTCCCAGTGGTTATCAGAAAAATGTGGATAGAGTCCAAAAAATTCTCAACTTGCACCACTAGTCCAAAATCATAAACTTATTGTGGTTTTGGTCCCTATAAAAGTTAAAAAAGAATATTTTACCCATTTATTTATTTTTTACATTTTTTATATTTATTTTAATCCTTTTTACTTTTGAAAATAAAAAAAATAGCAAAGCCAACTCACCCACCCCTCCACCGTACCCCCTTTATTTCTCTTTCCCGCTCTCTCTCTTTCTTTGACCGTGTTCTTAATTCTTCATCCCAGGGTCTTCAAATCAAAGAAACCTCACTCCTTCTATGATTATTATGAGTTCAGACATCAAATCCTTTCTCCATTCACCTTTATTACAACAAACCCATCTAAACAAAAATTATTAGAGAGAAAGGGATAATGGATTAGAATCAAGATTGGAGCTAATTTGGTTCCATCTTCCTTACGTCTCTATTGAGTTTACGCCAGACCTCCATCACATATACCATCTTCTCCTCCAAGCTACCATATCTACACATCAACCATATTCGCCACTGTTTACCAATATCCATACATCACCGTCTTCACACTCTATCATCTCAATAGCTAACACCACCATCTGGAATCAAAAATACAAACAAGTAAAAAACACATTTGTTCTTCCATGGTATAACAGACCCGTAAATCAATTCCTCGAGGGGAAGAGGTGAGACACAAACAAGAAAAACGGTCCATATTATTTGATTTCCACATATGATCGAATAAAAAAAGTGAGTGGGTTTAGGATTTCTTGAGGGAAGCGGCAAGGAGTATGAAATTCAGATGTAGTGGTGGGTTGAGGCATTGGAACCCTAATCGTGGTAAGGTCGAAAGGGGATGTTGTTTTCGGTAGTGATCGTGGTCACCCCTTTTACTCTGTGAAAGGGATATTGGTGTGACATCGCCAATTTCATGGCCAAAAAAGACCGATTTGTTTATGCTTTGTTTTTAAAATCAGAGTAATCGTTTAAAGAAAATTGTTGCGGAATTTGTCCCCAAAATAAAATAAATATGATAAGAATTTATCAAAGCATTTCTTAAAGAAAAGTATTTTCATTATATAACAAAATCTCGGGATGTCATGTTCCGATACAGACACATAAGCATAAACAGAACTTACATTTATTTACACTAATGATTTACATCTCCTTTATTCTCTCAGTGAAATATGTCTTCGTATTGATACCTGTGATACAAAGAAAACTGAGTGGGTCAGGCTTGGGAGCCTGGTGAGCATATAGGGTTTTCAACCCACAATAATACATTTATTATATTCAATTATCAACAATCAACCCAAATACCCATCCCCATTATCTTCTTTATTTATTAAGGTTTTACCCTAAGAATCGATTATACTTTCTTCATTCATTCCTAAGGGTTTACCTAAGGAACTGGCACACAGTCCATTTGCTACCACGGTTTATACAACAGGCACTGCGTCGCATAGTCACCAGGGTTCATACAATTGGCACTACGTCTCATAGTCACCAGGGTTTACACAATAGGCACTACGTCTCATAGTCACCTGGGTTTACACAAAAGGCACTACGTCTCATAGTCACCTGGGTTTACACAAAAGGCACTACGTCTCATAGTCACCTAGGTTTACACAAAAGGCACGAAGTCACATCGTCACCAAGGTTTATCAAATAGGCACAAAGTCGCATCATCACCAAGGCTTACTCAATAGACATGAAGTCGCATCGTCACCAACTATTCCATCTACCCATGTTCTACCCAACATTTTTGTAGATATAAATACAAACACAAATTAAATCATTTAACACCCATATAAAAACATCAATTCCAAATCCATCTCAAATAGATAATTAATATATAACACATAGCACGTATTTTATAAAATACTTCATATTTATGTGTAAGATGAAAGTGACTATACACTCACTTGATCAGAAGATGATCGGGCAGCACTATGGCATGCAGAAGTAGTGTTTCTCCGTAGATCTGGAAGATCTTCACAAAAAACCGGCTCCTCGCGGGCAGCGCTTCGGCTCGGGAATAACGCTATTCGGGATCCTCGGGGCTTAGGATCTTGCTTCGGGGCTCGGAAATATTACCGGGGCTTCGGGGTATAAATGGCACGCAAAACAAGGCAAAAACTAGAGAGAAGAAAGAGTTTGAACAAGAGAAAATGGCTGATTTCGAGTTCTATTTATAGGCTGAGGGTCTGGGATTACGCGGGGCGTAATCTCAAATTACGCAGGGCGTACTCAGTACGCGGGGCGTACTCGAGTTACGCAGGGCGTACTTTGACGTCATTGCGTGCGTCGACTGGTGGCACTCGAGTATTGGTCAGACAAGTTGCATCCGACTGAGTACGCTGGGCGTAATTTGACTCGTCGAACTTCTAAATTGCATAACTTTCGCATACGAGCTCCGTTTTCAACGTTTTTTATATCCACGCGTAGGTGAGACTACGCTCTACAACTTTCGTTTAGACTCTGTTGGCTAATTTTGACTTTATTTTTATTATATTATTTTTAGTAGGCCGGGACTGGAAAATTCCGTTATAAATTCATAGCTTCTTCACCCGACGTCCGTTTTCGCCTATATTTTTATCGTTTCACTACAATTGACGAGATCTTCGATTCTCGTTTAGATTGTTTTGGCTAAAAACCGCTCGATCTCAAATCGAGTATTCGGGTTGCATACTGCTAAGCTGAAACTTAGAAAAATCATAACTTCCTCATACGAAGTCAGATTTGGACGTTCTTTTTATGCACGCTCACGGTTTAACGAACTCTACAACTTTCGTTTAGATCACTAAGGCTAAATATCGCTCTAACATAAATTCACTTTTTACGTCATTCAACGTCGTGCCGGTTCTGTCGCGAAGCTTCGACAGGTCATAACTTCTTCGTTATAGTTCGGATTTCGACGTTCTTTATATGTACGGAATCCTTGTAACATATAGTATAACCTAGTTAAGATTATTCATTCTAAATAATCTTCTATCAGAAAGTCATTTTTTGACGCTTATCGTCTTTAAATTGACTAGCCCTGATCTACGGGCGTTACAATTGGGGCTGAAGATGAAGGCGGATCTATGGAGAGCATATCGGAGCATATTTATACCACAAACCCATGAGGTTCAAGCGACCTGGATCAATGATTCTAGCGACCTATACGTTTGCTTCCCTTTTTAAAATGCAAATTAAATCCAGGTTCGATTGGTGGTGGTTTGGTTGTTGTGATCTTGTCCGGCGACGAAGACAGTAGGTACATCGGATGATGGTGTGTCGGAGGAAGAAGGCGTTGGGTTTGATCGATGGGTTTTTTATCTTCTCTTTGTGTGTGTGTGAGAGAGAGAGAGAGAGAAAGAAAGAGAGAGAGAGAGAGAGAGAGAGAGAGAGAGAGAGATAAAGAGAGAGGTATGGGAGAGGGTATGGTGAAGGGGTGGGTGAGTTGGTTTTGCTATTTATTTTATTTTTTTTCAAAATAAAAAGGGATTAAAATAAATATAAAAATGTAAAAAAAGAAATTAAAAGGGTAAAACAGTCTTTTCAACTTTTTCAGGGACTAAAACCACAACAAGTTTATGATTTTGGACTAGTGGTGCAACTTGAAAAGATTTTGGACTTCATCCACATTTTGCTGCTAACCACAGGGACCAAATGGTGAAATTGGTAAATCGTCATTTACCTACCTTCAAATAATTTACAATTGGATTACGAAATCCCTCTACCGAATTGTGAATTGTTGTGTTGGGTCCTAGCCTTAATATTTCATTTGGGTGTTATATTAAGGATTAAATCAACTAACTTGAATTTCTCCCTTTTGTAGATGTCTAGTTCTGACAACTATGGTCTTCTTTAATCCTTTGGAAAAGGTTTTCCTTCTGAAGATGATCTTCCACGTGCCGATGAAGGTGAAAGATCGTTCCCTTCCTTGTGCATTGGTGGAACTGGAAATCATACTTCACTTCCTCCACGTCCTCCAGTGAGTCTCCCTGACCCACGTATTCGTCTACTTTGAAAAGTTCAAGGTCACTCAAGCCTTATTGGCATGCAAACACCGAGATGGAAGTTCTGTGTGCACACGTCTTGCATATGAAGTCGCATATTGACAGGTTGGGAATGTTGGGTGTTGTTTACCCAAGGAAGCTAGTTGTTGACATGGTTCTTCAATCGCTTCCTGAGTCATATAGTCAGTTCCTCGGAGACTACTATATGACAGATCACGATGTGACCCTTATTGATCTGACATATTTGCTAATTGTTGCTGAAGCAACAATGCTTTGGTGCACTGGTCAAGAAAATTTGTTTGGAGGATCAGTTTCCCAAAGTTTCAAAGACGTTAGTAATGGCAACGGTGATAGTCTAGAAATGGTTTCTCCTCCTAAGGGAGAGAAATCAGCCAAAGTCAAAAGGTTTGACCATAAGAGAAAGGTCGGTTCTGAGAAAGTTCCATGTGCCAATGCTAAAGAATCCATCTATTTATACTGCCAATTAAAGGGGAATTGGAAGCGAAGGTGCCCAAACTACCTGAGAGATCTTAGAGATGGTAAAGTCAAATTGTATTACTCTACTTCAGGTATATCTACTATCTAACTCTATTAAGTTCCTATTTATAGATTCTTATTACATGATGTGTTAATCACATTTTTATGTTTTGTAGGATCAAAGGAAATAAAGGAAGCTTAGTAGGAAGTAAAGGCTGATTCTGATCTGAAGAAATGGATTTCGACCGTATGGTTCAAAAGATTGGAATTTGGAGTTGCTACTTAGGAATTATGATAGATTGCTTAGGAGTGTTTAGAAACATAGTTTTCATATGTATTTGCATTGTAAGGACAAGTTTTCTGCATTTTATCAATAAAATAAATTTTGATTTTATCTTATTTTACGTTTCCTTGCAATTGCATTTATGAAAATTGGTGTTTGTATTTCTATTGTTAGCAATGTTGAAAATGGATTTCATTCTTAGTTATATCGCTTGTGGTAGTCTCATAATTTACCAACTGAGGAAGGATTCTCATCACCCAAGTTTCAATTGGACAGAAACTTGGAATCATGCGATTTATATTGTGTGATGTATGAGAATCTTGATCTTTGGAAGATTGAGACTAATTCCTTGCTCACATGTATATGTGAGTCAAGTGAAGGACTGAAGGGTCTAGTACACATTGATGTTGTCTGGTCAGATCTACTACAAAGGACGATAGGCCCATTCATCATGATTTACCATTGGTTCGGCAAATATAGTTATGTTTATAAGATTAAGTATAATTCTGATACCTTGAAAATGTTTCAAAGTATAGCAGAACGAATAAGAAGAATCCATTAGGCAGAAAGATAAAAGTTTCTCCAATATGAAAAGAAAGGAGAGTACTTTAGTATCGTGTTTTATGATCATCCTAATGATTATGGAACCATGTCACAATTGATCCTCTAAGGACACCTTAGTGCATTTATATGACTAAGAAGAGGAATCGGGTATTCTTGAAATGGTTAAATCAAGAAGATGAGTCATACTTCGTTCCGATATCCAGTTTTAGAGTTATACTCAAGTTACTCCAACTTGTACCTTGAGTAATATGTTATAAGTAGGTTTACAACACCTCATGAAATGTGGAGTAGAAATGTTTTCTTAATCTTGCACATTTGAAATTGGTATTTGTGATGTTTTGGTTTAAACAAAGACCAACTTAGACCAATTATATGAAGTGTTTTCTTGATAAAGAAACCACAATAACTCTTGAATATTTGTTTGTTGAGAAATGTTCTTTGACAGAGAATCTTATATATCAAAAAGTCAGTGGGAGTCTTGTTCATCTTGAAAAATTTCAGGAGACAATCGAGAATAAACCTTTTAGTAATCACTAGCAAACGACTTGAGGTTGATAACCTATCGTGTTGACACATTCTTGTTTCTGTGCCCATTCCAGTTAAGTTGACTATGCATATGAGTTCTATGAGTTCTTATTTGATCTCATAAGGCAAAGTACCTTGATCAGTGAAAGTACATTGATTTGTATGGGTGAGCTGCTCAATAACTTGGAAGCGCTGATAGGCCCTTGTGCTACCGGATGGCAAGAAATTAAGATTAAGCAAGTTCAGTCCATATGAGTTTGAATTTGTCTAAACCTTGTCTTATGATAGTGGTTAGAAATGGCAAATTAACATGGATAGGAAACATACACTATAAAATCTAAGTGGCAAGAGGTTTCGCTACTTCATGAAAATGATTGTGAGGAAACGCTTTCGCTAGTAGATTTTAAATGATTAATTAATGTCATTAGAGTTAGCAGTTGTGATAATTGCGTTCTCAAATTCGAGTATGATTACGACATTCCTTTTCATAGTTCGAATTGTGAGAAATGGCAAATAGTTTGAACATTCGAGACTTATTGCTATAAGTTCTGAAAGGGTTTAGACACACACATAAGCTGTCTAATGAAAAGTGTATGAGCTTGAGAAGTCTAGACTTATCGAAGCACCACGTATCAAAATTCTGAACTTTGGTAAGAAAGTCAATATGCATTGATTTCTAGAAGTCCAACTGATTTCTGAGTACATGTCAAAGCTAGTGGGAGCATAATTGTTATGCTAGTAAGAACATAATTGTTATGCTAGTGGGAGCGTGATTATTATGTTAAGTATTGCAAGTTAGCAATGTTATTTATAGGAAACAAAGTTCTAAATTTGCAGAATTTGGAAATTGTTTCGCTCTAGTAAGGCTTACGGGAGAGGGCATTTATACTTCATTTCGAATCTAAAAGCTTAGATTGAAATGTTAATGGAACTTAGTAATGAACATATGTGAATATCATGTTGAAGTGATTCAACATAGGAAGATTCGATATATGGAAATATTATAGCAAGAGACTGTCAAGTATCTATGTGAGACCTTGTGTATCGGATCTTATATGCTTCAGATATAGGATCGAATTGCATATGCTGTAATATTCACTTGTTCTAATTTTTCCATATGCCTAGGGTATTAAGAGGGAAAAAGGAATAGAAGCAGATATGACTAAAGTTGTTAAACAACTATCAAGGACAATTTGAGGTTTACCAAAGATTGGTTGCTTGTGGAAAGTTGGAAGTATAGCATAATTCTGGAAGGACTATATTGACATGTTCTGAATAGAGGAAACTCTGGTTTAGAATTGATAGTCATATATGGTAATGTTTCCATTGTGGGAGTTGGATGTATGAGTTAGTAACTTCAATGCAAGAAGGATGTTCAAGGAATTCTCTTTGAATGTGAGACTTCGTTTCCATGGAGTTGTTCTTGAAACCAATCTCCAATGGAATGCTTTGTAATATCATTGACAAAATCTTTGTGACTTTGGTGCCTAGACATTACAAAAGGATCATTCCACGTAAGTTTAGACTCTAGCAGATTCTAGTAGTGGCAAGAATTTGGTATTCTTACACTTATGATAAGGATTTGGAATTGTAAAATGAGCATCATTGGAAATGTGTTCAATTGATCTATTTCGCAAAGAAAGGACCATAGATATTCATAGTGTGCATGCTTGGAGCATGGGATGACTATTGTTTTAATTCAAGTATTAAGTTGATTGTTCGAAACATTATAAAATGAATAAGTCTAATCAATATGGTGATTAAGTAATAAGTGTTTTATTTATATTCAAAAGTTTTGATACCATATTGGATTAGGTTATTCTTGTGTTTCACTTCGCATATTGTGACAACCCGAAACCTATATCTTGTACACTTAGTCAATTCAATCAATGTTAAACTTTTTTTGTTGAATTTTTGTACTGTTTAAGGATTCATTTAAGTGTTTTAAGCTTGAGTAAGACCAAGGTTGAGCTTAGGAATAAGTCAGCAAGCCATAGAGTGAGAAAACCGGGCCATACACACCCTTAGGGGGAGTGTACGGCCGTACACATGGGTGTGCAGCCGCACACTCACTCTTTGGCCACACACTCACTTTTGGCAACACTCTTACCCCTATATAAAGGGTAGCCCCCATTCCTTTCATTCCTTTAACACCTTGGCAGCACAGCACACTATTCTCTCAAGTTTCTCCGACTTTCAACCCTCCAAAGCTTCAAGAACGTAAGTACTTCATCCTCTAACTTGAAAACCATGAAAGACCACTCTATCTAAGCCTTAAGAGTGAAATAATCGACATGTTCTTCATCTCTTTGAAGGAGTGCGGCCGCACACCTCCCTTAAGGTGGCCGCATACCCTTAAAACACCCTCCAAAGTGAGAGTTTAACTTCCATATTCAAGATAGACATGCCCCTAGCCTTGTTGCACCTTGGAATGGACTATTTGGACATCAATCTTGTGGGGTGTACGACTGCACACACCTGTGTACGGCCGTATACACCCTTGTGTGCCGCAGCACACTCCCGTGTGCGACCACACTCACATCCTAAGGTCGCAAACCCACTTCTAGGACCCTTAACTTGCACTAAAATTGAGTAAAGACCTAGAACACTTCGTGGATGCAAGCATGGACCTTGAGAACACTTCAAAGGCACCCTTTTTCTTGAGTGTATGGCCGCACACACAATCAATTTGGCCATACACTCCCTTTACTCAATCCTATAAGGTTCTATCACTTGGTGCAAGTAGTTCCAAGTCCCTAGAGTGATTCTCTATCGTATCTAGTGGCAAAATACCTTCATTTCACTCCTATGTGTGTGTCATTACATGTTATTAGGGTCAAGTTGAGTTCGAGGTTTCACTTGACACTCAATATCCCGTGTCGGTCTTTCGTTCAAACCCCTCACTCAAGGTGAGTTCATACCCCTACGTTTTCCATGTTTTTAATGTTTTCAGGGGTGACTAAGGACCAAACGATATGTGCTTTTGTAAATTAATACAAATAGCTTTTCACAAATAGAAAACTTATGCAATTCTCATACTTTAACCCTTTTGTGCTATGTTGAGCATAAGGGAAGTTTTACAACTTATCACTAAATTGCACAGTTTTTCGAACTCGATACTCACTACACTATACAAGCAAACTATAATCGGTATAGTTTGGGATTTTCGAAACGTAACAAGTACAGAAACTTTCACCACTAAACATATACATTATGGCAGATATATTTTACAAATTACACCACTAAATGAACATGGCATTCATAACGATAATTGTCACTACATACGGATTTCACTACGGTATAACGCTACTACACTACATGTAAACTAGATTGTATGATACTGTGAGGCACTACTTCAACACTGTACCCTTAGGTGTACAGGGATAAATCCTATCATAAGTATTACCAGAGTCTCCTAGAGAGAGAACGTGAGATTTGTGAATAGATCTATTCGGGACTGACAATCCCACACTCGAACTGCTAGCTACAGTTAGGCAGGCATGCCTGGGGTGACAAATGTCATTTAACTCAACACCTGAAGAACGTTGGAAAGGTCTCTAGTTATATCAAGTATGGTTATACCACTCACATTATGTATAAATCACCTTTAGTTTACAAGTTGGTTCTCTTTAACAATTTTATTTATACTAAATAGAATTAATACACACTACAACTGGAGAATAGCCAGGGTTTTCTAACAGAACCGTTTATACAATGGTTTCACGTACGAAATACTTATACATCATGATTAGCATTAACTAGTCACATGAAGTAGTATTTCCGCATATCACTACAGTTTACAGTAACGAACACCCATGGTTTTATACAGGATTGAATATGCTACATCCTCACTAAAGAAAATATTTGGATTTTCTTGGAAACATATAGATATTCAAGGTTTTATACAAAACTGATAACATTACATTCTCACTAAAGAAAATATCAGATTTTCTTGGAAACATACAAACGCTTTTATAAATTCATCAACGAGTTTTCATTACAAAACACCGCTTATGAACTCACCAGCTTTATGCTGATGTTTTTCAAACTGCTTGTATTCTCAGGAAATCAGTAGACAGGTACCTGCTGGATTTTTGAGAAGCTAGGGCAATAAGAGTTTTACGTTTATATATTTACATACACTTTGATGTAAATCAAACAAATTTCAGACAAAGTTCCAAACAGATGTAATTATTTTCATTTAAGTATTCACTGTAATTGTTGTGTTGCTATGATTGCTATTATTCATTGGCTGTGATGCTATACATGACGTCCTCCACCCCAGAACATTTCCGCCATTCTTGGTTTTGGGGTGTGACAGATTGGTATCAGAGCCCTTGTTTATAGCGAACTATTATACCGAACCTTACGTGGTATACAACTATAAACACTAAGGGGCCTAAGTGCTCTACACTAAAAGTATACTTTCAAAAATATAAGTATTTTTATAAAAATTATACGAACATACATACGTAACAAAACCAGAGCCATGGGAAGAACAAAACAAAAAGTGTTTGGATGTTGGGGCACTGTGGTTAGACCTGGGCAGTGATGTAATCATGTTTAGGGTGAATATAGCTTGATCAACTATATTCAGTCAAGACATGACCAACATGTGCTTGGGAATGACTGTGGTGTTACAGCAAGCCTAAAACTTACCAAGAACCATAAACATTCATCATAAAATACTATAGCAGTATTTCTGCTAGAGCCAAATTCATTATAGAGATTCCTTTAAGTGTGGCTACCATTTCCTTCTTAAGCGATAACTTACTTGCATAAGTAACCTTTTTGTGTACTTATCGTTTGGTAGAACACTTTTAATTTCAGGATGAGATATATCTTGAGGACTTACCATCCTCTTCTTCTTGATTTTTTCTAGAACAAGATGCCTCCCCGAAGAAGACCCATCATAAGGAACAACGACAAACAACATGACGGAATTAATAAAGATTAAGAGAAGATTATACCTGAATGATGCGTTGGATTGTATTGATGATGGATTGTGTTGAATGATTGAATGATTATGTGGATAATTTGGATAGAACTCTGAATGATGCGTTGGATTGTATTGATGATGGATTGTGTTGAATGATTGAATGATTATGTGGATAATTTGGATAGAACTCTGCTATTCAGAAATAGAACAACTATTTCAACAGAGAAGACAATTGAGATCAACTCAAGTCTTAAACACTCAAACTTAGCTTGTTTATTTCATTTGGGCAAAGGCCCTATTTATAGGCTCAAGAGAGCCGGCCGGTTACAATTATTGTTGCAATCGTTTGATTGCAATACGACATATATATTTACATTATAGCCCCCTAGACTATTGAGGGTTATACACTTTATGTTACATCAACCAACACTTAATAATTATTCTACCGACACTTATTTAATTACATAACAATCCTTTTACCGACACTTTACAAAATGAAAAATATAATAATCCCTTCCACATTGAAAGGACAGGTGTCTTCAATAATGGCTTTTTTCATCATTGCTTACGTCATTCCTCCCGCCTCCGAAAAAGCAGATATTTTTTAATTCTTGTGTTAATCTTCCATGAATAGTGTTGCTTCTTATCTGGGTTGCTTTATGATGGCTTCCATTCTCTTGTTAGCGTGTCTGCTATATGGTTGTTGGCACTTTTGATATACTTGAGGTATGGGTGAAACTGATGTAATTGTAATTGCCAACGGATTAAACGTCCACGACAATAATCTTCTTGTAATTTATATCGCCAAAAGCCAAGTAGATATTTGGAATCTGTGCGTACCTCGAATCTGGTTTGGAGTAGATCGACTTTCCATTTTTTTCAATGTTCTGAGACATGCTAGTGTTTCTCGTTCATCTATGCTGTAATTTTGCTCCGTTTGGGAAAATGTTCCCGATATATACTTGCATAATTTTTACTCATATTTATCTGTTTTTAATACTTCAGGTGATACATCTGTATCAGTGTATGCTTTTGGTGATATTTTCATATCACTGTATACTTTATCATTGTTTACTTCGGATGGTATTTTAATACAAATGTATGCTTTATCATTGTGTACTTTTGATGGGTTAGATGTGAGGTTTCCTTCACTATCTAATCCTAATAATACTTTTCCACGTATGATTGCTTTTAGGCATCCTGCCCAAGTGTCTTGTGATGCATCTGTTTCCACAATTAGAAAATCGTCGATTTTTGCATTATATAAGGTAGGAAGAACTTGAATTTTTTTCTTTTATATTTTGTACTAAAATAGTATCTGTATTTGTCCAAGACCAAGGTATTTTTTCTGATATTTTCTTTTGTAAAACTCTTCTTTCTTTTGCTAAATTTTTTAAAAATCCTTGTTCTGCAATATAATTTAAACAACCAAGAAATCGTTGTATTTGTTTTCTACTTTCAAGTTTATTGGGAAACATATTTAATTTTTCTCGTATGTTGTCTGTTAAAGATAGTTGACCATTTTCTCCAATTTTTAAACCAAGATATTCAACTGTAGTATGAAAAAGTTTTGATTTCTTTTTTGATAAAACTAAACCTTTTTCTTTGATTCTCTGTAAAACTTTGATAACTGTGTCGATGTGTGTTTGTTCATTTCCTTTTGTAAAAACAATTATATCATCAATATATGCAAGACAAATATGATCTAAACCATTTAAGGTTTCATCCATGAATCGTTGATATATTGTTGGTGCCTGCTTTAAACCAAATGGAAGGACATTCCATTCATAATGCTTCTGAGGAGGACATGAAAAAGCAGTTAGTGGTTTCGTATTTTCATGTAAGCGTAGTTGCCAATATCCGGATTTTGCGTCAAATGTACTAAAATGTGTATTTCCTTTTATTTTTTCTAAAATATATTCTTTTCGTGGTAATTTGTATGAGTCTCCAATAGTAGCATCGTTCATTTTTTTGTAATTAATTATCATTCTTCGTTTTCCTCGTTTTATTTCATTATTATTCTCTACATAAAATGCAGGTGCAGAATGAGGACTTGTGCTAGGTCAAATGATTCATTTTTCTAGTAATTCAGTACATTCTTGTTTAAATTCAGAAACATCTTTGATACTATATGGAATTTTGTTTGGAATATTAACTTCGTCATTAGGGTTTTTTAATAATATTATTATTTCTTGATTATTTTTATTTTTTTAAATGATCTAACGGGTTTTCACTACATACTTCTTCGAGTTGTTTTTCAGCAATTTCTTTAGTGAATGTTAGTAATATGCATAGTTGAAAGCCAACTTCCTGTTTGATTATTTTAATAAGATCAAAATGTTTGATAATTGCAGTTTTTATAATACCTTTTGTTGGGTGATTGAGACTTATATGATCATTTGTTTGTATAAATGGTTGATATAATTTAAGAAAATTATTTCCTATTACTAAATCTATTCCCGAATCGTGTTGATATATTGTTGGAGTTTTAAATAGTGCTTTTTCAATTACTATATCTATGTCTTTTCCTACAAACCAAATTTTGTGAATTGATTTATCAGCAATTGTAATTTTTAATGGTTTATCTAATTTTTCCCAATTTTAGTATCTTTTTTCTTCCGAAACATAAAGTAGCTCCTGTATCTATATATGAGATTAGTTCTTCTTCTTGTATTTTTGTTGTAATAAAAGTACTATTTGGATTAATATTTGTTTTTCTTCTACTCATTAGAGTTGATTTATAAATTTCTATATGTGTAAAGTTTTCATGTTAACAAGTTGTATTTGTTAGAATGGTTGAAGCATTGCGTATTGTTTTTAAATTACGATTTTGTGATTTTTTGTATTTCTTAATTCCTTCTTGTAATCGAGATATCTTTTTTAATTGATTACTATATTCTTCATCTTCCGAGTGTAGTCTTATCAAATAGTTTTGTTCATATGATAAGGTTTTTTCTAAGTGTCCAATGGTGTTAGAGATATTAGAATTTATTTTCCAATGATTTTTTAATATATTAGTCCAAAGCATGTTATCTTTTGAAGAATTAATTTGTACTTTTGAATTCATTTTAACAAATTATTAAGGCGTCTGAAAGAAAATTAATTGAATTGTTAATATTTTTTATTACTATTTTAAAATGATTAATTTGAGTTCTTAATCTTCCTATTTTTATTAATTGATATGCAGTATAATTTTTGTTTTTAGAAATTAGTTCTTGTACTTCAGATTCTTTTTCTTTTAAATGTTTTGTGGAATTTCCTAAATCTTTCCATAATTTTTTAAGTAAATTGACTTTATATTTATTATCGAAATTACAATATATTTGAGTTTTATTGCTCATTATTTATTTTTACCATGTAAAAGGTGGTTTAATAGTGAGTGGTTTTTGTTCAAGCGGTTTCTCAAGTGGCTCTTCTTTAATAGTTTTTATTTTTAAATATTTTTCAAGTAATATTTTCTGTTGAGTTAAACTTTGTAATAGCTCGGGAATTTGTTTTAGTACAAGTAAAGTTTCTATTTCTATAATATTATTTAATTTTTGACTAATTATATTTAACTTATCTGCTATTGATTTATCTTCTTCATAATCAAGACCAATATTATATATTGTTCCTTGTGGTAAATTCTGTGGTATTTCTATAATCATTTCTTTATCTGGTATGCATGGTTTTGTATTTTGATATGAACCTTCAAGTGTTTTAAAATATTTTAAAGGATTACTAGATGATTCTGTCATATTTTTAAACTTAATGATTTAATCATTTGTTTTATGTCTTCTAATTTTTCATCTTGGCTATTAGTAGATGTTGTAGGTTGATTCTCTGATATAGAAAATCTACCTGTTATAGTTGAAATTGGAGGTTCTATAATTGGATTTCTTTTTATTAACGGAGTAGTTATTATTGGTTGAAAATTAGTTTCATTAAAAATTCTATAATTAGTCATATTTGGTGATTCAAGTGATAATAAAGGTGTAAATAGTTTATCTATATAAATTCTATCTTCTGTTTTAAATGTAATACTATGATGAGAATTTGTTAATGCATAATTTATTTGATATGTAATAGTAAATGGATGATTTCCTTTTAACATAAAATTTTGTCTTAATAATTTATATCGTACGGTAATACTATTACTTAAATTTTTATCTTTTAGACTTAATCCTAGTTGTATATTAATATCGAATTTTATTTTTCCTTCAATTAAATTTCCTTTTGCAATAATACTTTCTTGATTATTAATTATACGATCATCTCTAATTTCTAATTCTATTGGTGTGTCTAAATCGCTAAAAGTACTTTTTAAAATTATTTGAATAGTTGATATATGAATATAAGCGATTTTTGTTCTATCTATTTCTTTAATACTAGATAGTCTATTTCTAATTTGTTGTTTATTTAATATAGGTATAATAATATTTCCTTGAGTTGATTCCATAGGTATTGGTTCTTCTCCTATAATTTTTCCATAATATATAATATTTTTTCTAGAAAAGAAATTTTTTAATGAGTTATATCTAAAATTATGTTTTTCAGATAGTGTAAAATTTGATTTTCTTATAGCATCTTTATTAATATTATTTTTATTAATTAGAGCATCAAAAGTGTATCCCGATTCATTTTCTTCGTTATTAATAATGATTGGTGTATCTTCTATTTCTTAAGACATATTTATGATATTAAATCTTCTTATGATAAATATTTTAGTTATTGGTGATGAGTTTTTAAATATGAGTATTTAAAAACAATGATCTTTCATTATTATGTTTACTATGTTGCATGTGTAAAATAATAAGAATGTTACTTAGCTCTGATACCAAATTTAACAACATGACGGAATTAATAAAGATTAAGAGAAGATTATACATGAATGATGCGTTGGATTGTATTAAAGATGGATTGTGTTGAATGATTGAATGATTATGTGGATAGAACTCTGAATGATGCGTTGGATTGTATTGATGATGGATTGTGTTGAATGATTGAATGATTATGTGGATAATTTGGATAGAACTCTGCTATTCAGAAATAGAACAACTATTTCAACAGAGAAGACAATTGAGATCAACTCAAGTCTTAAACACTCAAACTTAGCTTGTTTATTTCATTTGGGCAAAGGCCCTATTTATAGGCTCAAGAGAGCCGGTTACAATTATTGTTGCAATCGTTTGATTGCAATACGACATATATATTTACATTATAGCCCCCTAGACTATTGAGGGTTATACACTTTATGTTACATCAACCGACACTTAATAATTATTCTACTGACACTTATTTAATTACATAACAATCCTTCTACCGACACTTTACAAAATGAAAAATATAATAATCCCTTCCACATTGAAAGGACAGGTGTCTTCAATAATGGCTTTTTTCATCATTGCTTACGTCATTGACAAGTCGGAAGTCAGGGAGAACGGAAATAGTGTTCCTACAAGGACTTCATGACCACAAAGCCCAAGTCCTTCGACAGAAACGGAGGAGTCGTCGCTCTGACTCGATGGTTCGAAAAGATCGAATCCATCTTCGAAATTTGCACATGTTCTGAAGCCAACAAGGTGAAGTTCGCCGCCTGCACCTTCACCGGCCGATTCTTGACCCGGTGGAATGGTCAAGTCAAATCCCCAACCCTGCCAGTGGCTAATGCCATGGGTTGGGAAAGACTGAAGGAACTCATGCTTGCAAAATACTACCCGAGGGGCGAGGTGCAAAAGTTGGAGCATGAACTTTGGAATCTGAAGATGAAGGGATCTGACATCGCTGCCTACACTGCTAGATTTTGTGATCTGGCTCTCCTTTGTCCGGGAATGGTCACCTCGAAAAGCAAGAAAACTGAGAGGTATATTTGGGGGCTGACACAACCAACCAAAGGAAATGTCTTGGTTGCTAGGCCAGCTACATTTGAAAGCGCCAAGGATCTGGTGCATACTTTGATCGATCATGGAGTCGATCTGGATGACGCATCAGCGGTCCCCGAGCCACAAAAGGAGAGTGGTGGGAGGAAGAAGAAGTTTCGGAACAAACGCAAGGGCCAGTCTCTTCAAGAGCCCTCCAAGAAGCAACAAACAGTGGCAGTCCATGCTGCTACTACTCCAACTGTTGCTCCAACCACCCAAACTACTACCGGTGATTATTCAGGGAAACTACCTCTGTGCAACAAGTGTACCATCCATCATCACAGATAGTGCCGTGATCTGAATTGCAATAGCTATGGAAGGAAAGGACACACAGCTCGATAATGCAAGACACCTGCCCAACCAACCAACCAGGCTCCGGGAGCGGGTGCTGGTCAAGCTTGTTATGGATGTGGAGAGGTTGGACACTTTAGGAGAAACTGCCCCAAGGCAACAGCTGGTGGCAATACAAGGAGAGTTCTTGCGATGGGCCAGGAGGAAGCGGTCGCTGATCATACCCTTGTTACGGGTATGTTCCTCATTGACAACTCTTATGCATGCATTCTTTTTTATTCGGATGCGAAGAGGAGTTTTGTTAGTCATGCATTCAAACATCTAATCAATCGTAAACCCCAACATTTAACCGAGACGTTCACAGTCGAGATGGCTAATGGAAAGAAAGAAAGCAATAATGGCATATTTATAGGTTGTACTCTTACCCTAGACAATTACTCCTTTCCCATCGACCTTATGCCCGTGGCCATCAAGAGTTTCGATGTCATTATCGGCATGGAGTGGTTGACCCCCAACTGTGCTGATATTCTTTGCTTCGAGAAAGCTATCCGTCCCAATCTTCCCTCTGGTGAAACCCTCATGCTTTACGGAGATAAGCTTAGCTCTAACCTTCGTATTGTTTCATGCATCCAGGCCCAGAAGTATCTACAAAATAAATGCCATGCATTCCTAGCTCACGTCGTTGATGAGACGTAGAAAGTTAAAAACCTTGAGAGTTTCCTCGAAGTCTGCAACTTTCCTGATGTCTTCCCCGAAGACCTCCCAGGAATTCCTCTCGAGCGTCAACTCGAGTTTCGTATCGACTTAGTCCCTAGAGCTACTCCTGTAGCTAAATCCCCTTATCGTTTAGCGCCAGCGGAAATACAAGAGTTATCCAGCCAGCTCAATGAACTAATCAACAAAGGATTCATAAGGCCGAGTTCCTCACCCCGGGGAGCTCCAATCTTATTCGTAAAGAAGAAAGATGGATCATTTCGGATGTTCATTGACTACCGAGAGCTGAAAAAGCTGACCATCAAAAATCGTTATCCCTTACCCAGAATTGACGATCTCTTCGACCAACTTCAGGGAGTCAGTTACTTTTCGAAGATAGATCTAAGATCAGGGTATCGTCAATTACGGGTTCACGAGAATGATGTGCCCAAGACAACATTCAGAACTCGCTACAGACACTACGAGTTTGTAGTAATGCCCTTTGGTCTGACCTACACATTGACAGTATTCATGGACCTGATGAATAGGGTGTGCCGCCCTTTCTTGGACATGTTCGTGATCATGTTCATCGATGATATACTTGTCTATTCACGAAGTGAGAATGATCATAAACAGCACTTGAGGCAGGTGCTGGAAACATCAAGGGCAGAGAAGCTATATGCGAAATTTTCGAAGTGTGAGTTCTGGATAAGGAAGGTAACTTTTCTCGGTCACGTGGTGAGTGAGGAACGCATACACGTGGACCTTTCCAAAATCAAGGCGATTGATAATTGGTCTACATCAAAGACACCCACAGAAATCCGACAATTCTTGGGTCTCGCGGGCTATTATCACAGGTTCATCCAAAACTTCTCCAGAATCGCTAAGCCTTTAACTACCCTGACACAGAAAGGTGTAACCTTTAGTTGGGGAGTCAAGCAAGACACTGCATTTCAAACCTTGAAGCAGGCTCTGTGCAGCACACCTATCTTGTCCCTGCTCGAAGGGACGGAAGACTTCATTGTTTATTGTGATGCATCCAATCAGGGCCTAGGCTGTGTGCTCATGCAACGAGGAAAGGTTATCACCAATGCCTCGAGATAGTTGAAAACTCACGAGGTAAATTACACAACTCACGATCTGGAGTTAGGAGCAGTGGTCTTTGCATTAAAAATCTGGAAAGACTACCTTTATGGAACCAAGTGCACTATCTTCACCGACCATAAGAGCTTGCAGCACATCCTTGATCAGAAGGAGTTAAACATGAGACAACGGTGATGGGTAGAGTTGCTCAGTGATTACGAGTGCAAAATTCGTTACCATCTCGGCAAGGCCAATGTGGTTGCAGACACCCTTAGTCGAAAGGAGTATTCAAGGCACAAAGGGAAAGCACTGACGTTGACCATCCATTCCCGATTACCCACACAAATCCGAGAGGCTTAGCTGGAACCCTTAAAACCAGAGACTATGACAGATGAAGCCCTACGAGGAATGGAAAAGAACTTAGAGGTCAAGGGAGAAGGAGTTTATTATTTCATGGACCGTATCTGGACCCCAAAGTATGGTGGTTATAGAGAAGTTGTCATGAACGAAGCCCACAAGACGAAATACTCCGTTCACCCAGGTTCAGATAAGATGTATCTGGATCTCAAGCAACTCTATTGGTGGCCGAACATGAAAGCAGAAATTGTTACCTTCGTGGGCAAGTGCTTGACTTGTGCCAAGGTAAAAGTAGAATATCAAAAGCCCTCAAGTTTGCTTCAGCAGCCGGAGATACCTGAGTAGAAGTGGGAAATGATCACAATGGATTTCATCACTAAGTTACCCAGATCTACGAGTGGGCACGACGCCATCTGGGTAATTGTCTATCAGTTGACAAAATCTGCCCACTTCATGCCAGTCAAAGAAAACTTCAAGATGGAGAGACTCACGCAGATCTACATTCAAGAGATAGTTCGCCTTCACGGGGTACCTGTATCCATTATCTTCGACCGAGATAGCAGGTTCACCTTGAGATTTTGGCAATCGCTACAGAAGGCTCTTGGAACTAAGTTGATATGAGCACGACTTATCATCCGCAAATAGATGGACAGAGTGAGAGGACAATTCAGACATTGGAAGATAGGTTGAGAACCTATGTCATTGACTTCGGCACGTCATGGGACACTCATCTTCCCTTGGTTGAATTTTCCTACAATAACATATACCATACCAGCATCAAGGTTGCGCCGTTTGAAGCCCTCTATGGGCGCAAGTGCAGATCCCCTTTGTGATGGGCTGAAGTGGGTGACACGCAGCTAGTCAAGGGTCAAGTCCCTGACAGCACTCTCACTGGTCCTGAAATCATCCGAGAGACGACTGAAAAGATCGTGCAAATCCGTGAACGATCGAAAGCCTCACGTGATAGACAAAAGAGCTACGCCGATAAGAGACGAAAACCCTTGGAATTCCAGGTTGGTGATCGTGTCCTTCTAAAGGTATCACCATGGAAAGGCATGATACATTTTGGAAAACGTGGAAAGCTAAACCCAAGGTACATTGGGCCATTCAAGATCCTTGCTAGGATCGGTCCCGTAGCATACAGACTCCGGTTACCCCAAGAACTCAGCAACGTTCATCCTGTCTTCCCCGTGTCGAACCTAAAGAAGTGTCTGTCCGATGAGACACTTGTGATTCCTATCGACGAGATCGAGATAGACGAAAGTCTAAGTTTCGTGGAAGAACCTGTTGAAATCCTGGACCGAGAAGTCAAACGTACGAAGCAGAGTCGCATCCCGATAGTGAAGATCCGCTAGAATGCCAAGCGGGGACCTGAATTCACTTGGGAGCACGAGGATTCCATGAAGCAGAAGTACCCCCATCTATTTCCTAGTTCATGATTTGTACTCTACTCTTGAATTTCGGGAGGAAATTCCCTCTAACGAGGGGATGATGTGACAACTCGGAACCTCTATCTTGTACACTTAGTCAATTCAATCAATGTTAAACTTGTTTTGTTGACTTTTTGTATTGTTTAAGGATTCATTTAAGTGTTAAGTATTTATATTGGTATAGTTTGGGATTTTTGAAACGTAACAAGTACAGAAACTTTCACAATGTAACATCCGGATTCCCAGGTATCCGATGTTAAGTATTTATATTGAATTTATGAGGGGAACTCGACGAGTAGGCGCTCTGACTCGCCGAGTGGGATCGCACATTTTTGTTTGATTTAATGAAGGACTCGGTGAGTCCATGCTGTTTAATGAAACCCTAAATTCTCGGGTTTGGGACCTATTTAAGGACCCTTATAGCCACCATTTGTGGCTACCAGACCCTTGAGAGAAACCCTAATAGTGCCTGAGCGTTTGTGAGAGAGAAGAAGCTATTATTGGACCTTTGTGGGTTTGTTTTGCAAGAAGAAGTTGATTCCAGCTTAAAGGAGGCCAAGGAGGTTGCATATTTGTGGATTTCAAGCAGAGGGCATCATCTTTGAGGTAGCATATCGACTCTTTTTCTGTTTTGTTAAACAATCCATGGATCTAGGGTTTCCTATACCCTTTATTGGGTTGATTTGTTGAGAATAAGGTCCCTTATCATGTTTAGACTTCAGATCTGGACCCATAGTGGTCCAGAGGATGTTATCCATCTTGCTTTATGTTGGGTTATGGAAGAAATGGACTTAGAGTGTTGTATTTGGGACTAAATCATCAAGTAGTGTCATTTGGACGTTGCATGAGTATCAAGTTCGAACCTTTACGTGTTTATTGAGCTTGGGGAGGTTAAATCTATAGATTAGAGGAACAGATCTGACCTCAGAAGGTCATTTGAGTTTGAGCATGGCGGCAACTCGCCGATTCCATAAGTGGACTCAACGAGTCGTGTCGGGGTTGCCCCGCGATTCGTGTCAGATGTAACCTGTCGAGTGGAAGGATGACTCGACGAGTCAAGAGAGGCTGAAAGGATTCAGAGAACCCGCATGGACTCGTCGAGTCTCCCATGTGCACTTGATGAGTCGGGTCAAAGTTTGACCATTGACTTTCGTTGAGTTTAGGGTTTTGGTCAAGACTGATTCAGGATAATTCAGGGTAGGGTAGAATGGCCTTCTACCCAGTTGTAGAGATGAGATCAAGAGAGAATTCTGATCAGGATGTTATTTGAATAAAGGAGGAGGCTAAGTCGGGACGTCGAGCTCGAGAGTTTATCCGACTTCATTGAGGTGAGTCTTCTCACTATACTGTACCTGGAAGGGTACCTATGTGTGACCGGAAGGTCTTATATGCTATGAGATGTATGAGTTGTATGTTGTTATGTGATATGTATGTGTTATGAATGTTATGGACTGAAAGGTCAAGAGGTTATGGACCAGTAGGTCAAGAGGTTACGGACCGGAAGGTCGATATGGGTATGACCGAAAGGTCTACCAAGATTCGGGACGGAAGTCCCCTGAGACATATGGATCGGAAGATCCTGCTGAGTTAAGGCCTGGAAAGGCGTATGTGTGTATGTGGTATTTTGGGGAACTCACTAACCATTTATGCTTACAACTGTTGTGTTATGTGTTTCAGGTACTAGCGAGGACCGTGGGAAGGCGCCGGCATGATCCGTACACACTCATAGAGATTATGTTGAGATTCTGGGAATTATTTTGTTATGATAACATTGGATACATTATATTTTGATATTGTTTTGATGATTAAAAGTGTGATTTAAAAATGAAAAATTGTTTGGAAAATTTACGTTGTTACACACTACTAAACATATACATTATGGTAGATATATTTTACAAATTACACCACTACATGAACATGGCATTCATAACGATAATTGTCACTACATACGGATTTCACTACGGTATAACGCTACTACACTACATGTAAACTAGATTATATGATACTGTGAGGCACTACTTCAACACTGTACCCTTAGGTGTACAGGGATAAATCCTATCATAAGTATTACCAGAGTCTCCTAGAGAGAGAACGTGAGATTTGTGAATAGATCTATTCGGGACTGACAATCCCACACTCGAACTGCTAGCTACAGTTAGGCAGGCATGCCTGGGGTGACAAATGTCATTTAACTCAACACCTGAAGAACGTTGGAAAGGTCTCTAGTTATATCAAGTATGGTTATACCACTCACATTATGTATAAATCACCTTTAGTTTACAAGTTGGTTCTCTTTAACAATTTTATTTATACTAAATAGAATTAATACACACTACAACTGGAGAATAGCCAGGGTTTTCTAACAGAACCGTTTATACAATGGTTTCACGTACGAAATACTTATACATCATGATTAGCATTAACTAGTCACATGAAGTAGTATTTTATCATATCACTACAGTTTACAGTAACGAACACTCATGGTTTTATACAGGATTGAATACCCTACATCCTTACTAAAGAAAATATTGGATTTTCGTGGAAACATACAGATATTCAAGGTTTTATACAAAACTGATAACATTACATTCTCACTAAAGAAAATATTAGATTTTCTTGGAAACATACAAACGCTTTTATAAATTCATCAACGAGTTTTCATTACAAAACACCGCTTATGAACTCACCAGCTTTATGCTGATGTTTTTCAAACTGCTTGTATTCTCAGGAAATCAGTAGACGGGTACCTGCTGGATTTTTGAGAAGCTGGGGAAATAAGAGTTTTACATTTATATTTTTACATACACTTTGATGTAAATCAAACAAATTTCAGACAAAGTTCCAAACAGATGTAATTATTTTCATTTAAGTATTCACTGTAATTGTTGTGTTGCTATGATTGCTATTATTCATTGGCTGTGATGCTATACATGACGTCCTCCACCCCAGAACGTTTCCGCCATTCTTGGTTTTGGGGTGTGACTGACTCGTCGAGTGCATCTACTAACTCGTCGAGTCCAAGCGTAAAAACATGAATTCTGCATTTTCACGACTCAACTCGGCCAGTCGTATTCCATACTCGACAAGTGTCTACGAAGTTCCCAACTTAGCTTCAGGCTTGACGATTATATTCCCACAATAACTTTTTTTTATCATGGAGGTTCATTTTAGAGATTTTCGAGAGTTTTTCCTATATTTTTGGAGCTGTACCACATGATACTTGACACCCAAGGCATGGATGAGTTGTTCCCATGTCTAAAGTCAGCTAGAGATGGAGCAAAATTGAAGAATACTGGCCTCACCACTGCTATTCCAGGGGAGTTTGTTCCAATTCCTTCTTTATTTTATTGTTCTTTATCATGCATAGTATGCAATGGGGACATTGCATAAATTAAGTGTGGGGTAGGGGGTTGGTTATATCTATATCAGTTACATTAGAATCGTAGGTTAAATTTTGAAAATTTTTGCGTGAAATTCCTAGGGATAATTTAGAAAATTTGGTAAAAAGCAATTAGGATTCCATGCTAAGTGTTACATTTGATGATTGTATGAAGACCCAAATGTTTAGTTGAGCCTATACACGTTCTAGTGCATTTGTGGCCTCCTTTATTCTAGTGAAATCATGGGACAAAAACACAACCTTGCTTAGTTTGAAGGATGCGATATGTTTAGCATCATGTACTTGAAATGTATACAGGAAAATTATTATCTTTAACCAATAAAGGTTGAAGTTGAGCGCCCCTGCTTAAGCATGTAGGTATCGAGTGAAAAAAAGTGAGTTACATGTAAGACAGAGAGAGAGAGGGAGAGAGAGAGAGAGAGAGAGAGAGAGAGAGAGAGAGAATTACAAGAAAAGTTGTAAGAATTTTGGAGCAATCAAAGTGAAGATCAAAAGATCAAAATTCCGAAGATTCAAATAATTAAAGATACCAAAAACCAAAAGGTGGTGAATTCAGAGAAATGAAAGAAAAATTATCAAAGAAGTGAAGAATTCCAAATAGCTCCATATTGGTATCGAAAAAATTGTAATTTTCTAGTTATGTATGCTTCGGTTGCTCAACCAATAATACTTTGAGGTTAGGAGGTTTTCTGCGGATGGATTCGGAGGGATGCATAAAATGAAGCGTTGTTTAGAAAAATTGGGCGAGTGTTTATGAGGATTGTGAGTATTTAGAATTAGGAGGGGTCCATAGAAAAATTTAGACACAAATGCATGCATTGCGGTCTTGGCATAATGGCTGGGTTCGATTGGGATTGTCTTATGTGGTGCTAGTATGTTTAAAATTCAGTTTTGCTTGGGGGCAAGCAAAAGCCAAGTGTGGGGTATTTTGATATGTGCATGTCTAGCCCTATATTTAGTATATAGTTTTATCATTTATTAGCTAATTAATTGCATATTATGGACAAAATGTACTTAATTATGTTTGAATTATATTTTCAGTCCAAAAGAAGTGCTCGGAAGCAAAAGGAAGCAGGAGTGGCTATCGGGAAGCTTTGGAATGAACAAAGGAAGAAAAATGCCAAAAACACAAAGGACTCGGCGAGTAGGGACGTCTACTCGAAGAGTTCCCAAGAAGATTCGCGAAGCAAGAGAATCTTTGACTTGCTGTACACGGGAATTTAATGAGGGACTCGACGATTCATTTTTGGACTCGACGAGTCGAGACGAATCTATAAAAGAAACCCTCCAGATCGATATACGGGACTTTTGAGAACCTTAGGAGAGAGAGCTGCGATTCAGAGCGAAAAGAGACATCTGGAAGAGTGAAGATTCAACCCAATTCAAGTTTTAAAGGATAATTAAGGCACACTTTGATCTCTCTTAACTAGATCTAGTACTTAAACCATGTTTATGTTACTGAATTTCATTTTTGAGTTTTCTACTGTTTTAATCATGAGCTAAACTTGCTAGCTTCTGTTTGGGTAAGACAATTTTGAGACTATGGTTTGATTAATGGTAGGATTAACTTTTAATTGGAGATTTTGTTGAATTAAGCTTGTTAGAGATCCTTATGCATTAACCATGACTATTTTTTGTTAATAGAAAGACAATTAGGCTACATGAACATCTCTTGATTGTTTACCTCATATGATTTATGTGAACACTTTATTATGTGCCTAGGATTAGTGAATATGAAACTAGGATTAATTAGAGAATGGGTAAGTTAATGTGTGAGCTTGTGTGATAAACCAACAACAAGAGGTTAATTGAATTGACAAATTGATTAACCATTACAAGTCTTATTCAACCCGAACAAATAACCTAGAGAATTAATTAATTTAGACAACTAGCCACTGCTTGAATTAGTTTATTTTCTAAGGATTAGCATAGCGAATGTGAATCTAATCACTTGAACCGGTAGCCAACAAAAGGTTAACCCATTGCACTATTACCATTAAATCAACCGTAGGATCAATTGAGTCGAACCTAAACAGAAGCCCCTTTAGATACTGAATTTAGTTGTTCTTTGCTTGCTTAGTTGTTAGTTAGTTATTTAGTTTAGTTATTAGTAAGTTTCAAGTCTTGTAAAACTAGAGAAATCCTCTTTCCCATTATTTGTTATTTTGTTTTTAGATAATTTTAGGAATTAGTTTAATTGCCGTTCCCTGAGTTCAATATCCTGCTTACTAGATTTATACCACCAATTGACAGGTCCACTGCCTGTTGTGTGATTAATTTGTAATTTGGAAGTAGGTATAAAACTAGTTGGTTAAACACACAACAGTTTTGCGCCCAAGAAATTCTTATACATACGTCCATCTCTGTTGATTCTCCTCTCCAGGTCATTCCTTTCTGCCACTGGGGGTTCCACTTGACTAACAGTCCTACTATCGTCCCCTTTTTCTGACTGTCCATCATTCAGTTCAGTTTGTTCGACAGGCATTGAGGGTTCATTCCTATTATTAGTTGTCTCATTTCTTCCATTTGTTCGACTATCATAGCCCGAATCATGGCTTGTACTCCAGCCATTGTGACTGGCTCTGGTGCAGCTTCTACTATCGGCACCTGCTCAATCACTTGGGGTTGAGGTCGCTGATTTCTGTTTTCATTTGTGTTTCCAGCTCCGCTTCGGGCTCTTGCAATTTTGATCTATACACCAAATTAAGCGAATTTAGATCTCTATTCATGATAGATATTTAAATTCCCCTTATCACTCTGAAACGTTATATGCTAGTTCTAATATCGTAGTCACACGCTTAGAATCCTGAACACAAAAGGTTTCCAGATCCGATCGGCAACAAACCATAGATCCGAACAAATAACATCATATATGGCAAACATATAGCATTTAACACATAAAAGCATTTTAGGCATTTTTCCGAAAATATACTAGTGCTCGTGTCTAAAATATGGTAGACACTCATCTCACGATCATCACTTAGCATTCTAAGTTTAACTCTAGAAATCCTATAAATTCCAAGTTCGTTTACACTAATGCTCTGATACCAACTGTGACATCCCCTTTTTTCACGGCCAAAAAAGACCGATTTAGTTTATGCTTTTAAAATAAAATCAGAGTAATCTTCCAAAAGGTGTTGCGGAATTTGTCCCCAAAACAAAATATGATAAAGAAATTTCAAAACATTTCTTAAAGAAATGTATTTTCATTATATAATAAGACCTCAGGATGTCATGTTCCAGTATAGACCAAAAGCATAAACAGTACATTATAAGCCTTTCAACAATTATTTACATCTACTGGCCTATAATCCAAAAATCCATCGTCATCATCCAATTATGCTCTGGATCCACTACCTATAATACAAAAATCTGAGTGGGTTAGGCTTGGGATGTCACACCCCCAAACCAGACGGCGGAAACGTCCAGGGGTGGAGGACTTCATTTGTAGTATCACAACACATGCATCATAGTAATCAAAGTACAAACAACCATTGTATTTAAAAGTATAATATTTACATGTGTTCAATCATTGTATATTGAAACCAAACTAGTTATACAAAAGAAGAAGATAAGACTCATAATGGCTCCATCTTCTCAAAAAGCTCGGGGAGTACCTGTTATTATTTCCCTGAGAATACAAGTAATTTGAAAAGAGAGTATCAACAATAAGTTGAGTGAGTACATAAGTCTTTATGTTTGAATGGGTGTATTTGTATTTTGAATATGATAACACTCCTAGAAAATCCCATATTTTCTGTGGTGTGTGAAAAGTAGTTTTATTCCCATAAAACTGTCTTATTTGTAAACCATTGTATGTGTAAAACTTGTATTTGAGAGTGTACCTGGCTTCACCAGCTATTATTAAAAACTATAGTATAGCATTGTACTTTGCATTTTGTAAACTGGTACTTTGAAGATATACTTACGTTTAGTTGTTTATACACTAACGTGTTGTTAATATCTTTTTAATGAGTTATTATAACCATACTAAGACATGAACGCCTGAAACAAACGCCTGATGAGCGCTTAAATTGTTGATAACAATTGCCACTCATTGGCGTGTATGCCTGACTGTAGCTAGCAGCCTGAGTGTGGGGTTGTCAATCCCGATATAGATCTACACACAACTTGTTTCGATCCCCGGACTGGAGATTCTGGTTATAATGTCAGGGCTTTACCTTGGTTGTCTAAACTGAATCTAAACAACCTGAATTGAATGTCTCATAAAAAGCATATAAACGTTACATGTATATTAGTTATAAAAACCCAATCATTCTGAGATAAATGATTGAAATTATGTTCTTGACTTAGTATCCCGAACATGTATTTGATAAGTGTAAACCCTTGATTTGTTTTGAGTTAAAACCCTTGTTGCATGTAAAACAATGTATTCATATGAATTATTGCTCTATGTATCATAAACTATACCTATTATAATTTAAATGTACTTTATGAATTGGTAAATAACTATTTTTGCATGTAATCCTTTGCTCAACATGTTACAAAGGGTGATTAAACTGATGAAATAACTTTTAATTTTATATACATATACAATTTTATAAATAAGTAAAATTTGAACGACCTTCGGACAAATAACTGGTACTATAAGTCCACATCCAAACAAGGAAAAGGACCTAGAATGAATTATTAGTCCTAAGCCTTTTAAATCTTATTTATATTAAATTATATATACAAATATGTATATTTGGGAAAAATATAAGTTTATAAAAGAGTTCAAAATTTGAAGTATTTTCGATGCTTTAAAATCATTTTATCGTGATTTGAAATCATTTATTTATAACACAAAGTTGTTGTGTTATACTTGTATTTCCCCCCTTAAAACAGTAGAAATTATGAAAATACGAGGGTATGAACTCACTTGGTAGGTGGTAATTCGGACAGGGTTTCGTTTCACGAAAAGGAGTTTATTTGTCGAGAAACCGGCTCAAATCAGGCAGAGTTTTGACAGGAGAGAGGATGAATTCTCGAGAATTTCGGGGCTTCACGGCTTACTTCGGGCTCGAGTCTTGATACCGGGGCTTTAAGGGTTGTATATAAGCTTAAGGGTGTGGAAAAAGTGAAAGAGAGTAAAATTTGGGGTGAAAAGTGTAAAAAATCTGGAAACCCTCGCATGCCTTATATAGGCCGAAGCCTCGGATCCGAAGCTTGTGCGAGGCTGACATTCTGCAAAGGGAAGCAGCTTCGGTTCGGAGGTGGTAGGCACGGATTGGTCTAGCCCTCGGTCCAATGCAAAGAAGCCACGTGCGAAGGGGTGTCCGAGGGTGGTGCGAGGCGTGTGCGAGGAGCATCCCCAGTGTGTCTCCTTGCGAGGCTGTCCGAGTGGGATTGGACCGCAGAGGTGGCCGAATCAGGAGGTGACACGCGAGACTTCGGTTCACTCAGCAGCCGACACGTGGAGGCTCGCATGCGAGGGGTGACGTGGCGCTACTGTTCATGCGAATTTTCCCGGGTATTTCTATTTTTCTTTATTTTTTTGCCAAAACTTGTAAAATTCATAACTTTTGCATACGAACTCCATTTTTGACGTTCTTTATATGCACGCGTAGCTAAAATTATACTCTACGACTTTCGTTTAGACTTCGTCGGCAAATTTTGAATTTATTTTTTTATATTATTATTTTAAACAGATCGGGACGTGAATCCGTTATAAATTCATAACTTTTTCATACGACGTCCGTTTTTGTCTGTATTTTTATCGTTGTACTACTAATGACGAGACCTTCAATTCTCGTTTAGGTTGTGTCGGCTAAAAACCACTCGATCTTTATTTCGAGTTTTTAGCTGTACACTGATATACTGAAACTTCGAAAAATCATAACTTCCTCATACAAAGTCAGATTTTGGCGTTCTTTTTATGAAAGTTCTCGGTTTAATAAAAACTATAACTTTCATTTAGATTGTTCAGGCTAGAAAGCCTTTTATCAAAAATTCAGTTTTTACACTGAACAGTGTTTTGCCGGTTTTGTCGCGGATTTTCGATTGGTCATAACTTCTTCGTTATAACTCGGATTTTAGTGTTCTTTATATTTTTGGAAACCTTGTTACAATCTCTATCACTTGGTTTAACCTAATTGAGATTATTTAATAATTTATTTTTGAGGGTCAATTATGTAAATATACATAGTATGCCAAAATTTCTCTTTATTTAATTAAAAAGAAGTACAATTTGACCTACATTATTACATAAGTTTGAAATAACGATTTGTTACATGGGATCCTGGTGAGCATATAGGGTTTTCAACCCACAATAAATAAATTTATTATGTTTAAACATCAGACAATCAACCCAATTTCCCATCCGCATTATCCTCTTTATTATCCCACCCTATCGATCCTCACAACGACACGATCTATACTCTCAGATCTAAACTCAACCTCTTTACCAAATCCATATTCCCGGATCTAAAATTTACCTCTTTACCTAATCCATACTCTCGGATCGGGTATGTCTGATCAATACTCCCGGATGAATAATTGTGCCCACTCCATATTCTCGGACTAGGGACAATTAACTATGCCTTAATCCATACTCCCGGATTAATAACCAATAACTATGTATTAATCCATACTCCCGGATTAATAACAAATAACTATGTCTTATTCCATACTCTCGGATTAATAACAAATAACTATGTCTTAATCCATACTCTCGTATTAATAACAAATAACTATGTCTTAGTCCATACTCCCGGATTAGTAACAAATAACTTATGTCCTATCCATATGCTCGAAAAACATCTACATGTTACGAGCCTGTTAACGTTCCACTAGACTGTCTAGAAAAGTTTGTGGTCGTCATCTATATTCCACTAGATGACTAGAACATCGTCAACATCGAGACCTCTCATCATTTTGTTTCATCACATATCAACTATTTTATCTACCCATGTTATACCCAACATATTTGTAGATAAAAATACATGTACAGTTTAAAACTTGTATAAAACATTCATTCAACATCCATTTCAAATAAACAAACAATATATATACATATAGCACGTATTTTATGTAAAATACTGTATATCTATGTGTAAGATGAAAGTGACTATACACTCACTTGATTTAACGATGATTGAGCAGCAAATCATCTCTTAAAACAATCGTTTCAGATAAAATCGGGATGTTTTCTCAAAAACCGGGCTCTGCGCGGGCAGAGTTTCAACTCGAATAACTCTTTTTCTTGGAGGTTTCGGTGTTCCAGGCTTTCTTTGGGTGTTAGGGGTGTTTCCCTAGGCTTCGGGGGTGTGACAATCATCAGTTTCGAGTCAAGTCAAAGTCAACAAGTCAAACTGATCGACTCGTTTAACCTTGTGTATTGGAGCGTACGTTATGTAATTACTGTATAACTCACTATTTTAATGAGAAAACATCACTTGGAAAAGTTCGTGTGTTTAAATTTCCTAAGCCTTAGTGCTAAACAATGAACCAAACTGATAAAACAATGTTACATACTCATCGGGAGTGGATAAGATCCTTAAACATGACTTAACGGGGTTCACGGACCTTGCGTTGCGGAGCCAAACACTCACCATTGTCACACATGAAACCTCTCTCAATCATTTTCACTCTATCTCTCTTTATCGAGAAATCTCTCCCAAATCTCTCCAAGAATGTGAAATCTCTCCCAAATCTCTCTTTGTATGAGAAATCTCTCTAAGAATGTGAAATCTCTCCCAAATCTCTCCAAGAATGTGAAATCTTTCCCAAATCTCTCTTTGTATGAGAAATCTCTCCAAGAATGTGAAATCTCTCCCAAATCTCTCTTTGTATGAGAAATCTCTCCAAGAATGTGAAATTTCGCCCAAATCTCTCTTTGTATGAGAAATCTCTCCCAAATCTCTCTCAAAAGTTTTCGTAACTTTTTGAAGTCATACGGGTCATTCCGACCCTTAACCGGGTCAAAAACCGCTTAAAACGGGGCAAGAACGAGCAAAAAGGGCTTAAGGACCCGAAACCCTCTTATTAGGTCCGAAGCCTCTTAGGACCCGAAAGTCCTCTTAGGGACCGAAACCAAGAGGACCGAACCCGAAGGGGTGCTCTCGGGCCCGAACCTCACTCAAAGAACCGAACCCGAAGGCTCCTGGAACCGAACCTCGCACACCACCCGAACCCGAAGGTACTGTTCACTTCGGTCTATTTCGCTTCTTACGCCTTCGGACCGAGCCTTCGCTTCTTGCTGCTTTCGCTTCCTTTTGCTTCCGGCTCAACATCAGAGGAGACCGAGCCTCGGCCAGGACCGAGAGGTCTCGCTGGGAAGTCCATTTTCTCCCGGTTTTCGACTAATTTTGCGTTTTAGGCCCATTTTTAATTGTTTTAACACGGGATTTTCACTCAAAACTTTATTTTAACATATAAGACCCCTTAATTAATGATTAATCACGTTTTTAAGGATAAAACATTATCCAAGAAGAGTGGGTGAAGTACAAAGGTGGAGTGTTGACTTTCCTTTATTCTATGACACAAGCAACCCCCATACCCACTCCATGACCAACCCACACTCCTCCCCACCATACCTTGTCACTTCCTTGTCCTTTTTACCCCTCTCACAAGTTATTCCCACGTTCATAGAGCTGGACATTCATCCTCTCTCCTCATTCTCACCCACTTGCTCTCATTTCACCAAAAATCAAACACAACTTTTCTCTCAAAATTTTCTCTCTAATTCGAGATCCCAAGGCTGATCATCAAGTGTTCTCCCACTCTTGGTAAGTATAATCCATCCTTCTTGTGATTTATACACTTCATTCTAATCCAATCATCGATTCCTTACACAAACATCATCACGTTCATGTTAGATCTTCGAATCTCCAAGTGATCTTTCAAGTGTTCTTGAGTTAAACACTTCCATTCTTCAACAATAACCTACTGAAATCACTCAAGGTGAGTTCATACCCCTACATTTTCATGTTTTCTCAAGTTTTTAGGGGGGGAATACAAGTTAAAACACCAAGAACATAACTAAACTTTTCTAACAGCTTTCATCAGAAAAGTTGGGCTCCATTCACGGACTGTTTTGGACAACTTAAACATTTTTGTTTTCAAAACTGTTTTAGGTGCATGTAATTCAAGTTTTTAGCTTTACAATGACTACTTGCACATCTCCATACGATTTTTCTACAATTTATGGTGATTTTTACAAAACTATTCACACAAGTTAGAGGTCACTAAAAATTATGGAAAATTTAAGAACAAACTAGACTCATTTTCCAAACTCTTAGAAGTTATAGAACTTGATTTGGACATTTTATGATTTTTCTACAAATTTTCCAATAACAGTTACAGAAAATGTTATTAACAGAAAAACACTATAAATTTCATTTCACCTTGTAACATGTTGAGCAAGGTATATATCATTATGTGATTATGTGTTGTTGAAATATATGACATTTTTGTATTAGTATCTAGATATACACCAGTTAACAAATGGATTTTTACTAGGTAATGCATAGAAATAACAAAGTGTTATAATTAAAGTACACCCATTACATACAAATGTTTTATTAAACTATGTTAAGTATAGTTTATGTACTTTACCATTTCTACCCTTGTTTTGATAAACTATAATAGGTATAGTTTATGATACATTACAAAATACATATATTTCAGAAGGGTACATTTATACAAAAGGGAACTTCCATTACGTTAAGTGTAAATTCGATAATGACTTTGTGAGACATCCCCTTCGCATTAATCATAAGTCCTGTATTGTAACCAGAGTCTCCTGGAGGGAGAGCGTGATAGTTGTATATAGATCTATATTGGGCGTGACAAACCCACACCTGAGCTGCATGCAATAGCTAAACCGGCAGGTCTGAGGTGACAAATGTCATAACAGTTCTGACGCCTGAAGAACGTCGTTTTCAGGCCATCTAGGTCATAGCAGGGTTATAATAGCTCACATAAAGTATTAACAAACATAAGAATTTACGGGAATTTCATTGACATCATACGCGTTATGTTGAATTAAACTCAAATTATTTTCTGTAAATAAGGAAGATTACTTATACGTTACGGTCTTTGTATATATAAGACTACAATACACATTTTTAAGGAAAATTATCGGAATTTTCTGGAACAACCATACATTTACGAGACAAGGTTTTCATAAATTGCATACAAAAGCTTACGAACTCACCAGCCATTGTGCTGACATTTTTTTTCAAACAACTTGTATTCTCAGGAAATCACTAAACAGGAAACCAAGTGCATTTTGAGGATGGGACGTTAAGGCGTCAAACATTTCATATTTTTGTCAACATATTGTAATTGATTTTGAAACTTGTAACGCTTACAATGATGTAACTCTTTCAATTATATATATGTCGGTTGTGTTTACTTTCATCACTATTGCCATTATTGTTATGATACTATACATGAAGTCCTCCACCCCCGGACGTTTCCGCCATCCTTGGTTTGGGGGTGTGACAGCGGGTATTTATTGAAACTTAAAATAAAGTAGAGGGTGGAAAGGTATAAAATTTGTAAACAAAAATCGGATGGTCTCGCATGCTATTTATAGTGGTCAAAGCCTGGCATTACATTGGGCGTAATTTCCTGGTACGCGGGGCGTACTGCCTTGCGAGGCTTTACGTTGGGCGTACCGTGATATGTGGCTCCGGACGTGTCAAGGGTGCGAGATACGTGTTGCATGCGAGGATAAGGGCGACATGGACAATCCGAGGCCTAGCTTCCAAGTACGCTGGGTGTACTCTTGTACGCGGGGCATACTTCGATTTTTCAAACTTCAAAAATTCGTAACTTTCGCATATGAGCTCCGTTTTTGATGTTATTTATATCCACACTTATGTGAGACCATGCTCTACAACTTTTGTTTAGACTCCATTGGCTAATCTTGAACTTATTTTTAAAGTTATATTTTTAACAAGCCGGGACATGAAAAGTCCGTTAAAAATTCACAACTTCTTCATCTGACATCCGTTTTTGTCTGTCTTTTTACTTTTGAACTAATATCAAAAAGATATATGATTCTCGTTTAGGTTGTGTCGGCTAAAAATCCCTCAATCTATAATTCGAATTTCGGGCTGCATACTACTATACCAAATCTTAAAAAATTCATAACTTCTTCATACGAAGACAGATTTGGACATTCTTTTTATGCACGCTCTCGGTTTAATGTATACTACGAATTTCATTTAGATCGCTAAGGCTAAAAAGCACTTTATCGTAAACTCACTTTTTACGTCACACAGCGTCGTGCCGGTTCTGTCGCGAAACTTCGACAGGTCATAACTTCTTCGTTATAACTCGGATTTCGGTATTCTTTATATCTTCGGAATCCTTGTTTCAACCACTAGAACCTTCTTCACAGATATCGGGTTTATCTAATATTTATTTTCGACGCTTTTTTATCCTTAATTTATTAAATCATAATAATTAAGAATAAGCACATAATATTCAAATAATACATCTTTATTACTTCAAAAAACATTAAAAAAGTTGACCTAGATTATTACATCATCTTAATGATTTAGCCCAGAAAAACGGGCGTTACATTCGATTAGTAAATTATGCAAGCATATGTGTCGAAGTTTATCCGTTCCTTTTACTTGTAAATGGGATAAAAGCGATATATGTTGGCCCCTCGATGATTTAGTGATGACACCCTAAGCGCTTGTCTAAGCCTGGACTGATTTGATTTGTTTAATTAGTCAGTCGTCATAAATCGGAAATCGGGAAACAAACCTTGGACGGAGAGAATGATTATAATCCATGTCTCGTGTCCATACGATATCTTGTAAACGGAGGAATATTTGATCCATTGTCTAAGGACACATCACTGATAAGATCAGAGTTCGACAGCGACTTTTGAAAGCTATGATTGCTAGTCAAATTTTGAGGTCAAACTTGCAACAATAGTTATTAGACTTATCCAAGTGGGAGACTGTTGGATTAGGTGTCTAAGATCATAACTATAATTGGTATGTACTTGATTTGATTGTAGCATGGTCCTTTTGGGTTGCCTTCACACATGCAACTTGACAAGATGACTAGTGGAGAGAGAGTAGAATTTATTATGTGAAATAATAAATTGGTACTCAAATGATTTTATTAATATATTACAAGATTAATATATTATTTGGAAATCATATTATTAATTAGTATTTAATCAGAAATTAATTTGATATTAATTTTGGGATTAAAAGGAACTGATTAATAATGGAGGGGTTGTTTTGCAAATCATTGATAGTTGCAAAACTGGGCTATTGGACTCCTTAATTAGGCATGGATGAAATCCTATAGGGAGTTCCTATAGATTTTGTCCAAGGCCTCATAAGAAGGAGTCTATGGGCTGCTTAAGCCTTAAGTAGGAATTAGGGTTTCCTCCAGAAACCCTAGCAGCCCACAGCTATATAAAGACCCCTAAGCACTTGAAATTTCGACCAGTGCTTGAAAGAAAGAAACCCTAGCCGATTTATAAGTGTCTCTCCTCTCATCCTTTGCATTGGGTGTTTGTGACTCCATTAAAGGTGCAACACTTGGAGCACTAAGCTTTCAAGAGTCAAGGATCTTCAAGGATTGTCTTGTTATTACTATATAACAAGTGAGGTAATCCTCTAACCCTGATTTCATATGAATTTCGAATCTTGTATGCTAGATCTAGGTTTATTGCTTTGGTGTTCTATTTGCATGTTCAATTAGTGAAAAAAGCTTAGATCCAAAGCAATTAGGGTTGCATGATCACATAGGAATGTAGATATGCTCAAGACCCATCAGGGTAGGGCTCAATGTAGGGCGTGGACCCAGTATGTGATTTATTATGTATGGTATGGGGTAATTTAGGGAACTCACTAAGTTTTGTGCTTATGGTTTTCAGTTTATGTTTCAAGTACTTCTGGTTCAAGAGGGAAGAGCTCGGGATGACTACATCGCACACACCATGTACTTCCGCTTTTGTGATATACTCTGATTGATATGATGTTTGATACACTTATTTTCACTCGGATTGTATTAATGATGATTTTGGAATACTGCTTTATCTAAATTAAAAATGAAATTTTTGGGTCATATTTTGGGACGTTACATTTATCAATGATCACAAGTTGTTATACTGATTGATCTTCTTACGGGAGAGGTGCTTAGAATGGTCACGTCGGCTTGGGTGTTTGATTTTAGAAAGGCTATATGTCGAAATGTTCCTGCCTCCAGGCTGTCCTGCCTGGTTGATCCTTACTTGATAAGTCTTGAAGTAGACTTTGGGATTGTTGAGGAATCTGAAACCCTTAGGATAATGGTTCCATGAAGTATGAATTTTGACTAAGACTTATCATTATTTACATTTAGGTCTTTTGGAAAAGGTGTAAGGCGAAACTCTCACCGATTCACCTATCGGCAGATACTTTATTAGGTGAGTGTGTAGTTACTATCAAGAACATAATATTAAATCAAAAATACTATCTATAAGCAACATTAAGTGTTTACGTGTATTATCTGTATTATGTGCTACTTGTATAAATATGATAATACTATTGGATTAGGAACCATATTGGACATATATTGCCATTTTGCATAAGTCCTTATTAGTTAAATTAGGACTTGTAAAAGGTATTTAGTTCCCAATAAGTTGGAAATTAGATAGGTCTTATTCTGGGGCAGAGTGTGAGATCAGATAGCGTAGTGTCATATTCCTCATCTTTCTTGGATGACCAAAAATGGTGGGTCTAGACAAGACAACTAGCAAGTATGTCTGGGTCATCGACCAGAGTAGATGGAAACACTTGACTAAAGCAATCTAGTGAATTACGATGCTAACATGGACTTATAATCCATGGATGTAAATAAAATGGGATACCTTATCAAATCTTTGAACATTGATTGCATTTATATGACTTACATTGGCCAATGACACCTCTAGTTGTGTAGTCAAATAATTACTCAAACGATTCATCAGGTTGAGTGATTCCTCCATAGAATCGTTGCTTTAGGATCTATGACGATCAGTTGGGTTGTGTAGTTGATCTTAGGTTGAAATTTATATATATATATATATATATATATATATATATATATATATGACTTGACATCTTTGTTTGCAGGAATAATATTATTTATTATCATTAAATTATTATGAGCTTGAAAACCTTATGCATCTCATCAAGTTTTCCCAAACCTGACCCACTCATTTTATGCATCATATGTAGTGAATGTAAGGTTGTCGAGGTCTAGTTAGGATGCTAAGTGAAATAAAGAGATATGTCTGTAATAAGTAGTTTCATGACCTTTTAATATTTATGTTGTAATATATGTTGGATATGAACGATGACATCCTCAAAGTTTTAAATAAATGAAATAATTTTTGGTTATCTCAAAAATGTTTTGTTTAAGTAGGAATTTTTTGCATCTCAATTGTATAAAACATAAAGAAAATGTTTTAACTAGTTCTGAAAAATAGGAGATGTCACATATATCGACTTTATGGGTTTTGTACGAATGAGATTTTGAACATGTTGTTGTGTTTAATGAATCATAGAGAGAGAGAGAGGGATGTATTAATTTGGTTCAAATCTCATGTGTTTAATCATCTTGGTTCATCAGTGTATGTGTTTGCGTTGAATCAGATTTATGTTTATGTTATTTTATATCAGATTTTTGAGGTTTCGAATGTGTTCTTGTATATCATATTTTTGGAATTTGTCAGTTTATTCATGTCGAGAGAAAGAAGGAGAATAAGTGAGAGAGAGAGAGAGAGGTTTGTGGTGTTCGTCGGAGCCTGGTGAACTTTCCAGCAACTGAAGGTTCTGGAATAAAAAAGGGGGTGATTTTTTTTGTTTTTTTTAATTATTAAAATATTTAAAAAATAGAAAAAAAAAAATAACAAGAGTAAAATGGTTTTAAAAGCCCTTTCAAAATCACAATAAAAAACATGTTTATGATAGTGTCACTCCAAAATATTTTTGACTTAAATGACAATTTTTTAAGTAATTATAAGAGCCATTTTTACAAATTTTCAAATTATATCTTAGCGTATAATTTAATTCTTTTGGACAACAATATGAAGAAAATATCAATTAAAAATGCTAAACGTCAATAAATTCTTCTTCACACTAAAAAACATAAAAGATGTGGCGAAGGAATCTAAAACTAATGAATGATAGGTGACATGTAGAGAGAGATACATACATATGTTTCTTTCTCTCTCTCTCTCTATATATATATTATAGATTATCTAAATAAATCTACTTTTGCCCAAAACCCCAGACCCAATTCCCAAATTCTTTTTCTAGATTACATTTGCCAAATGGGAAAATCAATGAGTGATCGAATCACAACAATATACGTGCCATTAAATATCAAAGAAGACGACAGATTGACAAACTTCAAGTCAGTCTTCTTCCGATGGCTTCTTAATTTCTAGAGAGAGAAACCCAAACAGATTTTGAGAGAGAAAGAGCGAAGATAGGGATCTATCTATCTTATCTGGGATCTCTTCCTCTCTCTCTTGTTTCCGTATCTGTTGATCAGAAAAAAAGTGGCCCAGCCGATCGGAGATTTCTTCTTTTTTATCTTTTTCATGGCTGTTTAGTTTCATGGAACCCACGAGAAAGCTCGATTGTCGGAGTTGTTTGATTTTTTTCTTCCAATTTTGGAAATTCTGACGAAAATCGATTCTTCGAGCTCACAATTCTTACGATTTACCAGAGACCCAAACACAAAAAGTACGAGGTAGATTCTTCTCTAATTTCCTAATCTCCTAATTTTTTTTATGTATTGATTGATTCTTACTGTTTTACGATTGAATTAGCTTTATATGAAATCTGTCTTTGATCCGATTCAGGTTTCTATTAGCCTTCATCTCGATTTGTTCAATGCTTATAGTTGATTTTTTAAACTACTGTTTTCATTGGTGTTCGTGTGTGTTCCTCAGTTCTCCGATTTGTATCACTTGATTTTCCACTTTAACAAGCCAAGAATATTTTTTGTTAAAATGTCGAAGGTACGCTATAATTTCCAAAAGGAAAAGGAATCATCATGCTCGATATGTTTTGTAATAAAAAATTGTTCATTTGCGTTGCTTTCTTTTTACATTTTTTCACAAATTGAAAATGCTATTGTACTTGATCTTTTTACAAAGATGATGCTTAAAGTTTGTCTCAAATTGATTATAGTATTCTTTTACCATTTTCACAAAAGAGAAAGAAGGTTAATTTACAAATCGGTTTGTTCTTGATCTAATTGCAGAAGAAATGGGAGCCAAAGTAGAATCCAAGACATATTTCCCAAGTTCAATGATAGATCTCAACAATGGTTTTCATAATGATATTTGGAATCCATATCACGATGATAAAACTCACAAGATCTCTGGTCCCACAAACAATCAACATTATAACTACTTTCTAACAACACAAACCATAGATGGATACGCTAAAGAACAGATTAGGCAAACTATCTTGAAGCACGAATCAATCTTCAAACATCAGGTTTGATTTTGAGTCTATCTTACTCAATTGTCTAACATCTTTTTCTTCTAAACCCACGAGCTTTTTTAACGTTCTTGAACATACCCATGTTTAAATTTCGTGTTATTTCACCATTATCTCGCATTTCATCTACTATCTTGCTCAAAATTTAGCATTTTTTTTCTTAAAGCAACAAGCTTTCTTATGTTCTTGAATGTACCCATGTTTAAAGTTCTTGTTTTTTCACCATTATTTTGTATTTCATATATCTTTTCTCGAAATTTAGCATCTTTTCTCTTAAAGCAACAAGCTTTCTTATGTTACTGAATGTACCAATGTTTAAAGTTCTTGTTTTTTTACCATTATTTTGCATTTCATCTATCTTTCTCAAAATTTAGCATCTTTTCACTTAAACCCACAAAAATTTGTGTTCTTGAACATACCCATGTTTAAATTTCGTGTTTTTTCACCATTTATGCATTTAATCTATATCTCGCTCAGATTTTAGCATTTGTTTTCTTAAAGCAACAAGCTTTCTAATGTTCTTGAATATATACATGTTTAAATTTCTTGTTTTTTCACCATTTATATGTATTTCATCATCTTGCTCAAATTTTAGCATCTTTTCTCTTATACCCATGAAATTTTTAGTGTTCTTGAACATACCCATTTATAAATTGTGTTTTTTCGCCTTTATCTCTTCAACTTTAGCATCTTTTCTCTTAAAGCAACAAGCTTTCTAATGTTCTTGAATATAGTCAATATACCCATGTTTAAATTTCTTGACTTTCACCATTATTTTGCATTTCATCATCTTGCTCAAATTTAGCATCTTTTCTCTTAAACCCACTAGTTTTCTAATGTTCTTGAATTTGCCCATAGTTTAAATTTTGTGTTTTTTCTCTAGCTCAAATTTTAGCATCTTTTCTCTTAAACCCACAAGTCTTGTAATGTTCTTGAGCTTACCCATGTTTAAATTTCTTGTTTTTTTATTGCATTTCAGCTCCAAGAACTTCATCGCCTGTACAAAAGACAACAAGATTTGATGAATCTAACCAAAGAAACACGTATTTTTGCATCAAGTTTTCCTCATTTGGGCTCGACTTTTCGACCTTTCAATTCTATAAATGGGAAAAGTCTCGGTGTTCCTGAAAGACGAGTGATTGATTTACAACAGTCTACTGATGAGCAAGAAATAGGAATTTTTCAAAATTTGACCCAAAAAAAACCGTTTAATTTGGCCGATTTAAACAAACCGATTATTGATTGCACTTCATCTGCCAAAAAAACGTTATTTGGTGTCGAAATCAATTCTGTTCATCAAAACCATTGGCTCGGGTCCTTCGATTCAGGCAATTCAAGATCGATGACAACTTCAGAGTGGCAAAACCGTAATAAACATGAACAATCCCTCCCCCTTTGGATGACCAAAGGAAAAGAATCAACCGTTCATCATATCAACTTGAATTCATTACAGAATCATTCTCACCAGTTCTTCAACAAAGCTGACGTGGCATCAGATGATCATGAAACACGCGAATTCAAGAAAGTAAAACTCGATGATTCCCGGACAATTACCATGATTCTTGGTGTCCCGATTATTGACACGAAACTTGAATCGAATGTAAAACATGATATTGATTTAAACATGTCTCTTGATGAAGAAGATGCTCCACCTCCGGCGCCGGAAACACCACCTTCGCCGGAAAACCCTTCCGCCATGGATTCCGATCTGGAGCTTGTGAACATCGCAGCAGAAGCAATCATCTCAATTTCAACTTTTCATCCACCTGAAATTCCTGAAAAACCGGTAGAAAGTTTGATGTGGTTTGCAGATGTGATTACGAACGATTTGGAATTGGAGAAAAGTTTTGTTGAAAAGAGTGAGGAAATGGATTACTTCGAGTACATGACATTAAAACTTCAAGATTCGAAAGAAAATCATGATGATTTTTATAAACCGGTGATCATGGAAGACAAAAAAGAAGAGGAAAACAATAGTTTGTCGCTAAAAAGAACACCTCGAAAAGGACAAGGAAAAAGGGGGAAACAAAAGAAAGATTTTCAGAAAGATATTTTACCAAATATTGTTTCTTTATCGAGGCGTGAAGTTACAGAAGATCTTCAGATATTTGAAGACGCTTTTTCTGGGACGGGTGTTTTTTGGCAGTCGAGTTTATCGAAAAGGAAAGGTGGTGGTAGGAGTGGAAGAGGGAGGCGGCGGTCGGTGGCGGCAGAACCCTTGTGCCGCCCACAGCCGCCACCGGAGCAGTGTAGGGAGTTGGCATTGGAGAAGAGTCTTGGCGGGTGGGGGAGGAGGACGCGGCGGTTGCCGAGGCAACGGTGTTCAAATGGTGGTAGTCATTATCGGTCTCTTGCTTTGAAATGTTGAGTAGTGTATCCCCTTTTGTTGTAGTGTTATTGTTGTAGATAATTATGTGGAACTTTTTATATTGTGTCTACTCTACTACAACTGATTAAACTTATCACAAAGTTATTTTTTTTTTTGTATTTGGAAGATAAATGTCGTTTAGAGTATTTGGTTGCCTATCTATATGATGATTTATGTGTGAAATTCAATGTTTTAAAAATCGTTTGAACCGACCGTTCGATTGGGAATCAGGGACGAGAACGGTTCGATAGCGATTGATTTTTTGTCAATTTCTAGACCGGATCGAGCCAGACGATTTCTTCAAAACGTAGGTTGAATCAGTATAAAAACCATTTGAACCAATTTATTGGACTTAGATAACTGGATTATAGTCCGTTAAAAACAACTCATTTCCAAAGAGAATTGAAAAGCTCGATGATCAGATTATCCAGAGAGTATCCAAAGTGTACACAACTCAAAGTCCAACGCACATCACTACCGGATACAATTTCAACGCAATACTTCTTAACCTAAAATTGATTTTCAGTTATACAATTTAAACAAAGGCTTCTAAACTACGATTAATAATTCCTAATTGTGTGTTTAAATACATTTGCGGCCTTTGATGACGTATATTGTTGAACGACAAATATAACTTACTCGTACATTACTCCTAATTCCATTAATGTCTCAGACGGGATTTGAACCCTCAGTAATGAGTTACACCTGATACAACTGACCTAGAAGTCATTTGGTCTTTTAGAACGTTTTTAATGGGATTTTGACTTGGATTTTGAAGGTGGTGGTAATGGTGATGGTCGTGGGGGTTTACATGATCAAAAAAGGATGCTGACGGTGGAGTATAATGGAATAGGGGTGACAAATCAAACAGTCGTGTCGTGTTTTTGTCTAACTAGTCATGAAACGACACGACAACGTTTTATGTAACAAGAGCACAACACGACTTAATGTTGTGTTTTTTTAAATTAACACGAAAACGAACCAACCAAAAAACGACAAACACGACACGACACGAAAAAGATAATATAAAAAACAATTATTTTATTTAATTAATATTTAATCATACATGACACGACAAACAAATGTTAAATCCTGTCAATTTTGTGTCGAATTTCGGACACGAACACGACACGATATCGTTTTTACATTTGACACAAACACTAATTCAAATTTCAGTTTCTTCCCAATTTCGTTTCATTTCGTGTCGTATTATCAATTATCACCCCTAATACGGAAGAAGGGGAAGATGGTGGTGGGCCTTTTACTTTAATATTTATATAAATTAAAAAATAAATAAAAATATATTGAAATTGTTAAAGAAAAATGTCATTTTAAATGGATCATAGGCCAAAACCATAAAATATTGAAGGCACATAGACTATTTGTGTTATATATATATATATATATATATATATATATATATATATATATATATATATATATATATATATATATATATATATGGACTACAGTTATGATCTTTTGATTTTTTGAAACATTCTAACATCCTCTCAAACAATTAGTATTATAGTAGTAAGTATTGTGAATTTTGTTAGCCAAGAATCAAAAGTATGAAGTCTAGTGTATCGTAGAAATATCAACGGTATACAAAGATTACGAATCACAAGACATTGTGATTATCCCAAGCTATAGAAGTATAGATGGCCAAGAATGAAATGAAAACCAAATTTAATATTTGTAACATCCGTGAATTCTGTTCTGATGTAAGAAATGATGGAATATTACAATTATCATTATATACTTATAAAAGAAACATTTTTCCTTGCATCACATTCATTTGAAACTCCTATCTATTTTTCTTTTCATCACATTCATTTGAAACTTCCATGACTTTTCAATTTCTTTCTAATAATAATTATAATTTGGTTAATTAGGTTAAATAAATATCAAACCTAAAATATAATCATATATAAACTAAATTTCAATATTAAAATAATATATTTACTTCTACTAATAAAGTTATATTTTTTAACTTATAACATATTATACTTAATTGATTACTTTTAAAATATTGTTGGATGTAAACCATTATCATTTTAAAGATACAATTTTGGAACAATTTGTATAAATACTTAAATTAATAATTTAAATATAACATTACATGGTCAACTTAAATATAACTTTTAGTTTAACTTAAACAACCCAATGAATATTTTCTAAATAGTTAAAAGTGATAAATTGTTGTGTCTTTCTAATAATGATTATAAGTTGGTTAATAAAGTTAAATAAACTAAATTTCAATTTTAAAATAATATTTTTGTTTTTACTTATAAAATTATGTCTTTAACTTTTAACATATTATACTTAATTTATTATATTTAATATGATGTTAAATTTAAACCATTATGAGTTTAAAGCTATAAATTTTGAATAATTTAGACAAAATACTTAAATTGTGAGCATAAATATAAATGTCAACTTAAATATAAATTTCAGTTCCACTTAAAAAAAGTAAATAATATTTTGTAAATAGTTAAAATTAATAAATTATAGTGATAAATGTAAAAACTAAATTGTAATCTCAAATTAACTTAAATACTTTGTAATTATATTTTTATAATCGTTAAAATTTTCAAATAAGTAGCTTAAAATAAATTACAATAACAATAGTTAAAAAGAACTCTATATAAATGATTATATTGTTACCTTTAAAATCAAAAAATAATGTTTGATATTTTAAATAATTATAATGATAGTAATTAAAACATTAAGCAAATAAATTTTAAAAAATTAGGTAACAATAATAACAACTATAAATAATATTAAACCATAAATTATTGTAACGTCCCAAAATTCAAGACTAAAAATTTCTTTTAATAAAATATTACTTAAAGTAAAATCGTCGATTCAAAGCATAATCAAATAATAGTTTTCAAAACACATGTTCATTATCAGAGTGCTACATCCCAGACTGTCTAAAATATGGTGTGTGCCATTCGATCATCCCGAGCTCCGTTATCCGCTACCGGAGGTTCCTAAAACCAAAACTGAAAACCGTAAGCACGAAGCTTAGTGAGTTCCCCACCCTACCACATACCATGCAAACATACAACATACGTACTGTCAGGCTATTCTGGGGTGCCTGACTACCCTGTACGGCCATTCTGAGGTGCCGACTACCCGTGCGGCCATTCTGGGGTGCCGACTACCCGTGTCAAGCCATTCTGGAGTGCCGACTACCCGTGTCAAGCCATGTTGGGGTGCTGACTACTAGGGGTGTAAGTGAGCCGAGCTACTCGTGAGCTACTCGAGATCGACTTGTTAAAAGCTCGACTCGAGATCGAATTAAACGAGCCTGAGCCGAGCTCGAGCCTAAATATGAGGCTCGTTTATTAAACTAGCTCGAGTCGAACTTCAGTTAGTGGGCTCGCGAGCCTAAACGAGCTTAAACGAGCCTATATATATATATATATATATATATATATATACACACACACACACACACACACACACACACACACACATATATATATATATATATATATATATATACATATACATGGAGACTCGTTTAGGCTCGATTAGGCTCGCGAGCCCACTGAATTGTTCACGAGCCAAGCCTGAGCTTCATTTTAAGGCTCAATCGAGCTCGAGCTCGAGCTCGAGTTTCCTCAAAATTAAACGAGCCGAGCTCGAGCTTGGTTAGGCTCGGGCTCGGCTCGGCTCGTTTACACCCCTACTGACTACCCGTGTCAAGCCATTTTGGGGTGCTGACTACCCGTGTCAAGCCATTCTGGGGTGCTGACCACCCTTCGGTCCTAACAACCGAACTCTACTACTGTCACATACACATATCATAACGTAACAGATTATCAGACATATCTGGGGTGTCTAAACTACCCTTCGGTCCTAACAACCGAACTTGGGGATTGGTCCCCTCCTACTACCTCTATCGCATATAACATAACAGGCCATCATGCAAACATATCATCACATACTGTCAGACGTTTCTGGGGTGTCTGACTACCCTCCGGTCCTAACAACCGAACTCTACTAATGAGCCAGAGAGCCCCGTCCATGCTCCTACTGATAGTGAGATACGGGCCCAACCCGCACTCACTCTTTCCCTAACTTGGGCCTCGCCCCTGATCTGCTGCTAATGAGATGTGGAACACCATCCACACTTTGCTATTGGTGAGGTACGGGACCTCGCCCACACTCACCACCCTACTAGGCACATACAAGTATCACACAGACAACAAGTATAAACTATCACATAAACCATTCCTTGGGCACCCGCCCGCTAACATTGGACCTCGTCCTGAACAACATACTAGCATACGATGCCTAGGGCTAACCCCCGGGTCTTCTACTCATATCTACATGGCCCGACATTGTGGCCGTAGACCCATTCACACAAAGGGAAACTCACCTGATACTGTTGAACTGCTGCTGCTAATCCCTTTGACCGCTACCTGACCACTGACTCCGAACTGCTGCTCCACTAGCTCCCCGAGCTACCAATATCAACATAACACTTAGTCTAACTGACATTCAAAGGTCAACTAAGTCAACTCTTGCCAAAGTCAAAGTCCTGGTCAAAGTCAACCTCCCAAGTCAACCCTACTCGTCGAGTCACCCTATTGACTCGCCGAGTTCATATGTTCAGAGTCCTTCTATTTGCGACTCGACTCGCCGAGTCAGTCCATGACTCGCCGAGTCTACCGATTACCGAGTCCTGACCTATCCAACTCACCGAGTCTCCATTCGACTCACTGATTCGAGTCTCAACTCGAAGGGTTTGGGATTTCGCGACCTGACTCGCCGAGTCCAAGACAATCTTCATCCAACTCGCCGAGTTCATGCCCAACTTCATCCGACTCGACGAGCTGTTCATCCCACTCGTCGAGTTCCTCCTCATCTTCAAGCTACTCGCCGAGTCCACTCAAAGGACTCGCCTAGTCCATCCGGTCCTTCATACATGCAGAGGACTTTTGAGTCATGCAGGGACTCAAATCTGTAGATCTACCCTTCCCAAGCCTATTCCTCACGTAAAGTTGCAAACTTTACGTGTAGAGAAGGAGATCTAAGCAAAATACACCATAAACTAGGGTTTAAGGCAAGGAGTCTCCATAATCAACTCAAGGGCTGCTACTTAATGCTTCTCAAGACCATAATATGCTTAGATATGAAGTATCAACTTCAGATCTGGCTTCTAACTCAAAATAATAACATTATGGCTAAAAAGCCCCAACAACCACACATAGATCTAGGTGCAAAAAGGGTCCAGGAACTAGTTTATTACCTCCAAATGCTCAGAATGAACTCACAATCCTAGATCTATAGTCCCTTCTTGCTCCTCCAAGTTCCTTCTTCCTTCTCCAAGCTTTAATGCACCTTCCAAGGCAACAAATGGCTCAATCAAAGGATATGACGGCTAGGGTTTGGTATCCAGGGCTAAAGAGGCAGTAAGGAACCCTAGGAAGAAGATTAGGACGTTTATATAGGCTCCAAGTCCCGAATTTAGGGTTTTCCACGCACAGACCAGACTCGCCGAGTCACCTTGGCCGACTCGCCGAGTCGGTCACTTACTCCTCGACCCGGATCCCGCTCGGACTCGCCGAGTTCCTCCTTGGACTCACCGAGTCGCCCCTTAAAATTAAGGTTTTCTTTCCTTTCTTGGCCTTCAAAACTTTGGGTGTTACAACTCTCCCCCACTTAAACTAAACTTCGTCCTCGAAGTTTGCTATGGCCCATCACCTGTGATCTGCCTCCAATACCCCATCAATGATTCCCACACCAGCTGCCTACCTTCGCTGGTCTTCCGCCCGGTCATTCTGACTAGCATCAATCCTTGCGGATAATCATCTCGTGTCAGCCCTGACCCTGAACATTTTGGAAACACAACTTACTCCACCGACAATCCTTCTGGTACTCTCCGAGTACTGCAACTGAACCTATAGGGGGTCACCCCTTCTTTCCTCAAGCAATTCCTTTGCCTTCCCAAGGCGTTGCTCCAAAAACAACTATCTCCCTTGACACTGTGAAGATCCTATCTTCACCAATCCATTATTCCCGCTAAAACCAGTACGGGTCATCACCGCCAGTAACCACTGACACTCCTCTCTTGTCATAACTTGGTGTCGAGCACCCCTCGACTCGACTAACTGAATTCCACCATAAACCGCTTACCCGCACTACTACTGACTAGAAATTTCTGCCATTCCTCATCTGCCTTCCGGATGAACTGAGACCACTCTGGTCCTTACCAACCTATCAATGTCTGGATTACCGGCTCCCACCGGTAGCTAGTCCCAACACCACCACTAGTCGCTCCCAGCGACTTCCAAAGAAACTTCGACCACCTATAACTGCTCAATCAATTCTGCCATTCAGGCACTACAAACCTGGGATCCCCGATCCCCTAACTTGACACTAAGGTCCCTACCAGGTCCCACCTGTGCTGCTAAAACTCACGGGCCTCGCCCACGGGTCTCACCCAACCATACTATTGAGCAACCCTGCTCCCAGGTTCATCTACACTGCTAACCTCATACGGGCCTCGCCCACGGGTCTCACCCAACTGTATCTTGGAGCGGCCTCTCCCAAGGTCTCACCTCTCTAGGGCTATACAGGAAACTCCCTATCATTTTCATCCACTACCCATTCCTGATCCCTATCTGATCACTAGGAAATAAGGGCCTCACCCCAACTCCGCTAACGAAGCTACTAAGGAATGCTACGGCTTACTCGTAATCTTACATCACCATCCATTGCTGACTGCTAGTGGATGCTACGGCTGCCCCGTAGTCTTACAACACTTCCACCACTGACTGCTAGCACAAAGGCACCCATGTGCCATAAGATCTCCAGATCCTCATTCCGACTCCCTCGAGTCCTTCGGCGATCCACAATCTGAATTCCCAACTATGCACTAACCACTACCATCACACACACTAACTGATGGGGAGTTTCTCAAACTCCCAACCCTGAAATCCTCAATCCATCAAACACTGAACTACTTCATTTCCTTCTCGGAGGCCGCGCACTCATTCTGGGTCTGCGTGCTCCTACCTTTGCACACTCGGAGAATTCTCCCCCACTTTGATCCTGCTTACCCCTTGTTACTCAATACTCAAAAAGAAATCCCAATCCTTGCTACCATTCCATAATCAATCTGCTGAGGAACCCAAACTTACCATAGCTAGGGATCTAACCAATCCATTTCTAACACTATACAACTCCGATCTAGCAAGACATACCAAGTCCCTCCCAAGCATGCTACAGTTACTGCATCCTATGTAACTTTCTCCAATAGGGCACATCCCCTCACTACCATTCGAATATCCAAGGTATGCAGATGGCATATAACTCGATCACAATCAACCGCTCAAAAATAAAATACTCATACCGATAATGATGCAGAACCATAACAATATAATCATGCACAAATAAAAGAACTGAAAACAGAAATCGCATACCTGCAACGTCCGGTGCTGATCGCGCCTCTAAGGTAGCCATCTGAAAAGCTCCGCCTCCTACCGCAGGCGCCTCTGCCAGGCCCTGTCGGCCCGTCACACCCCCGAACCAGACGGCGGAAACGTCCGGGGGCTGTCGTGACTCAATTGAATACCATAACATTGAATATATATGAAACATAACAACATTCGTCACCATGCATTAATATAGTACAACCAGTAGAGTTTACATGAAGTACATTGTTTAAACATTACATTCCCAAAAATAAATTGTTCGATTCGTACATAGATAAACTGCAAGCCATCACTGAATATGATTTCCTTTGATTCACTGGTTCCCTGAGAATACAAGTATTTTGAAAAACGTCAACATTTGAAATGTTGGTGAGTTCATAAGCGGTATTTGAAAAACAATGTTTCGTGTCGTTTGAAAACCACCAGAAAATCCGATATTTTCTGAAAAGAAAAGCTTTTGAAAACGTTTGTGAAGATCCATAAGTATGCTTGTTTGTTTCTATGCTTGTAAAAATTGTTCATTAGAGTTGTAGGTATTTCGAACCAGTATGTATTGAAACCCTAGGAAAACCCGATGTTTTCCTAATTCCTTGAATTCCATGAAGTTACAATGAAACCATAGCATAGTGTGTAGTGTCAGTCCCAGGCGACGTTGGATTATTTTTGAGCATGATTATTTGCTACAAACACGCGTTACACAAACGACCAGTTTATAGCTATACTAACGATCCCGTAGGCGTCGTCTGTACTAATCACGTTATCCAATCGCCCTGACTAGGTGTAGTCCCACATCCGAAGAGAAAGAGGACACGAAGACCTCAATGACTCCATTGACCGGTTGGGGATAAAAATGTACGAGGGGTCCCAGACCCGCCTCGCATAAAAAGGTAGACTCTACTAGCAATACCAAAGGACCCTTGGGGACCAGTAGTATACAAGCCATTGAAAGTCCTTTTACGATGTGTTAGATCGGTAAAACCCAACACTTCGTAAGATAGATGTCTTCGGGCCTTAAGATCAGGTCATTGGGCTAGCTAGGCTCAACAAACAAGATTTTACACTTTTGGGGCCCAAAGATGGTGCGTAGACGTCTGTGCACACTCGCATGTATATTGAATTCCCAAACGTTATTTGTATGAATCGCAGCGTCGTCGTGTTAGTAGTTTCGGATTTTCATTGGTTCGAGACCGAACCAATTCGTTTCACAACGATTTTTGGCATTGTAGTGTATTGTATTTCGTCGATAGTCGCGGTGCCATCATTTGATCAAATTGTATGTATTGAATTAGCCTTGAAAGTTTTCTGTTTCCAGCCCCTCATTGTTTGTAAAATTTACTTTTTCAACCCTTTATTTAAATACTTTCCGGTTTGGTCCTTAAATCAATTTTCTTGACATTTTAACACCAAAAGTTATTGAAATTAATATTTTTCAGCATATTTTTCATAGAAAACAGTTTTAGTCCCTGAAATTGCAGTTTTCTCGGTAATAGCCCTTCTTTTTCGCAACTTTGACACTTTTGGCCCAAATTGTAAATTTTTTGCAACTTTGGTCCTTTTTAAATTTAGAAAGCATTTTAAACCTTTGAAAAGGACTTGGAACACTTATAGTCCACTGTTTTACAGAAAAACACAGTTTTGGCCCTCCAAAACAGAAAATCTCGCATAATGGGCCTCATTGGGCCGAAAATGTCATTTTTAGCCCATTAAGCTTGAAATTTATGTTTTTAATCCTCTAAATGAGTATATTTCCAGAAATTGTTTTATTGAAACTGTTTTGACACACCTCATCCATCAGAATTCGTGATATGTCAATTTGGGCCCTTAATTTTGTATTTTTCACATTTTAGGTCCAAAAATTGTGTTTTTAGCCCAAAGAAATTGTTACTAAGCCATTTAGCTATTTTTTCTAGAAACACTTTGTATGTAGAAATATATTTGATGCTAAAATCATTTAACATAAGGTATATCTCGGTTTTGAGGGGTTTTATGGCTAGATCCAACATTATAACACACAAAAGCACACATATAAGCATGGAAATCATACAAGGCATACAAAACACATATAGATCTACACTTTCACTTGTATCCCCCCCCCCCCCCACAAAACTCATAAAAACAGAAAATAGGGGGTATGAAGCTCACCTTAGGGTGTGATTTCGGTTCTTGAAGAAAAGATGGAAGAAAACTTGGTGATTTTTGGCCTTAGCACCCTTTTCTTGAAGATCTCGAGTTTGAGATGGTTCTAGGATGCAAGATCATGATTTTTGCATGGATTAGGAAAGGATTTTGATAAAACAAAGAATTTAATTCATAGATCCAAGCATAACCTTACCTTGAATGAAGAGTTGGTGGAAATATCCTCTTGAAAGCCTCCTAATTTTCGAGATTTTTGAGTGGAGAGGGAGGAGTGTTCTTGAGAGAGTTTGAGAGATTTTTGTGAGTGTGTGTGTGTGAGTATGGCCGAGAGTGAGAGAGAGAGAGAGAGAAGGAAGAAGTGATCTTTGAAGTGATACTTGCTTGGAAACATGAGTTGTGTGCATGGAAACCCAACAAATAAAAGTGAGGTGGCAACCCAAAGTCAACTCTCCCTTTTTCCTTGGGCTTGGGCCGAGAATGGAGAGGGAAGAAAGGATTTTTGGGCTTTTTGCCCCTAAGCCCAATATTAGAGTTAGTTTGGGTGTTTATTGGCCTTATAAAATAAAATTGTGATTTTTATGCTTTAATAAGCTAGATTAGGTTAATCATGGATCAAAGCTTTTAATTTATTTCATTCTAGGCCCAATATGACCCAAAATGTTGAAATAAATTAGTGTGGGTCCAATTAGAGCCCAATTAGGGTTCTAAGCCCATGATAGTCTAATTGGAAGCTTATTGGTCCATTTGGATCCAATAAGGAAGTCCTAGTCCAAAATGGACTTAAACAAGGACTTCTAGGGTCTCCAATTGTTTGATGACTATTTGTAGTACTTGCATGATGTATTTGATTGAAGTTTTTGATGTCATAATAGTAGGTGTTACACATGTTCTTAAGTTTTTGATTCACATTAACTTGAGTGTATAGATTACATGACACAAAATTTCCAGTTGTGACATCATCCCCCCGTTAGAGGGAATTTCGTCCTGAAATTCTGTTTGAAAGCTAGATTTGAGAATGCTAGAATAGGTGAGGGTACTTTTGCTTCATTTGATCTTCGCGTTCCCACGTGAATTCTGGCCCACGCTTTGTGTTCCACCGTACCTTCACGATCGGGATGCGACTCTGCTTAGTACGCTTCACCTCCCTGTCCATGATTTCGATTGGTTCTTCGACGAACAGGAGATTCTCATTGATTTCGATTTCGTCAAGAGGAATGACAAGGGTTTCATCTGATAGGCACTTTTTTAGATTAGAGACATGAAACACGGGGTGTACACCGTTTAGCTCCGCGGGTAGTTGTAGTCTGTATGCTACTGGGCCTATTCGGGCGACGATTTCGAAAGGTCCAATGTATCGCGAGTTCAATTTTTCCCCGTTTTCCGAAACGTATGACCCCTTTCCAGGGTGAGACTTTCAACAGTACTCGATCACCGACCTGGAATTCTAAGGGCTTTCGTCGTTTATCGGCGTAGCTCTTTTGTCGGTCACGCGATGCTTGTAATCGGGCTCTGATCTGAACGATCTTTTCTGTGGTTTCGCGAATGATCTCCGGTCCTGTTAGTGCCCTGTCCAACGCATGCGTTCTTGCTAGCTGGGTGTCACCTACTTCAGCCCAACATAACGGTGATCTACATTTACGCCCGTACAGTGCTTCGAAAGGAGCCACCTTGATGCTCGAATGGTAACTATTGTTATACGAGAACTCGATCAATGGTAGGTGGGTATCCCAAGACTTTCCAAAGTCTATCACACATACACGAAGCATGTCTTCAAGCGTTTGAATGGTTCGTTCACTTTGACCGTCCGTTTGTGGGTGATATGCGGTGCTCATATCAAGATGAGTTCCCATTGCCTTGTGGAGTGATTGCCAAAAGCGCGATGTGAACCTACTGTCCCTATCCGAGATGATAGATTTTGGCACTCCATGGAGTCTTACGATTTCCCGTAGGTACAAACGCGTCAGTCTCTCCATCTTGTAGGATTCTTTGATTGGCAAGAAATGGGCAGATTTCGTCAGTCGGTCGATTATTACCCATATGGTGTCCAGTCCGTCCGACGTCTTGGGCAGCTTGGTCACGAAATCCATAGAAATCCCTTCCCATTTCCACTCAGGGATTGCCGGTTGCTGTAACAATCCGGAAGGTTTCTGGTACTCCACCTTTACTTTGGCGCACGTAAGGCACTTACCAACATAGGTAGCGATCTCCGCCTTCATGTTAGGCCACCAATAGTGCTATTTAATGTCCAAATACATCTTGTCCGAACCGGGATGAATGGAGTAACGTGTCTTGTGGGCTTCCTTTATAACGGTCTCCCTAAATCCTCCGATTTTTGGGACCCAAATACGGTTCATGAAGTAGTATACCCCATTCTCTTTTGCTTCTAGGTTCTTTTCCATCCCGTGCAATGCCTCGCTAATTCTATTTTCCGTCTTCATAGCCTCTGACTGGACTGATGCAATTTGAGTGGCCAGATGAGATTGAATGGTTATCGAGTGAGTTTTCGTATGGCGATTAGAGTACTCCTTCCGACTTAATGCATCAGCTACCACGTTGGCCTTGCCTGGATGGTACTTGATCTCGCATTCGTAGTCGTTTAGTAATTCCACCCATCTTCGTTGTCTCATGTTCAGCTCTTTCTGATTCAGGATGTGCTGCTCTTGTGGTCCGTGAAGATGGTGCACTTTGTACCGTACAGGTAGTGCCTCCAAATTTTCAGAGCGAAGACCACGGCTCCCAGTTCTAGGTCATGGGTCGTGTAATTTACTTCGTGCGTCTTTAGCTGGTGGGACGCATATGCTATCACTCTTCCACGTTGCATGAGAACGCAACCTAAGCCCTGATTCGACGCGTCACAGTAGACCACAAAATCTTCCGTTCCTTCAGGTAGAGATAGTACAGGAGCACTACAGAGAGCTTGCTTCAAGGTTCGAAATGCAATTTCTTGTCGGTTTGTCCATTTGAATGGCACGCCCTTTTGCGTAAGCAAGGTAAGCGGCTTGGCAATCTTAGAGAACTTTTGGATGAATCTCCTATAGTAGCCTGCTAGGCCTAAGAACTGACGAATTTCTGTGGGCGTAGTCGGAGTTGCCCATCCTTCCACGGCTTTGACCTTAGAGGGATCCACATGAATTCCGTCTTGACTGACTACGTGGCCTAGGAAATCCACGCTCCGGAGCCATAACTCACACTTAGAGAGTTTGGCGTAAAGCTCTTCCGATCGCAGAGTCTCTAGGACTTGTCGGAGATGTTGGCCATGCTCCTCTTTGCTTCGAGAATAGACGAGGATGTCATCGATAAACACAATGACGAAGTTGTCTAGGAACGGTCGACAGATTCGATTCATTAGGTCCATGAATGCGGCAGGTGCATTTGTTAGACCGAAGGGCACTACGACGAATTCATAATGTCCGTAGCGGGTTCGGAAAGCGGTTTTAGGAATATCCTCTTCTCGGACTTTGAGTTGGTGGTATCCGGACCGTAGATCTATTTTAGAAAAATAGCTAGCTCCTTGTAGCTGGTCGAATAGATCATCGATTCGTGGGAGTGGGTAGCGGTTTTTAACAGTGAGTTTATTTATCTCTCTGTAATCGATGCACATTCTGAAAGATCCGTCCTTCTTTTTGACAAAGAGCACCGAAGCTCCCCATGGCGAGTAGCTAGGTCGGATAAATCCCTTGTCCAGAAGCTCACTGAGTTGGCTGGACAATTCCTGCATTTCAGCAGGAGCCAATCGATATGGCGATTTAGCGAGAGGAGTTGCTCCTGGAACGAGGTCGATTCGGAATTCAACCTGTCTCTCTGGGGGGGTACTCCTGGAAGATCTTCAGGAAACACGTCCGGAAATTCACATGCTACTGGAATATCTTGGATGTTAGTTTCTTCTTTGGTCTTGTCCACTATGTGAGCCAAGAACGCCAAATTGTTCTTTCGCAGATGTTTTTGTGCTTTGATGCACGAGATGAGACGAAGATTCGTGCTAGGTTTGTCTCCGTAAATTACTAGGGTTTCCTGATTTGGGAGACGAAGGCAAACGGCCTTCTCGTGGCAAATAATCTCAGCATGGTGGGGGCTTAACCAATCCAAGCCGATAATCACATCGAAACTCCTAATTGATACTTGCATTAGGTCTATTCGAAAAACGTGTTGGTTGAGGGTTAGGGTACATCCGATGTAGATCTCCCTAGTGGATTCGGTTTTCCCATTGGCCATTTCCACCGTATAGGTTTCATTTAGCTTCTGGGGTTGTTGTTTTAATAAATGTTTAAACTTCTCGCTTACGAAACTTCGCTCCGCTCCGGTATCAAATAAGATGCATGCATAAGTGTGGTTTAGGAGGAACGTACCGGTCACAACTGCGGGGTCCTGAACTGCATCACTCTGACCCATAGTCAGCATTCTTCCTGCTCCTCTGTTTCCTGAGTGGTTGTTGTTAGGGCAATCTCGACGGAAGTGCCCCGTCCTTCCACACCCGAAGCAGGTGTGGCTAGGCCCTGCATTGTTGCCGCCGGCATTGGTGTTGTTGTTATTGCGGTGGTTGTTGTTGTTGTGGTTGTTTCCCTGATTTTGATTCTGGGGAGGATAAGTCCTGCAGAACCTTGCAGTGTGTCCCCTTCGGTTGCAACTGGTGCAATGGAACTCCTTACATTCTCCATGGTGATGGAAACCGCACTCGTTGCACTTGGGAAAATTACCAGAATAGGGTCTTGAAGCATTTGAAGTAGCTGAGGCTGGAGCATGTGGTGTGGCTGGAACCGGTGCGGTGACAGCGTTAACTGCCACCGTTTGCTGCTTTTTAGAGGTCTCGGGGCCCTGACGCCCCTTCCTCTTGTGGTTCTTCCCTCTCCTGCCATCACCCTCCTTTTTCTTCTCAGTCTCTACTGGCTTCTCGCCCTTTTTGTTGTTATGATCATATAACCTCTTTGCCAATCTCTTCGCACTGTCAAACATTTCAGGGTTCGCAGCTATCACATTCCCCTGAATGGGAGGTGTCAGTCCCTAGATGAATCGTTCGATCTTCTTTCCTTCTGATGTGATCATACCCGGGCATAACAGAGATAGTTCGCTAAATCTCGATATGTAGTCATCGATGTTCGCATTCTGCACAGTGAGGTTCCATAGCTCCTGCTCCATCTTTTGTATTTCGCCTCGGGGGCAGTACTCAGCCGTTAACATCTCTTTCATTTCTGCCCAGGGGATAGAGTTGGCGACAGGGAGCGTCATAGCTTCCACGTGTCCGTTCCACCAAGTGAGTGCTTGGTCCACAAAAGTACAGGTCGCGAACTTCACCTTCATCTGCTCGGGGCAATCGCATATCTCGAATACCGACTCTACCTTCTCGATCCATCGCTTTAGAGTGATCACTCCTCCAGTGTCGTTGAAAGTCCGTGGTTTAGCGTTTGTGAAGTCCTTGTAGGTGCACGTTTTAGTGGGTCCTTGATTCGTCCCGTTGTTTGAACTTCCGGATCCTTGCCCGTTACCTCCTCCGTTGTTCCCTCGGTGAAGTTGTGCCATAGCTGTTGTGACCGCAGCAGACACGGCTGCCTGAAAAGCAGTGGTGTCAACTTCGGGCGGGGTTGGTTCGGGATTTCCGCGAGTAGCTCGGCGAGGCATCTTTCTGTCATGAAACGGAAAGATGTTGAGTGTATGTGGTTTCTGTGAGGTTGTGATCCTACTAACTAGGTGTATGGTACGAACTTAGACATTGCTACCATCGAGCATACAATCATAACGTCTCAACACATAACAACTGGTGATATCATAGCAAAACACACAAGAGTTCATTAATATTATCCGCATTTAATACAAGAAAATTTGCTCGTAAGAGCATACATAAGTGACACTAATCCGACAGCATAACGGCTCCATGAGTAGTGTAGTCACTTAAACATAGAGCCGGAGTACATAACATAGTCCCTAATGACCTACTATGATAAGTCTATCCCTAACCGCGATGAGCTGTGTCTGGAGATGGTGCCGAGGTCATATGCCGAAATGTTGCGCCAGTAGCTGCGCCATCTCTGCCATGTCTCCAATAACCTCATCCCTCTCATGCTCTGCTTGCACTGCCCGAGCTTCCATAGCATACAGCTGTTGTCGCAGTGCGGCGATCTCAGCTTCGAGGGAACGGTTCTCTCTTGGGGGGTTCACTGGTGGAGCGGGGTGATCTGGTTGTGTCTCGTTCTCGCATGGCGGGACGGGGTCCTGATCCCCGACCTGACCTTCCTCGTCGTCGTCGTCGATCTCTCCAAATTCGTAGTCAGTGTCTACATATTCATCGGGTCCGACGTCGTGTGCTTCCCCTGGATGCTCCCCCGGTTCATCCCCAAGCATCCCGTGTGCTACTAGGACCTGATGAATCTGAATACCCTGCTGCTCTTCCTCAGGCTCCTCCTCTTCTAGCCACCCGTTGTTTCCCTGATTAGGGAAGTAGGGGTCTCCAGGGTGATGAAAACCAGCCATGCTGTCTGCGCGAGTATGTAAATATGCTAACATTATTCCTAGGTGCTATGACTATTGTACAGACTAAGCGAACGTTCTCTTTTTGGTGATAAGGGTATAGTTTTAGGTTCCCTAGCCATCCCGATCTCATCAAGACGTGTGTTAGTTTTACTTTGGAGAGAATGTAGTTGATCAGGCTACATTCACTCCTTGGTATCACTAAGAACAGTCCCGAATTAACCAAGATACCAGCATTATTGTGTTTGATTCAGCGTTAGGTCCTTATTCCTAATGCAAGCAAGTGTGTTTTATTTACTTGTTTTGTTCAGAGTTATGTTAGTCCCTCTTTTTGGTTTATAGTTGCATATCAATGTGTGGCTCGACATGCTAGTTCACTATAAACAAAGCTCTGATACCAACCTGTCACACCCCCGAACCAGACGGCGGAAACGTCCGGGGGCTGTCGTGACTCAATTGAATACCATAACATTGAATATATATGAAACATAACAACATTCGTCACCATGCATTAATATAGTACAATCAGTAGAGTTTACATGAAGTACATTGTTTAAACATTACATTCCCAAAAATAAATTGTTCGATTCGTACATAGATAAACTGCAAGCCATCACTGAATATGATTTCCTTTGATTCACTGGTTCCCTGAGAATACAAGTATTTTGAAAAACGTCAACATTTGAAATGTTGGTGAGTTCATAAGCGGTATTTGAAAAACAATGTTTCGTGTCGTTTGAAAACCACCAGAAAATCCGATATTTTCTGAAAAGAAAAGCTTTTGAAAACGTTTGTGAAGATCCATAAGTATGCTTGTTTGTTTCTATGCTTGTAAAAATTGTTCATTAGAGTTGTAGGTATTTCGAACCAGTATGTATTGAAACCCTAGGAAAACCCGATGTTTTCCTAATTCCTTGAATTCCATGAAGTTACAATGAAACCATAGCATAGTGTGTAGTGTCAGTCCCAGGCGACGTTGGATTATTTTTGAGCATGATTATTTGCTACAAACACGCGTTACACAAACGACCAGTTTATAGCTATACTAACGATCCCGTAGGCGTCGTCTGTACTAATCACGTTATCCAATCGCCCTGACTAGGTGTAGTCCCACATCCGAAGAGAAAGAGGACACGAAGACCTCAATGACTCCATTGACCGGTTGGGGATAAAAATGTACGAGGGGTCCCAGACCCGCCTCGCATAAAAAGGTAGACTCTACTAGCAATACCAAAGGACCCTTGGGGACCAGTAGTATACAAGCCATTGAAAGTCCTTTTACGATGTGTTAGATCGGTAAAACCCAACACTTCGTAAGATAGATGTCTTCGGGCCTTAAGATCAGGTCATTGGGCTAGCTAGGCTCAACAAACAAGATTTTACACTTTTGGGGCCCAAAGATGGTGCGTAGACGTCTGTGCACACTCGCATGTATATTGAATTCCCAAACGTTATTTGTATGAATCGCAGCGTCGTCGTGTTAGTAGTTTCGGATTTTCATTGGTTCGAGACCGAACCAATTCGTTTCACAACGATTTTTGGCATTGTAGTGTATTGTATTTCGTCGATAGTCGCGGTGCCATCATTTGATCAAATTGTATGTATTGAATTAGCCTTGAAAGTTTTCTGTTTCCAGCCCCTCATTGTTTGTAAAATTTACTTTTTCAACCCTTTATTTAAATACTTTCCGGTTTGGTCCTTAAATCAATTTTCTTGACATTTTAACACCAAAAGTTATTGAAATTAATATTTTTCAGCATATTTTTCATAGAAAACAGTTTTAGTCCCTGAAATTGCAGTTTTCTCGGTAATAGCCCTTCTTTTTCGCAACTTTGACACTTTTGGCCCAAATTGTAAATTTTTTGCAACTTTGGTCCTTTTTAAATTTAGAAAGCATTTTAAACCTTTGAAAAGGACTTGGAACACTTATAGTCCACTGTTTTACAGAAAAACACAGTTTTGGCCCTCCAAAACAGAAAATCTCGCATAATGGGCCTCATTGGGCCGAAAATGTCATTTTTAGCCCATTAAGCTTGAAATTTATGTTTTTAATCCTCTAAATGAGTATATTTCCAGAAATTGTTTTATTGAAACTGTTTTGACACACCTCATCCATCAGAATTCGTGATATGTCAATTTGGGCCCTTAATTTTGTATTTTTCACATTTTAGGTCCAAAAATTGTGTTTTTAGCCCAAAGAAATTGTTACTAAGCCATTTAGCTATTTTTTCTAGAAACACTTTGTATGTAGAAATATATTTGATGCTAAAATCATTTAACATAAGGTATATCTCGGTTTTGAGGGGTTTTATGGCTAGATCCAACATTATAACACACAAAAGCACACATATAAGCATGGAAATCATACAAGGCATACAAAACACATATAGATCTACACTTTCACTTGTATCCCCCCCCCCCCCCCACAAAACTCATAAAAACAGAAAATAGGGGGTATGAAGCTCACCTTAGGGTGTGATTTCGGTTCTTGAAGAAAAGATGGAAGAAAACTTGGTGATTTTTGGCCTTAGCACCCTTTTCTTGAAGATCTCGAGTTTGAGATGGTTCTAGGATGCAAGATCACGATTTTTGCATGGATTAGGAAAGGATTTTGATAAAACAAAGAATTTAATTCATAGATCCAAGCATAACCTTACCTTGGATGAAGAGTTGGTGGAAATATCCTCTTGAAAGCCTCCTAATTTTCGAGATTTTTGAGTGGAGAGGGAGGAGTGTTCTTGAGAGAGTTTGAGAGATTTTTGTGAGTGTGTGTGTGTGAGTATGGCCGAGAGTGAGAGAGAGAGAGAGAGAAGGAAGAAGTGATCTTTGAAGTGATACTTGCTTGGAAACATGAGTTGTGTGCATGGAAACCCAACAAATAAAAGTGAGGTGGCAACCCAAAGTCAACTCTCCCTTTTTCCTTGGGCTTGGGCCGAGAATGGAGAGGGAAGAAAGGATTTTTGGGCTTTTTGCCCCTAAGCCCAATATTAGAGTTAGTTTGGGTGTTTATTGGCCTTATAAAATAAAATTGTGATTTTTATGCTTTAATAAGCTAGATTAGGTTAATCATGGATCAAAGCTTTTAATTTATTTCATTCTAGGCCCAATATGACCCAAAATGTTGAAATAAATTAGTGTGGGTCCAATTAGAGCCCAATTAGGGTTCTAAGCCCATGATAGTCTAATTGGAAGCTTATTGGTCCATTTGGATCCAATAAGGAAGTCCTAGTCCAAAATGGACTTAAACAAGGACTTCTAGGGTCTCCAATTGTTTGATGACTATTTGTAGTACTTGCATGATGTATTTGATTGAAGTTTTTGATGTCATAATAGTAGGTGTTACACATGTTCTTAAGTTTTTGATTCACATTAACTTGAGTGTATAGATTACATGACACAAAATTTCCAGTTGTGACACGGCCATCTGTGATCCTCAGAGTTGCAGGGGCAGATGCCATCACCCGTCCTGCTGAAAACAAACTGGGGAACTGGGCCTTCTTGTGGCCCCGCTGGTTGCAGTGAAAACATAACAGGTCTGATCCCTGTGAGGTGGTAACAGTACAATCCCTGTTGAAATGACCAGTCCGACCGCACTTGAAACAGCCAGACTCACCACCGCTACCACTCCTGCACGCGCCCCCGTGCGCCCTGCCACACTTCCCGCACCGACTGAGGTCCTGATAATCCCTCGATCTCGAATCCGATCCCTTGGGCCTTTTGCCCGAACCTGCAGCTACCTGAACCTCATCCGGCTTCCTCTTCCGGATCTGCTCCAAATCAATTTCCCTCTCTCTAGCTCGAGAAATCATATCTTCCAACGTCTTACATCTGGATCTGCTCACGAACTCCCTGATCTCATCCCTCAACATCTCATGGTATCGGGCCTTCTTCATCTCCTCATCCGCTACATACTGCGGTACAAGAAGAGCCCTCTCCCTGAACTTGGCGGTGATCTCCGCTACAGTCTCAGTGGTCTGCGTCAAATCCTGAAACTCTCGGGCCAACTGCTGCACCTCAATAATCGGCGAAAACTCTACCCTGAACCTAGCCGAGAAATCGCTCCAAGTCATCGCGTCCAATGCGGCATCATCCCCCAAAGCATGACCAATCTCCTCCCACCAATCCCTCGCTCTGTCCTTCAGAAGACAGGAAGCGAGTCTGACCTTGTCCCCCTCAGGACACCAGCTCGTACGGAATGCGTTGGCAACATCTGCCAACCATCTGCTGCTAGTGATGGGGTCCCTAGCCCCATGATAATCTGGTGCCCCGCAAGCCCTGAACTCCCGAAATGTCAAGGTGCGCGCTCCCATCAAAGCCATCATCTCAGTACGGAAGGCTCCCAGCCTCTCATCCAAAATCTCCAACATACCCTCCTTGACCGTGCCAAAGATCACAGGAGTCTGAGCTAGAATACTGCGCGTAACCTTAGCTGATATCAACTCTCTCATTCACTCCTCGAGCTGCTCAGCCCCTGAACCCGAGCTTGATCCCTCACAGGCGCCTGATCCGCCCGCTGGTCTCTCTCGCAATGTCACCATACTGAAAATATAATACATCCACTACCATAAAACTCATCACTGCTGCAAGACCAAACACACTCCTTACTAGGTTCCCGGTCTTGTCTTGGCCTTTCCCGAATCGAGTACGGATCCTCTGCTTTCAGTACTACGGGCCCATACTACCTTCCACATCTATCCGTACTTTCCTCAGGAATTGCTTTGACTCCACCAGGTCCCTTATCCACTACTACTGCTCTCAGCACTATCTCATCCTAGGCTTACCCTAGGGAAACCTCTGACTCAACTCAACCAGTCCTCAGCTGTTGAAGGTCTCCTTATGATGCCAATTAGCCATCACCTGGATACCATCACATGTGACGAGGCTCAGATAATCCTTCAAGTAAAAGACTCGTCCCTACAACGGTTGGACTCAAACAAGAGCTGCGTAATAGGGCCAAATCCAGCACTCTGAGATTATTCAACCCTGATCACATGTCACGTGACGTATCCACCTAATGGCTAACTCCCATCACTCAAAATCCCACAATGCACAAAGCAAGTAGCATTCGAACAAGGGGAAAATCTAACCACAACATACTCAAGCAATCATATCCAAATAGCAAGAATCTGAACTAGCATGCAACACAAACTCATAAACTCAGGCATAACCTAAACAGGCTATCCCACTACTGTCTAATCAGCACTATCATGCAGCTCAAAACACATATAATAGGCACATAAGGCATCATTCCTAGATCCTTAGTCCTAATCTAGCATGTTGTTCTATAACATAAACTTGTATGGGTATTTTGGGGTACTTACTTGAGCTCGGCTGATTACATGCACCAAACCTCTTTTCTCTTTTCAAAGTTCTTTTCTTTCTGAATTCTTTTTGCTTTTCTAAAACCGTTTTCTTTCTCAAAAACTCTCTTTTTACAAAATTGTCTTTTCATTTGAAAACTTTTATACCAATTCCTCAGTTTGAGTTCAGACACACCCGAGAGCATGTCCAAATCTCTCAAACCAAGGCTCTGATACCAACTTGTAATGTCCCAAAATTCAAGACTAAAAATTTCTTTTAATAAAATATTACTTAAAGTAAAATCGTCGATTCAAAGCATAATCAAATAATAGTTTTCAAAACAAATGTTCATTATCAGAGTGCTACATCCCAGGCTGTCTAAAATACGGTGTGTGCCATGCGATCATCCCGAGCTCCGTCATCCGCTACCGGAGGTTCCTGAAACCAAAACTGAAAACCGTAAGCACGAAGCTTAGTGAGTTCCCCACCCTACCACATACCATGCAAACATACAACATACGTACTGTCAGGCTATTCTGGGGTGCTTGACTACCCTGTACGGCCATTCTGGGGTGCCGACTACCCGTGCGGCCATTCTGGGGTGCCGACTACCCGTGTCAAGCCATTCTGGGGTGCCGACTACCCGTGTCAAGCCATATTGGGGTGCTGACTACCCGTGTCAAGCCATTCTGGGGTGCTGACTACCCGTGTCAAGCCATTCTGGGGTGCTGACCACCCTTCGGTCCTAACAACCGAACTCTACTACTATCACATACACATATCATAACGTAACAGATTATCAGACATATATGGGGTGTCTAAACAACCCTTCGGTCCTAACAACCGAACTTGGGGACTGGTCCCCTCCTACTACCTCTATCACATATAACATAACAGGCCAACATGCAAACATATCATCACATACTGTCAGACGTTTCTGGGGTGTCTGACTACCCTCCGGTCCTAACAACCGAACTCTACTGATGAGCCAGGGAGCCCCGTCCATGCTCCTACTGATAGTGAGATGCGGGCCCAGCCCGCACTCACTCTTTCCCTAACTTGGGCCTCGCCCCTGATCTGCTGCTAATGAGATGTGGAACAGCATCTACACTCTGCTATTGGTGAGGTACGGGACCTCGCTCACACTCACCACCCTACTAGGCACATACAAGTATCACACAGACAACAAGTATAAACTATCACATAAACCATTCCTTGGGCACCCGCCCGCTAACATTGGACCTCGTCCTGAACAACATACTAGCATACGATGCCTAGGGCTAACCCCCGGGTCTTCTACTCATATCTACATGGCCCGGCATTGTGGCCGTAGACCCATTCACACAAAGGGAAACTCACCTGATACTGCTGAACTGCTGCTGCTAATCCCTTTGACCGCTACCTGACCACTGACTCCGAACTGTTTCTCCACTAGCTCCCCGAGCTACCAATATCAACATAACACTTAGTCTAACTGACCTTCAAAGGTCAACTAAGTCAACTCTTGCCAAAGTCAAAGTCCTGGTCAAAGTCAACCTCCCAAGTCAACCCTACTCGCCGAGTCACCCTATTGACTCGCGGAGTTCATATGTTCGGAGTCCTTCTATTCGCGACTCGACTCGCCGAGTCAGTCCATGACTCGTCGAGTCTATCGATTACCGAGTCCTAACCTATCCAACTCACCGAGTCTCCATTCGACTCACTGATTCGAGTCTCAACTCGAAGGGTTTGGGATTTCGCGACCTGACTCGCCGAGTCCAAGAACGGACTCGCCGAGTCCAAGACAATCTTCATCCAACTCGCCGAGTTGTTCTTTCAACTCGTCGAGTTCATGCCCAACTTCATCCGACTCGACGAGCTGTTCATCCCACTCGTCGAGTTCCTCCTCATCTTCAAGCTACTCGCCGAGTCCACTCAAAGGACTCGCCTAGTCCATCCGGTCCTTCATACATGCAGAGGACTTTTGAGTCATGCAGGGACTCAAATCTGTAGATCATCCCTTCCCAAGCCTATTCCTCACGTAAAGTTGCAAACTTTACGTGTAGAGAAGGAGATCTAAGCAAAATACACCATAAACTAGGGTTTAAGGCAAGGAGGCTCCATAATCAACTCAAGGGCTGCTACTTAATGCTTCTCAAGACCATAATATGCTTAGATATGAAGTAGCAACTTCAGATCTGGCTTCTAACTCAAAATAATAACATTATGGCTAAAAAGCCCCAACAACCACACATAGATCTAGGTGCAAAAAGGGTCCAGGAACTAGTTTATTACCTCCAAATGCTCAGAATGAACTCACAATCCTAGATCTATAGTCCCTTCTTGCTCCTCCAAGTTCCTTCTTCCTTCTCCAAGCTTTAATGCACCTTCCAAGGCAACAAATGGCTCAATCAAAGGATATGACGGCTAGGGTTTGGTATCCAGGGCTAAAGAGGCAGTAAGGAACCCTAGGAAGAAGATTAAGACGTTTATATAGGCTCCAAGTCCCGAATTTAGGGTTTTCCACGCACAGACCAGACTCGCCGAGTCACCTTGGCCGACTCGCCGAGTCGGTCACTTACTCCTCGACCCGGATCCCGCTCAGACTCGTCGAGTTCCTCCTTGGACTCGCCAAGTCGCCCCTTAAAATTAAGGTTTTCTTTCCTTTCTTGGCCTTCAAAACTTTGGGTGTTACAATTATACTTAATTTTATTCATGTGTAAGTCGCGGGTAGAAATCATTCAAACGATTGAGATTATATAGTTATAATAGATGTGTATATTATCATATAATTCAAAATAATCTATATATTATATCAATTTAGTATATGAATTATTATATCAAATTTAACAACAGCGTTATTGTTACCTTTAAAATCAAAAAGTAATGTTTGATGTTTTAAATAATTATAATGATAGAAATTAAAACATTACGCAAATAAAATTAAAAAAATTAATTAATAATAACAACTATAAACAACATTAAACCATATATTATATTCAATTTTATCCATGTTTAACTCACGGGTAGAAGTCATTCAAACGATTGAGAGTATGAAGTTATAATAGATGTATATATTATCATATAATTCAAAATAATCAATATATTGTATGAATTTAGTATAAAAATTATTATATCAAATTTAACAACAATGTAATTGTTATATTTAAAAAGAAACATATATTTGTAAATACTTCAACTATATATGTGTTTCTGCGCAACGCGTGGGCATTCGCCTAGTTTATAAATATTTAAAACACATTAATCATGACTATAAAGATATTCTAACATCCTCTCAAACAAACACCTTAATCATGAAGGAAAACTGAAAAATAAGTTAGGTAATGGGACAACTGCAAAATTTGAAAGTTGAAGGGGGTAAGTTGGTATTTCTGGAAGTATCAGAGATTAAGTAATTAGTGCTTAAATTTACAACAACAAAAAACGTCAACAGCAGGGTTCGAACCTGCGCGGGCGAAGCCCAATAGATTTCAAGTCTATCTCCTTAACCACTCGGACATATCGACTGATTTGATATTAATGCTTTTAGTAATAATATATTTAACTTATCTCACGATGATATGTAAAATTTTGTATGCCCTCGGGCTGCAAATATATAATAGAAATTGGAACAGGAAAAAGAATTCGAGAGCCAAGGAGAGAAAAAAACAAATTGGAACCACAATAGGATAAAATATACGTATATTGAGATACTCTCAAATTAGCCTATTCTTCTTTAAAACAAAAAAAGAGAGAATTTTATATAAAAAAGCTTAACAAAGCACTATACAAAACAATGAGATTACATGAAATTTATAGTGGTATTGGATTTCATAGTCAATCAATCCAAAGGTTCGCCGGGAAGGTTTCCTTCCATCCTAACAGTAATATAGTACAAAGTCAAACGAACTATGCAATATTTAAACATATAAGGTCACCACCACTAGGGTCTAGGGTGATCATATGGAATAAAACACTCTAAAATTGAATTACTAAGGTTTGAATCACCTGGATTTTAATATTTTGAATTTACAACGACTTGTCATATAAAATAATAATAATAATAATAATAATAATAATAATAATAATAATAATAATAAAATTCAAAAGAAACACGAACACAAGAAATCACAACATCAACAGTTCTTATTCATTAAAAACCAGAAGGTTTTCATAAATACTTACAATCCAAAACGTCACTACATAAACTCTCTTCACTCTACAAAATAATCTCGCTACGGAATCACTCACCTAATCCAGGGACGGACGCAGGAATATATAATAGGTGTTGCCAAGATGAATAGGTGTTGCCGATACATGAAAAATAGTTTTAAAAAAATTGAAAAATCGAAAAATTTTACACTGCGGCCAGAAAAGTTAGGGGTTGCTGGCGCCACACCGGGAACCCCTTAAAACCGTCCCAGACCTAATCTACACTCTTTGTGAATCAATGATCAAGAACAAAAGGTTAAACATAAGAATAAGAACCCTAATGACTAGAGAAAGAAGAAGTTATCAGTAAGAAGGCGAATACGCAAATCATTCTCCAACTCTCACATAATCACTAATTTATACACTTGATTAGTCAACCGGGTCACTGATCAACAATATAGATCGGATATGACCCGTGTGTTTCATAACTTCACCACATCATTATATCAGTCCAATACTTCTGCAAACAATACAAAATATACCCTTCTGCACCAAATCATAACAAACACAAACAATATATACATAAAATAAATAAACTAAAAAATATGTAAAAGGATACTCAAAAGGTATAATGAATTATAAGTTTGTAACATTAAACTTTTATAATTTCAACACCCCTCCTCAAACTTATAATTCAAAACAAGTTCAACACTTATTCTGAAATGGATCAACAAGACCTAAACCTTTACAAATCCATTCATGTTGAACAACTCCCAAAGGTTTAGTAAAAATGCCATCCATATTAAATCTGAACTTACTTTATGAACTTCAACAACACCTTTTGATACTCTATCTCTTATAAAATGAGTATCAACATCAAAATGTTTTGTTTTCTCATGAAATATTGAATTATGAACAAGTTTTATTGCTGACTCATTGTCACAGAAAATAGAAACAGGTGTTAAATCTTTTAACCTAATATCAAACAATATTTTTAAAATCCACATAATTTCACAGGAAATAACACCAAGTGCTCTGTATTCTGATTCAGTAGAGTATCGAGAAACAGTATCGTGTTTCTTACTTTTCCAAGATATAATAGTATTTCCAAGAAAAACAACATACCATGTAATTGATCTTCTAAACACTAAACACTTAGCCTAATCAGCATCAACAAAACTTTTTAAATTCAGATTACTCTTTGTAATAGAAAAACCCTTTCCAGGATTTAACTTTAAATATCTAAGTAATCTTATAGCAACATTAAAATGAGATTTTCTTGGTGAATGCATGAATTGGCTCAATATTTGAACAACATATGAAATATCTGGACGAGTAATGGTCAAATAAATGAGTTTTCCTATTAATTTTTGATAAAGAACAACATTCTGAACAAATGCATCATTAACATCAATTCCTTCTCCTCTAATTACAACATTACAATCAAGAGGAGTCTTAATTGGTATACAATTCAACATTCCAAACTCATGTAATAATTCCATACAATATTTCCTCTGACATAAACAAATACCTTCATTTATATCTATAACTTCAATTCCCAAAAAATACTTCAGTTTTCCTAAATATTTGATTAAAAATTTAGATTTCAAAAAACTTATGACTTTGTTAATTCCTGTATCACAATTACCACTCAAAATTATGTCATAAACATATACAAGCAATATAACAACATTACCATTAGAAGTTTTTACAAACAATGAAAAATCATTCATACTTTGAACAAAATCAAATTCAAGTAAAAAAACACATAATTTTTCATTTCATTTCATGGGAGCCTGTTTTAGCCCATATAAAGATTTCCTGGGAGCCTGTTTTAGCCTATATAAAGATTTCAGCAATTTACAGACTCTGTTATTATTTTTATCATTATAAACAAGTGGTAATGTCATATAAACATCTTCATCCAACTCACCATAAAGAAAAGCATTGTTTATATCTAGTTGAAATAAATTCCAATTAAAATTAATTGCTAGAGAGATAACAATTCTGATAGAAACCATTTTTGCAACAGGTGAAAAAGTTTCATCAAAATCTATACCTTCTCTTTGGTTGTATCCCTTAGCTACAAGTCTTGCCTTAAATCTTTCTATTTCACCATTAGATTTATACTTTATTTTATACATCCATTTACAACCAATAGGTTTTCTATCAGTAGGTAAATCACAAATTTCCCAAGTATTATTCCTATACAAAGCTTCAATTTCTTCATTCATAGCATTTACCCAGTTAGGATCCAATGATGCTTGATAATAAGATTGTGGTTCAACAGATTTATTTAAATTGGTTGCAAAACACTTATTATCAAGAGTAAGAAAAGAGTAATTAATAGATCTTTCAATTCCATATTTCTACTTTCCTTCTATAACAAAATCATTAAATTTTTGAGGAAATCTAGACTCACGATTAGATTTTCTAACACCTAGCAACTGAGAATCTAAAATAGTAATATTATTATCATTAAGATTTTCCTCAGAACTACTAGTGGAATCTGATGCAACAGTCTCAGGTTGCGAACCAGAAGTTTCACAACCATGAGTACCTTCCTGATTAGATATTGTTGCATCTAAACCAGAACAACCATCAATACCAAAATCAGTTGCACTTGATGGTTGATTAATAACTGTATCATCATCCTGATTATTACACCTTAATTCACCACTATTTTGATTATCAACAAAATTTTCAGAAAACAAAAGCTAATCATTGGAAAACAGATCCCAAGGATCCATATGATTAGAAAAAGTTGTCTCAAGAAATTGAGAAACTTCATTTGATTTAGAAACCAACTTAAAAGGAAAGACAAACTCATAGAATTTCACATCCCTGGAAAAGAAACAAGAACCATTATCAAGGCTAAATAATTTGTAACCTTTTTTAACATTAGAATAACCAATAAGAACACATTTCTCAGAACGTTCAGAAAATTTATCAGTATTGTTTAACTTTGTAGCAAAGGCTAAACATCCAAACACACGAATTTTATCATAAATCGGAACATGATTATAGATTAATTGAAAAGGAGTTTTACCATTTAAAACAGAAGGAGTTCTATTTATTAAAAAAGCTGCAGTTAAAATAGAATCTCCCTAGAACCTTTTAAGCAAGCTAGCTTGAAACAACAAAGTCCTAGCTACATTCAATAAATGCCTATGCTTCCGCTCAACCACTCCATTTTGTTGTGGAGTGTGAACACAGGAAGTCTGATGAATTACTCCTTTAGCTTCAAGGAAACTATTCATTTTTAGATTAACAAATTATGTTCCATTATCAGATCTAATAATCTTTAGGTTAACATTAAATTGATTTTCCAGTATCATAACAAATTCATGAAAACAACTAAACACTTCATCTTTAGATTTCATCAAAAAAAAAACCCATGTACCTCTAGTGTAGTCATCTACAATTGTGAGAAAAAAATCTAAAACCACCAATAGCAGCAACTTTATATGGACCTTAAACATCTAAATGAACAAGTTCCCCTAGACAAAAGGAATTATGTTCACTCAAAGGAAAAGGTTCTCTAGTTTGTTTAGCCTTATGACAAACATCACATGGCATAACTGTTTCATTATCAAAATTTAGAACTAGCTTTAAAGCATTTAGGGTTTTATCAGCTGGATGTCCCATTCTATTATGTCATGTTAATTTTGATACAAAACATTTATGACTATTAATCATTGAATTTGACCTACCTAACAATTGATTTTCCAAATAGTAAAGACCTCCAAATTCTTTACCGGTCTTCACAGTCTCCAATGACAGTGAATCCTGAATATAAGTGTTATTCTCATCAAAAAGAACTTTGCACTTATTTTCTTTACAAAATTTGTGAACATATAAAAGATTAACATGAAAATCAGGAATAACAAAGACATATGACATAACAATAGAATCAAAAAGACTAATGTTTCCAATCTTATCTATTTTAGCAGTTGATCCATTAGGATGATCAACTCTTAGATTAAGTTTGGAAACATCAACAATATCAAAGAGTTGTGATTCAGAAGCAGTCATATGTGTGCTAGAATGCACCAATAAAAATTGAGTAAAAATTAAATATATATTAAATGATATTCATACTTATAATTCATTTTTATGGAAACTAATTAAATTCATCATTAAAGTCAACAATAATATTATTTCAGAATGAATTCGTATCTATAAGAATGAGAGTGTATTCTAGCAGAATAAGATTGTATTGTAGTAGAATACACTCTCGTTCTTCATATTCCATACAACTTTATTGTATTTTAAGTGAGTGGGTCCTGAAACAAACAACACACTCATACATAAAAACCTAGGTATGAACTCATTCCGAAATAATGTTATTGTTGATATTATTGACGAATTTAATTAGTTTCCATAAAAAGAGAATTATAATTATGGATATCATTTAATGTACATACAATTATGGAAATTATTTAATATCCATCTTTATTTAATTAAATAGTTATTTAATTTTACTAAATTTCTATTGGTGCATTCTAACACACATTAAATGTAAGAAACAAATTAACATAGCCCTATATATATATATATATATATATATATATATATATATATATATATATATATATATATATATATATTAATCACAAGTCCAAGGAGCCAAAGCTAAGACCAAACATGTTTTACTTAGGAATCGAAGAGTTGACTTATAGACTTCCAATCTTCTACCAATAATCATGATGTCGTTTCATTTATATTTTATTAAGCAATCGTCAATTTCATTTATAAATCAATAAATTCATTTATTAACCGGAAGAAAGTTTGCAATTGCTATTATGTATCACTATAATTGACAGTTGAAAATCAATCTTTAATTCTAATCGAAAGTTCTTACAAACGTAATGCATTTCCTAAATCAACATTTGTTTTATTTAAGAAATATTCTTTTAAGTAGTAAGGTTTAAATATTTGTTGATTTGGTGGATAAAAGTATGAGTTTAATTATTTAAAACTATGTGTGAAACCCATGTATTATATAAGTTATAAAAAATTTAATATAAAAAATCGTAAGCATACATATTTTTATAATACCAGAAATATTGAAATTTGTATAAGGATCTTGTAAAATCATTTCTTTCAATATTATATAACTTTGGAATTGTTAATAGAGTTTAGTTGTGACATTGACTAATATATGTATATTATATGTATATTATCAAGGAGTTAAAAAGGAAAACATATGTATATTATCAGGGAATTAAAAAGTAAGGAAATTAAAGTTTGTATAATAATTATTTTGAGACTTTAATATAATTAAATACTATGTATTCAATTTTAGAAATTTTAATTTAAGAAAAGTAATAAGAAAAAACAAGGAAAATAAAATAAAAAAATTACATGTGCAGAAATTATTTGAATTATTAGGTTAAACGGGCTGTAATTTACTCTTAAGATTTTAAGTTTGACTCATGATGACTTGTATCCGGCCAATACCAAAAAGAAAGGTCCTACCGGGAGTCGAACCCAGGTCGCTGGATTCAAAGTCCAGAGTGCTAACCACTACACCATAGAACCTTCTGTGATTGATCTTTGTTATAGAGTATATATAAATAAAAGTCTGTTCAAAAAATTGAATAGAAAAGGTCCTACCGGGAGTCGAACCCAGGTCGCTGGATTCAAAGTCCAGAGTGCTAACCACTACACCATAGAACCGTTCGTGCAACCGTTTTACCTAAAATCATAATAAACTCATGTCGAATTTGGCTTTTATATATCCCAGTGTGTTTCTTTGTCCGGCTGTTCCCCAATTTGTGTATATAAAACATATATCCAATTATATTAATGGATAAATTGTTAATTTTTTTTAATGCTTGCTGTAACACTTGTCGTGCGATGGATAGAAATCAGCTTATCTTTCAAAAATTATTTTGTAAAAATCAATGCATAATTTGGTTTCAAAACACTTAAACAATAGTTGTAGTTTAATTAGGTACCGGAGTATTCCATTTAATATCATTACAAATGAACCACAAATATATAGTCTTCTAAAAGTCCAAACTTGCTATCCTAAGTTTCAATCTTTATCTATGAATATATGTCAAAGTAGTATTTAGAGTTATATAATGTAATCTCATATATTTTTTTTTTATTAACATGAAAGTTCAATACATATCGATTAAAGGCAAATGGGCAACAAGCTGCGCCGCTAGTCCTTTCTGGATGGAATTGAGTAGCGGTAATAACCCAACTCCTATGTCTAGATTCCCCAAAACATTTGAAGAAGCCCCTTTTAAAAATAACAAACCTTTTTCTTAGCCATTTTCTTGTATTACATTTCATTTCGAAAACCATTTTTTCATTTCACAAATCATTTTCAAAATCATTTCATAATAGTTTTTTTGTAAATTTAAGAGTAGATATGATCATAATCAAAGATGCAATGCACATACAACTAACCCAACCCAATCCACTACTCTCAAATAAGTCTCTTTCATTCTAGAGACAATGGTCTAAGGCTATATCCGAGTTAACGTTTCACACTAATCCAATTTGTTGTCATTGACTCCAGATGAATCAATATATGACCACAAAAGATCATATAAAAGGAATCCCTCATCACGGATACTCTCAATACCCATCATGTATATAATACGCAATAAGGATGCTAAAACATTGTAGCGTCCCAAAATTTGCAATAAATTTAAATTTTTAAAAAATATATATTTATTAAAACCAGGACATTAACTTTATTATTGAAAAGTTCCAAAATGAAGAATACTCATTTGTAAGTTATAAGTCCCAAAATCAAACAGGATCATTTATTAAAAATGTGGTATTAAAACCCCAAGAATACTAAGTCAAGCTAGTGTGTCCGGTCACACACTGTAATCCTTTATACCTGACAATCCTAAAAACAGTAGTTTTTAAGGGAAATGGTAAATACAAAGTTTTGTGATTTTCAATACATCTCCTTATTATAATAAAAGAATAGGTTTATTCTCCTTTTGTCATGTGTCATCCTATTAGGTCATCTAATTAATATAATGCCACTTGTCAACCTATTGATTATCCATTTCAAATTTCAAATTTCAAAATTTTCATTTTAATTACATTAAATTAATAACATTTGAATAAACATTAAAATAGCATTAATATAAATTATAAGGTCGCGTATTATTTAAATCAACGATTATAATTTTATATAACTAAAAGAATATCTCTTAATTAACAATTTAATCAAAATAGTTGATTAATGATTTTGATGTTTTTATTATGAAAATTTAAATAGTTTTAAAATCGTGGTTCTCACAGGTTATAAACTAGTACATAATATAACATTATATGTGCTCTACCCCTGTCATAAGGATATAATTAATATAACATAACTACACATGCAAGTATAAGAACGAATCAGAAACAAACATACATTATCTCCGGACACTTTAGCTAATTTCGACCCCCTTACTCAATACGCCGAGCCCTCCTATATTTCTTAGTTCGTCAAGCCAATATCCTACACGTATTCCTCTACATGTTGATCGAATAAATATTTTATTCTTCGGAACATTGAGCAAATACCGTACGCATATCCCTCGGTACGTTGATCTGATATCATACACCCACTAAACATTGACACAACCTAGTATTACCTACATGCATCATATAAGGACTCACGTCTAAAGTAAAGGATGTATAATATCCATACAATGTAATGAAAACCTCACCTCAAACCGTAGTGTGAACCTCAAACAATCTCTGAGAAATTAACATGATCAAAACACCTCACAATCTTCCTAGTCCTTGAAGTTGTTAGAGTTTAGACTTATCGACTTGTGTAGTAATAGAAGCGATCTTCTTTACAGGCGCCTACCACCCCTAATTGATTAAAGAGAAGGGAGCCGCCCTAGTAGCATGAGACGACAACCTCTTTATCAAAATCTTTGGAACAAATGGTTGCCCTTGAAAATGGGGCGTTACGACGATATATGAGAGGAATGGAGAAAAAATCGTGATTGGTGGCCGAGTTGGCTCTAATTCAATGCTTGTCTCCATTGAGAGTTCCCGGATATGTTGGGAATCCTCTCAAGGATAGAGGTGGTCGTCTAAGAACCGTTGGGTCCAGGGTAATGGCGCCTTCCACACTTAGGTTGAATCTCAATTTGTGGAAAGCCTTTGATGGCTTCCTTATGAAAACATCCATTTTTATTTGGGTATAGACGGTTTTAAGGGAATGTTGTGGTCGTGATTCGATTGCTTGTGTTGGACTACCTTTATAGGATAGATCTGATATACTGTTAGGTTTTGGTTCCCCATAATATCATTTAAAAGGTATTAATACATATCTTTAACATCTAACACCATTATATGTTCTTTGGGTTATTTTCCCAAAAGATAAATCAAAACAGCAGTCTGTTCAAGACTAGTTTAACCGTACTATAAACTGTCAAAACTGAAATCTAAATTCATAATACAATAGCTCTATCTCTTAGCTTTCCAATGTTACATCTATAAAATTTCAATAAAATTCAAACCTTTCAAAACAACCTATTTATTAAAGAGGTGTTTACAAAACCGTTGTTTCCAAAACATTTATTTAAAGTCGGAATTATTTACACATAGTTTTCAAAAACATTCACATTATCAGAGTATCCCAGAAACCATAAGTTCCAAAAACACGAGGATGTGTACGGTCACACCTTCACCTTGCCATGATCCACTAAAGTACCTGAAACTATAAACCAAAATTGTAAGCACGAAGCTCAGTGAGTTCCCCCAAAGTACCAACACACAAACAATATCACATATATAAAACAACATACCATGAGTCCAACCAACCATCAGGTTGGAATGCCAACATACTATGGGTCCAATCAACAATTGAGTTGGAATACCCTCGGTCCTCAACCATCGGGTTGGAATGCCAACATACTATGGGTCCAATCAACCATCAGGTTGGAATACCCCAAGCCTCAACCATCGGGTTGGAATGCCAACATACTATGGGTCCAATCAACCATCGAGTTGGAATACCCTCGACCCTCAACCATCGAGTTGGAATGCCCCGGCCTGTTGGCTTACGCACAAAGCAGAGAAGCCTCAGCCACCAATCAAACATATGTATATATAGCGAATAATCATATAAGAGAAGCCTCAACCATCGGGTTTGAATGGCAGGTCACTGATACCCACCACCACCGCCTCCCCGTTGTTGATTCTCGATTTCCTTCATCGGCGTCTAAGTCTGTCCGACATTAATTTTGTGATAATTTGAGTGTTAGAGAAGCAAATCACGACTTTTGTTGTTCTGTTGATTTAAACCCAATTGAGAATTTTGAAACGAGAAAGGGAATGAGCGAACGACTGTGAGGGATGAGGCGTAGGAAGAACAATTGTGTTTGTTGATCACTTAGGTTTTAAATGCATAAAGTATCGTGACTAAATCAAAAGGGTAACTAAATATTTATTTGTTTACCAAAATTAATTATTAGGTAATGTTACAATTTTACCCTTATTTAGGTTTTGGAAATGATTGGCCCACAATCATTCCTACATCCACACAATAATTAGTTATAATACTTGAACATCTTTCTTTCTTTCTCTCTCTCTCTCTCTCTCTCTCTCTCTCTCTCTCTCTCTCTCTTTTTTTTTCTCTATCTATCTATCTATCTATCTATCTATCTATCTATCTATATATATATATATATATATATATATATATATATAATCATTATATTTTAATCATATCTACGAAAAACTCCCCATATTTTGTTAATGATCAGTGTACTGGGTAAAATGGTCAAAATACAAACAATTGTCAGTTTTTAGGACTTAAATGAATAAAAATTTATAATGAATAAATCGATTATTAGACAAAAATATAAGAATTTTGTTGGATTTATATGTTTAATAATCATTTTAAAATGATGTAATTAATAATATATGATTATATGGGGTCACATCAATAACATGTTGATATAAATATATTATTTATAAGAATTTGATTCTTGATAAATAATTATAATTCTTTTAACTAATTAGAAATTATTTATTTTGAGGAAATAATATTATTCCGATGAAATTATATGATTTATATCACAAAGTATGATATATAAAGTCATGTATGTCTTTTTGGACTTAAAGACCTTTTATCTTTTAGCTAAGACGCCATGACTTTATAAAATATAAAAGTTGGAAGAATTTATAAAAAAAAACTTTTTCTTTCTTTTATATAAAATCCAAAAGAAAGGACAAATAATGTGCTAGTTTCTTATTTTGATAAGAAAGTCATGCTTTAAAAGCATGGCCAGACATTATGATGAAAATATAGTCTTAAAGTATTCGGATTCAAAGGATAAATATTACCTTGTAAAGTGCTTAAAGGTTTTCAACCTATTCTTTTTTCCCTTAACTATATGAACGGAATTTCCATCATCTTCCTATATTATCTCTTAAAAGTGTTAAGAACTATTTTGAAGATCTTCCTTCGTTATCTCTTAAAAGTGTTAAAGAACTAGTTTGAAGAGTTAGATACTTTTGTTCTCTTTTAAGATAAAAGATTGATTTTTTTTCTTAAAGACTTAAGAACTTATTTTCCAAGAAGAGGGACTAACATCTAAGTTAATTTGGTAATTGTTGGTGGATAGTTTTAGATGAGCTATCTTTTGTACTCTTATCATCACTTCATCAATTTCCAACCTCCAAAGTGGAATCAAAGTCTTCAAATGTTGTAATTTCTTTAATCATCATATGTTTTATTTTACTCTTTCATGTTCATGTAAAATGATCATTAGTGGGAATACAATGGTTTTATGTTTATTCAAAATTTTAAAGTTTCGTTGCCATTTTTAGTATTTTTTTATGAACAGGTTTTTGAATAAAACTCAACATTTTTTTAGAGATTTCTCTTATTATCTATTTTCCTTATTATCATAACATTATATTTTGAAGTATATTTTTTTTACTAGTTGTGAGACCCGTATGTTATACGGGTTGGATAAAACAAAAAATAAATAAATATGAAGGTTTAAAAAAATATATATTTAAATTTCAAATTTCAAATTTGAATTTAAAAGGAAATATATTAAACACTATATGAGTTGTAATATTGTAATTTATTGGTTATTTTCAATTAAGGCAATTATTAATTAAGGTGTAAATATGATGTGTTAATTAAGAAAGACAAAAAAAATGAGAAAATGACAAATAGAAAAAATATTTATTCAAAAATACCACAAAATGACAAATGTCAAAACTCATAAGAGATTGACATGTGGCAAAAAAAACATTCATTTATTAAGGGGGATTTCGTTAAATTTAGATATTTTTTTTGGCATTAATAGTATCTATTATAAGTTCAATCTAACCATGAGTCCATGATCTTGAAGAATCATATATTAATTCACACCGTTGCTAAACGGATCGCTGCTTCCCAAGAAGAAAATGACCAAGGCCGGCCCAATATTTTGTGGGCCTTGTACATTTTTTAAATTTTACGAAATAATAATTCTAGTAAATTCTGTAAAAACTATTAAGAATATGTTTATTTTTTTTCATAAGAGAATATAATATTATAAAAAGTTTTTGTTTCTATATAAAATACAGAAAAACATACTTCTACTACCATAATTATAAACACCCTACACGAGATATGCTACGACTCGTCATCTCAGTTAGACTTGATAGCAAATGATGCAAAAAAAGAGCCACAAGAACAATTTGTTTTTTTAGGAATTTTCACAGATTATTTCATAAACTTTATTAAATTTCAAAAACATTGGAAAAAATAATTATAAACATCCTATTTATAATAGACTATAGTAATCCTATAAGGAAATAATTATCTCTAATTTAGGAGATGATTCCTACTAATAAAGATAATAATGGAATGGATTTTAACCTAAATAGTTAGCATAAATATAAAAAACAACTTTAAAATAATATTTGTTTCTTAAAATAAAACTCATTAATACGATCCCTACGTTAGATAACACAATAATTCATTTGATAACTAGGTGTGAGAACCATGTATTACATGAGTTTATTTAAAAAAAATTAAATATGAAATTTTAACAATTTGAAAAGTTTGAATTTTTAAGAAAAATAAGAAAAAATTTGAATTATTAAAATTAATGAGGCTTTAATGTATTGAATACATTAACTATATAAACACTTTCTAATAAATATCTTACATATATATTACCTTACATATTAAATGTGGAATTTTAACTTAATAAAATGTAAAATATAATAAAATGACAAGTGAAAAATAGAAAATTCAAAAATTCTAGAAAATGTCATGTGTCCAAATGAAGGAGAAGAGGACATGTGACAAAAAGTTCTTTATTTATTAGGGAGGATTTGGATATAGTATTTTTGAAACTTTATCAATTATAGCAATAAGGTAACCAATTTAGAAAGATTGAATGTTACACATTGCTATTAATGAATAAGCTTTTCAAATGTAACCAATAAGTTTTAATAATAATAAAAAAAAAACCCAATATGCAACGTTGTAATAATTTTGTTGGAAAGTAAAGTGTTATTTCTCATATTTAGCTCATTTCTAATCAATCGTCACATTTTCTTGATTTAAAAGAAATTATTCCAATAATCAAGTATTTTGTGTTAAAACAATTGAAAAGGGTTTGAAAAGAGTCTATGGTGATGCTCTAGTATTTGGAGTTTGATACAATATTGCTCATAATTGTGGATGAAGAGTAAAGAGTTCATCAAATATCGCAACACTCGCTACATTCGAGAGATAGCATACTGACAATAGGAAAAACATATTTACACATCTTATTCTGCTGTGTACAAATATGAGTGTCGGTTCAAATAATATAATACAATATTATCGACAGTAGATGATTGACGTTCTCGTCCGGACCCTTGCTATCATTTTATCCATAATTTTTTTTGTATTTATTTTTTGAGTCCATAAGTAGTGTGTTATGTATACATTATCAATGTTTACAAATGCCTTAGCATCATAAAAGTTTATTATGTACTAAACATGTTTATGTTTAAAACTCGAGGACCAAATATGCATACCAAGAAGTATTTTAGTGAGCGTTTTGCAATTTACCATTACTGTCATCTCTATTATCTTATGTCGCCACCACCACCACCGATCGGTATCCGTTTATCTTCTCGCTCCGCCGTCATCCTCACCGCCGAGACCACACACTCAAACACAGATATGAGCGCCTGTAAATTCCTTCTCCGGTATTCTCTCTCTTGCTTAGACTTCAGTACAACACGCATCGCAACGTGTACTCCGTCTTCGCATTTCCCCCGCCACCGTCTTCTCTCTCAAAGTCCAGGTGAACATCAATGTTTTCTCAATTGTTACACTTCATGTGAAAATTATCCTCTTATGTGCCTATGCAAACACTTCAATTCGAAGGTCTAGGGTTTAAGCTTAAAACATACCGGCATTCCTCAAGATCATATGGATCCATTCAAGCTTCCGTTTCGATTGAATCGACGGAAGATAGCTGTACATGTGTCGAGGAGGAGGAAGAAGAAGAAGAAGAAGAAGAAAGTAAACGAATTTCAGTTAGAGATCTGTTACGGAGAAACACAAACGACGACGTTACCAGCTTCATGAAGATGGAACGGAGGACGGAACCACAATCAAACCGCTGGTTTCCTTACCTGGACAAATTCAAAACTGGAAACACGTACTTGAGTAGCGGAGAAGTGTTGGATGCAGTTGATCCTTCTTTAATGGAGCTCAGAAAGGAGAGGTTCATGAACGTCGTGAATAATCGGACCTACTCTGTGTGTATGGTGGTGGAGGGTTTATCAGATCCCGGGAATGTCTCAGCAGTGTTCCGGTCAGCAGATGCTTTAGGGTTTCAGTCCGTTCATGTGGTGTCTCTTGACAGCCGGAAAAGGTGTTAACCCAATCTGAGGTGACTTATCACTTATGCATTATGCACTCACCAATCGATGAAATCTTTACAAAAAGTCTTTGAATTTGTTGTGTTTCTGGAATCCATTATCCATTCCTCTCATCTTCAACATGTAGGTATAGAGAGCATCGCCATATTAGTATGGGAGCTGAGAAATGGTTAGATATTGAGCTCTGGGATTCTGCTGAAGAATGCTTTCAAGTTTTGAGGTCTCGTGGCTATCGCATTGCTACAACTCACGTGGGAATTGAAGCTGTAAGTATGGATTTTATACATTTAGCTAAAGGTTTCATTCACATTTATGAGACAAATAAAATTGTTTTTATTTTTATTTTATTTTTAAATACAGGTTTCTATCTATGATATGGATTGGTCATGTCCCACTGCTATAGTTGTTGGAAATGAGGGCAGGTAGTAATTAACCAATTACTAAGGGTCTGTTTGATATGCCTTTTACCGGATCTGGTAAAAGACTAGATCTGACTCGGTCAGATGACAATTGAGTCAGATCTGATTGAGTTAAGGCCTGATTAGGCGTTAACTCAATCAACAACAAAAAAGTGAAAGAAAGTAAGATGTTATAACTATAATAAGCAAAGTAATGAAAGTAGGTTGATGTTTGTTGATATAACAGGGGGATTAGTGAAGAAGCTTTGAAAATGTCAGATATGCATTGTAGTATTCCAATGAAAGGAATGGTGGATTCATTTAATGTGTCGGTTGCTTCCGGAATCCTCATGCACCATGCTGTATGTGATAGAACTTCACGTTTGGTAAGAATTTTTTTAACCAATTTCTATTTTAGGACACCTACTTTCAAAATTAACATTTGAGGTCCTTTAACTTTAATTATTGTGGACTTATAAGCATTGGTTTTAAAAGTATATTGCTATACTGAAAGTGTGTTTTTTAACATGTAAAGGGTGGTCATGGTGATTTAACATCAGAAGAAAAACAAATATTGCTTGCGGAATTTTCTTTAAGGCATAGTAGGAGTTCAATGAGCATTGCACATGAGTATGCAAAGCGTAAGGTCAAAAGTGTATGAAACTTTGATAAATGAACACATGGTTCTTATTAAGGCATTGTACTTTAAAGAATTGTTTAGTTATAGGATTTGTGCTTTTGGGATTTTCTTTTTTTTTTTTTTTTTTGGTTATGACAATAATGGATCCGGATTTTGAATGGAATCGAAATTATTCTTTTGTAAATCTTTTGTAGGAGTTAGAATGTATGCATATTATATGACAAATTTGCCGTTTTTTTAATTATTATTTTTTTTGTTTTATATATAACAGGTTATAAATAATTATAGAAACAAATAAATTGCCTTTTTGTTAATTATTTGTTTGTGTGATATAATTAGAAAAATCTTGCACAAAAAATGGTGGAAATAGTGATATTCTTGCACCATAACATTAGTTTTTACATAAAAAAAATTTATATTTGAAGTATATTCTCTTTGCCTAATTTATTTAGATTTTCAACAACATACATTTGATTTATTAGTTTTTTTTTACAAATTTGTCTTATATCTATTTTCACAATTACTTTAGAGATTATATATTATTAAACAAACATAAATAAAGAAATTTGTATATAATTTGAATTAGTTGTTATGAATTAATTTTATTAGATAAAGAAAGTGACATTTATAACACAATTAATCGTCTATGAAACGATTATTACCTTTATTAAAATGTAACGATACAATTTGATTGGTTTGAACTTGATAAACTCAAACTTTAAAACAACTAAAATAAACTAAATATGTATAGGCTCAAACTAAAAAGACCACAAATGACATTACATCTTAACGCCAAATTTGATGTAGATTTATCGAAGTCGAAAGAACTATGATTGTTGAAACTGTTGACATTGTACTTGTGGGATGAAGTTGTCAACACAAGTTGCTACACGCAAAATATATCCATTAGTGTGAAGAGACATTCCAAGATATCTTAAGAAGTCCCTAAAGGAAGAAAACTAGACATATCATACTTTCATGTGTGTGGCTAGCCATGCTATGTTACGTCTTGAATCAAAATTTGGTATTGTATCATTCATCTACTTATAGGAAAGAACATTTCAATCTGAAAATGGAAAGAAAGATATCAGAACGCAATCAAAACTCAGCTAATTTTAAATAATCGGTTTTTGTGCTTATTTTGATCTTTAATAATGGAGCAATGATTATGAACACACATAACACACAAGGATACAAAAATGTGAATGCAACTTAGTTTAGTTGTCAACATCAAACGTAACATGATAATTTCTATGATATGATATGATTAAAAATTTTACAAGTTGTTTTAAGAAAAAGAAAATGTTTTGAGTAAGTAATAGCAAACAACGAACGAGATGCTAACAATAGATACAAGAAATTACAAACTGTAAAACTAGAGTCTAATCAATCGATTAAAGGCCTTGTAGCATCTGGTGATTGAATAGAAGATTTAGAGCTGCTTTGCATGCTCAGATCTTCTTGCTTCCTTTGTTGTGACCTCACAAATTCTTCTATTTTTTGTTTCAACTCCGTGTCTGGAATCAACATGTCCGGTGTAAGATGTGATCGATTGAACGGATCCGTCTGCCAAAATACAAAATTCTTTTACTGTGTTTGACATTTATCAAACTGAGACACACTGAAACCGATGTCAATGCCATTAAAAAATTATACTTATTTTGTCCCGCCCAAAAAATGGGACAGTGACTTGCTTTTGATTTCTTGTTTGGGCAAAAGACATAAATACCCTCATTGTCTGTGCAAAAGACGTAAATGCCCTTGATACTGTGTTTTCACATGCATTGGACTGGGACTGAGAGTCTGAAAATGATACTAATGGGACAAAAATTGCACCAAAAAAAAGACAAAACAGGGTCTCTCTCTCTCTCTCTCTCATATGGGCAAAAGACGTAAATGCCCTCATCCTTGTCATCATCAAAAATAGCGCTAGAAAGCTTGTGTTTGGCATGCCTCGATTAGAATGGGACCAAAACTGGTATCAATGGGACAAAAATTGCAATTTTTGAACCTCTCTCTCGCTCTCGTTTGTGAAAAAGACATAAATGCCCCCACACACACATAAAGATGGAAAACTTACAGGGTCACTGAGAAGATGCCTCTGAATCACGGGTCTGTCTACTATGATTCTTGAAGATGGTAAAATGACTGGATCTTTCATCAGAGTGTACTGCAGATTCCAACATTTATATGTGTGTCAGTAAAACGTATTTTCTTTTTTATAAAAAAAAATAATAATAAATAATATATGTAAAAGGACAATATTAACCTGGATTGGATCGAGAAATTCATCTGGAATATCTCCCAAAATAGCTTCAGCATCCATGGCTTCGGATGCTGCAGATCTAGCTTTTTTCCCCAAATCATCAAACGCCTGTATCATTCTTGGATCTTCACCTATTCTTCTAAGAACATTTGCAGCTTCAGTAAATAACTGCACACACATTTATAATTTATAAATAAATAATTTTTATAAAACCTTGTAATATAATTATTTAGAAATAAAAAAATACCTGGTCGTTGTAGGAACGTCCATCTTTTGTAATGGCAGATGGGAAAATATTCTCGTGATCGCCCCTTGCCAGATGGACATATATGTTGACAATCTTCAAGATATAAAAAAAAAATAATAATAATTAGATGTTTATTAAATTATATTCCAAATATATCATTTAATAAAAGAAAAAGAAAAACCTGTTTAAGCAATTGTTTTGGGCGAAACTCATATTTTTCAGGGTCTTTTAAGCTCAATGATTTTCTTTGAGGGCCCACAAGCTGTAACAGGAAATAATTCAACATACTGCCAACTCTTTCAACCTGAAAAATAAGGAAATCGTTATTATTATTAAAAGTTTATATTTTATTTTATAAAGTGGAAATGAGATTTTATGTTGTTTACCATTTCGGGTAAGAGGAAAGGGGCTGTGATTTGCTCAGTGGTGAAAGCAAGCATGCTCACGTCTTCCATGGCTAACTTCATGTCAATCTTAATAATCTATATATACATAACTTTATTTTTAATAAATATTCATAATACAAATATTTGGGAAATTTGCAAAAAAAAAGGACTTGGACTTGTACTTTCATCATTTTCTGTAGTGATTCGATTTAGACCATAACATTTTTTCAAAAGGGAAATGTACAAAAGGGCACAACATGCTTCACTGTATTATTGATTTAAAAAAGAAAGAGCTAATTACAGTTTTGGTCCCTGCATATAACTGATTTTTGCAATTTTGGTCCCAAAGGGTTCTTTATTGCAATTTTGACCCTTATTTGGAGTTTTTGTAACATTTTTGGTTGACTGTATTTTGGGATCAAAATTACAAAAAATCAACTATATTCAAATAAGGACCAAAACTGAAACAGAATACTTATTAGGACCAAAATCACAAAAATCAACTATATTCAGGGACCAAACATTAAAAAAAAATAACAAGTCAATGGCTAAAAGCTAAATTGACAAGATAATGAATCTACATTGCGTTTTTTGGTATTTTGCAGTGCTTTTAGATGGTCAAAAAAGCAGTAATGGGTAAATCGAGAAAATGACGAGAATACCCCTATAAATATATTTGAAAGGATAGATACGAGGGAGAAAAGACAAAATAATGAATGTACATTGTGTGTGTGTGTGTTTTTTTTCAAAACCGGGTATCCAGGAAAAAAATGGTGATGGTCAAAAAAGTATGAATGGGTAAATTGAGAAAATGACGAAAATACCCCTATGAATATATTTGAAAGGATAGAGAGAGGGAGAAAAGACGGACATTTTCTTGAGAGTGGAAAAGTCTAGTTCTCTCCTGTCTTTCTTGTGCTGATCTTTGCTCCCATTCAGTAGTGTTGGCCATTTCAGCTTCAAGCTCTTTAAGCTCAAGAATCTTGTTCAGACTTTCATCAAGAAGAAAGATGCTATCGTTGATTAAAAAGTTCAAAAAGTTCAAGTAAACACCCTTTTCCTCTTCTTTTGCAATCTGTAATTTTTTCAAAAACAGTTACAGTTAATAATAAGTTGATTAAAAATTATAAAAATATGTATAATAAGAATAAAAATTCACCTGTTTCCAAGCATTTTGGTGGACAGGGACTTGCCAAAGGTATTCTAGAAGTTCAGCAATGTTATGGCGGATGTTAAACTTGTCATAAAACTGCATAACAGTGAACAAATATCATAAGAAATAGCAATCTACTTTTACTCAATCCTTTATTATAGAATCCAAATTTCATTTCTTCTCATTACTTTTTTTTTACTACTAACACATTCTATTTTGAATTTTTTTTTTTTAAATTAAAGTTGCTTTGTATTTGGATGACATTGCTAAAATTACAATACTTTTGCTTCTTCTAATTGCATCATTGTACTTTTAACTTTTTTATTAGAATGGCTTTGTACTTTGGAATATCTAAACAGCTATATATATAACATTGTTGTACTTTTCAACTTTCTCTTATAAAAACATGATGTTTCAAAAAATCTAGAGAATTTATAACAGTAGAAACTGTTTTTGTACTTTGATGGCATTGCTATTTCTTAAAATATTTGAAATAATCACTCACCTGAGTGTGGGATCCTGTGAACTCAATATCAACATAGAGTTTCAAAAGATTCTTCACAAGATACTGAACAGAGAGTTGGTGCCCCTCAAAAAGTGTACTGGTAGCAGAAGATGAGCCACTGCACACACACACACACAACACGTAAAAAGACATAAATACCCTTTGTAAGCAAATAACATAACATGATAGAATCAATCAAAATAAATACCTCCTACGAGGCATCCAACAATTCAAGACTTCAACCATTTTGGCTCTTAGATAAGGGTTCCTAATGTACTCTGGACTTGCCATAAACATGATAATAAAGTTCATAAAATCATCCTGCCAAACAAAAAGACAAGTGAGAATAGAGAAAATAATTAATAAAAAGTTTTTAAAAAGAAAAAAGAAAATGTTTTTAGTACCAATTTGACACCATCTAAAGCACGTGGGATTCTAGAAGCAAAAATAAGCAACTCCATAACATCTTCCACAAAGTGTTCAGGCATACATGCAAATTCCATGGGGCAAGATTGAGGTAAAGGCATTTTGAAACCACCAATTCGACTCACTAACCAAACCACCATTAACTGATAGAAAGATAATGCCTGTTGAAGTAGTCCTCCATCCTAACAATAACATACAAAAAAAAGGATTTGAAAAAACTGAAACTCGAATACTGAAAAAAGGAAAAAAGACTAATTTACCCTCAGTATCTGAGCTTCATAACATAATTTCTCCTGTGTTAAGGTTTCGATTTCCTTCTCAAGTCGAGCAATTTCTTGAGCCACTCGAGGAGAAGGTGTTTGCTCTTGCATGGTTTTCAAGGTTGCTAAATTATCTTCACATCTTTGAATATCCTGCAACCAAATAAAGCAATGTACTTTTTTCTTTTTTACTTTTTTTTATTAAGAAGGAAATTGTAGTTTGAATCATGGGATTAAGGAAATGAATACCTGGACAAGATGCTTGAAGTCTGAAAAAGCTTTCAGAAGACCCAAATTTAGAACCCGAGCAGTCATAAAGAAACATTCACAAATAAATGAATAGCTTTGACTTGGTTGACCAGAACTTGTTGTTTCTTGAGATTGAAGCAACCTGTTTTCTTCAATGTTTGGCTTGTTTTTGTTTAACCATTCAGTAACTTCTTCCGAAGATGCATGAAGAGCAGTTAATTCTCTGTATTCAGTTGAGAATCATATGATCAAATTCATATTGAGGGATTGTAGTTTCAATCGTTTCTTATTTAGAAAAAGATACATCTATAGTAGATAAGATAAGAGTATCTTACTTGAAATCCAAACGAGAACCATAAAAGACATATTTAGGGTCAATTTTGTCTTTCTTTGTTGAGTTTGCATCCAAGAAAGGTTCACACAATCGAAGCATAACAGCACTAAGGTTCACAAACATGCCTGAACTTGCAGAAGACATAGGATCAACCTATCACCAATCATAAATTATCCAATATGAATAAAACATTCACCTGGATAGATAAATTATGCCTTTAGGGTCTAAAAAGTTTTTTTTTTTAAACCTGGATATGAGCCCTTGATGCATTTTTATTGATTACTTCTGCAATATATTGGAGCACATTCTCTCGTGTGTTTGTGTTCTTTAAAAGAGACCTAAGAATTTCTGCCAATCCATCGTATAAATTGTTCATGACAGATTTGATTGTTGCAAATGAAGATAAAAGGTCAGCAGGGCGTCTTGTTGATGTGTCCATAAAACACTGCTCGCTGCATATTCCATGGATATGAAAGTTAAAGAAAAATGATCTAATAGAACAGATGGAAACTTGAAAAGGTAAGTCATATAATAGCCATGGAAATAGAAAATCAAGATCAAACTCACCCAACATCAGGCTGACTCTTGTAAAAACTTTGATCAGGAAGAGCACTGATATGAAAAAAAGGACCCAAGATGCTTGTCATCTCAATAGCACGGCCATTTATGAAAAAACCTTTGGGAATCCACCATTGATGATTCACCAAAGCTTTAGCACCAACTGGAAAACTTATCAAGTACATCAAAGCCCTCAATGGCTGCTGAAAGTTTCCAAGAGCAGAACACTTGAGTACAGTCCCTCTCAAATCCTCATACAACTGCTTCAAGATCGTTTCCATGGAATCGTAATCTGAATCCCTAAACAACTCATCCAAAAAACCAGGAGGAGAAGAGGCACCACCACTACTACCACCACCAAAAGTATCAATGGAACTAGAAACTTCCGAGAAAATCAAGGGCAACAATGGAGAAACATTCGATTTATCTCTTTGGGAATCGGCGAACATATCGGGGTTACCTAAGTGAATTCTACAATAGGACACTGCTAATTTCTTCGCTTGATTTACAACTAACTCCATCTGAGCCCTAACTGTTTTATCTTTCATATTAGCGATTTTCTTCCCTTCTTCATATGCGCGACGATAAATCCCAACTAGGTACTGGAAAGGGGTTTCCGCAGAAGTGAAATTACCTGATAGACGATCAACAAGAACTCGTTCCATCACATCCCTAGAAAGTCTCAGTTCACCGCCTTCGCTTAAAATCTCAGCTGCCGTCATCTCCAAGTAAACAACTCGTGAATCGTTCCCCATTGAATCTATTAGGGTTACAAGGAAGATTTTGCGTAGGATTATGTCCTCGATTTCCTCAGGCGATCGCTGCGGTTTTGCGGTGGTCGTCGCCATAGTCTCAGAATTGATTGATTTGATTGAAGACGGGAAGATGGGCAGTTTTGATTATTTTGAATGGGTAAAGAGAAGGATCAACAAAAAGTTCTAAGAATTTTGTTTCTCCATTGTCAACAAGCCAATGGAGACTTGTATGTATCTGTAGACTTTATGTACATGTACATATACATATACATATACATAAATAATATACTAGATAATACTTTTTATACAATAGAAAGAATTTCATATATGCCTTTAAATATCTATTTGTCCCATCTAACCTCTAAATATCACAATCCTTAACGATCTTTTATAGTATCGGATTTGTCAAAATCTATTTTTTTAAATAGTTTTTAACATTTAATAATCTTTTTCCTATATTCTTAAATCTTTAAAATTCAAATAAAAAATGAATAGACCATAATACCCTTTAATATTAAAAACCCTTTTGCTACATTGGTCGTATTCCCCCTAAATCCCTAAGACTATCTGTTATACTCTCCACGACAACGGTTGTGGAGAGCTTCCAGATCAGCGACTGGAGCAATCACGATCCATCACGAAAACGACGAACCACGACTGGCTGGTGTAGTGTTCACGCTCGTTGTCCGTGGCCATGTAAACCACGACCGGGTTCGTGGTCCGTATACCTAACGGACTAATAGCCTTATGCGTTGTCGGCGATCGGCCAAGAGTTTCCCCAATCTTCAACAAATCGCAACCCATCTTGCTGGAGATCCCTCCGCTTCCCAAAGAAATCGTTTCCGTGAGGTTGTTGTGATTGTGGTTGTGTACGCAGGAAAGAGAATGTGATTAAGTGTTGTGGCACATGCCTTGAAAAGTTGAAGTGTTGCGTCTTTTTTTCTGGCTTAATGCATTTATGTATAAAAAGCCTAATGAATACTTTGTCGTGTTATCATCTTTGTGTTTGATGTTTTGTCTTAACCGTAAACTTCACTAGTTTTGCAGGTGGAATCATCAGAAGTTGGAAACAAATTAGGAACCATAAGTTTAATCGCCCTGCTATAATTGTGTGCTTTTTGTAATTCTATTTAATTCTTTGAATTTGTGGAATTGTTTTTGAAGATGAAAAAGAGTTGGAGGAACTTGTTGACAAACAACTTAAAAATGAAGTTATCTATACTTCATGAAATTGAATATTTAATTTTTTTTTTTGACATAAAGGTTCAATACATATTGATTGAAGGCAAACGGACAACAAGCTGCGCCGCTAGCCCTTTCTGGATGACAAAACCAATTCTTTTGAAAACAATATTTGTGAAAAACATAAACTTAACTAATACTAATAAATGAAAAAACGATTGGCGAAAAGAGTGCACAAACATCAAAAAAGACAGCAACGAGAAGGAAGAAAAAAAGAGACGTAGGTTCTAGTCTACATCGCAAGTTGTAGAAAATAACTTCAGAAGGTAATGGTATTATGGTCAAAATCACTTTTTATTTTAATTTTAATGATTTAATAATACAAAAAAATGTCAGACAAATACGATATTTAGATGTTTATTAAGGGAATATAAGAAATTCTCCCTAAAGATAAAGATGTACGTACAAAAATCACAAAAAATTATTTGGTATCATTTCTCTCACAAAATACATATCTTCAAAATTTTCGATTGAGTATTTTATTTTTGTTTATACCTTTTGGTTCATGGTGTTTAGGCAATGGTAAATCTTAATACATTATGATTTTTGTTCAAAACTATAATGTAGAATTCCCATCAGATGTAATTTATTCAGATTTATGAAATTTGGTCAAACTTAAGACATGCTTAGAAGGCATACCTAATATCAATATGTTTTCCCAACATCCCACATTGAAATATGTTACATAAATAGTCGGCAATAATCACGTGAAACACTTGAAAAAAATTATTCATAAAGTCTCAACCGGCAGACATATGTATATGGTAGACGATGCTCTAGTGGAAGATGTTCTAATTGTCCAATGCAATGCAGTGGGATAATAAACTATTGGTGGGAATCATTCTATCAAAAAGGCTCCGATGAGAAATGAGCTAATGGGAGAGGAAAAAGCTCGGGTGAGAATAGATAAAGCAAAAGAGTTGGTAACAATCACCTTTTATCATGTCGATGTGGTATAACCACAAAATCTTGGATATGTTGTATATGAAACACTAGAAGTATGTTGGTGATGATAATGTTGTTATATGTGACAATGTTGTTCCCACACATAACAATGATGTTGATAAATATGATGATGCCTATATCAGTTAAGATGATGATACAAATGTTGGTATAGGTGATGATAAATATTACCAAAAAGTACTTCTATTGGTGGATGATACCAATCTACTTCCTTATGTCACTAGGTTTTTATATAAACCTATCTTTTTTACCTTGAAAAAAGGTGATACTAAAATTGAATGATCAGATGATGATACATATACACAATAACGTTATTCTATGGGATACATGTTATACTACGATATCTAGATTTGATATAGCATACTACACATAGGCAAAACTCGTCAGAAAGGATCGAAAACCTACAAACATTCAAAGAAAAATAAGTTTTCCAACTAGCACTAGGATTGTGAAGTGTTCATAATGGATTTTAGTACAAAACTAATAAATCTTTAAAACTAAGGTTTCAAGCATCATGTTAAAAAGAAAATTTTACTTAGTATTTTGATTATGCAACTGGAGAGTAGTTGCATGTTACATGTCTAAAAACTTGTTGAAGAACACATGCTTAAAACCAAACCATCGTCAAGCAAACAAAAAAGTTTTGGGTCGTTTGATTTTCGAGGTCTTAAGTAGTAATTATAGCAGAGTCTTACTAGGAACCGACATCCAACGAGATTCAATTGTAAATACAAAATAAATATTTTCACAGATGATATGTGTAGAAATGTTATTTCTCGATAAGTTTTTTTCTTTGAAATTAATATTTCACTACTCACTACTTGTATCTTATAAACATTTAGAAAATCAACAATAACATGTATACTTCATATATTTTTAAAATCTACAAAAAAGCAATAACCTTGAAATAAACTTTCAACATCTTAAAATGTGATCTTTAAAGCGAGAGCAATGTGTAAGAGTAACATTGAGAGCAATATGCTTGAGAGTGTTTTTGAGAGGATTATAAGTTTATATTTTTGTAAAACGATGAAAAAGATGAAAATTAACGTTGTTAGACAACCGGGTGTGGGCAACGCCGGAATGGCGTTATCTGATGTGGCAGCGCCATAACGGGGGTGTAACGTCCCAAAAATACGAGCCAAAAATTTCATTTTTAAAACATATACTTTGCAAAGCATTAGAATTTAAACATTCATTGATCATATCATTTCATAAAAGATGTTGCGTGTCTGTAAATCATTTTATAAATCATAACAATGTCAGAGTACAAATCCCTAGGAAGATCTTATAGTGCGGAATACAAGGCGTGTATGTGATGTGCCGCTACTGCGCCAGCTCCTTCCCCTTCGAAGAAGAGGTACCTGAAAGCAAAACTGAAAATTGTAAGCACGAAGCTTAGTGAGTTCCCCCATCGTACCACATACCATACAATCACATATCATACTTACTGCCAGACATTTCTGGGGTGCCCGACCTTCCCGGTACGACCTTTCTGGGGTGCCGACCTACCCATGCGGCCATTTTGTGGTGCCGTCCTACCCGTGTCAAGCCATTCTGGGGTGCTGACTTCCCATGTCAAGCCATTTTGGGGTGCTGACTACCTTTCGGTCCTAACGACTGATAGTTTCATTTTATTTACTTCTTTTTATAGTTTATTTTAGCATATTTCATCCATAATCTAGTTAATTTTCATGCATATTTTCCTTTTTGTTATTTTATGACTATTTCGGGCACTTTCTAGTTTCGTGAGCTTTATTGCAGATTTCATGGAGACTAGTGGAGCGGGAATGTTCGGGACGTATGGAAAGCGATGGGAATTGGTGGAAAACAAGGATCTTAGGCTTGATGGGTGGTGGAGATGATGCATGGAGCGAGCTTGATGATTATTTGAAGGCTTGGAGAGAAATAAACATTTAAATTTGCAAGATGCGGGAGTATATTCAAGCATGCATAGATTATTAATCGGGCGAGTTTGCGAGCTATGAATCATTTGGAGAAGCCAAATTGGGCTTAAATTGAAGAAAACTTGAAGAAAAATAGGCTAGGAGCTGATTGGGCTCGCACTGGGCCAAGTGGGCTAAGCTATGGAGGCCCAAAACCTCAAAGATGCTACATTCAAGGACCACCCGCGCAACAGCACGCGGGTCGCGCAAGGCTCTGCAGGGGTAATTTCGGAAATCCATTTGGAAGGCTATTTGAGGAAGGTTGGTGCCCATCTTTTGGAGACTCTTGGACATCCGATTTTTGGAGATTCTCTCTGGAGTTTTGAAGACTTTTGAAGGCCAAGAACACTTGAAGAACATCATATTTTTACCTCTTGATTCTTGCTTAATGTTTGGTACAATTTTCTCTAACTTTGTTTCTTTGGGTTTAGCCATGCTTGGCTAAACTAATCTTGGTTGACTTTTGGTTAATCCTTTGAACTTTTGTTGAATGTTGAAGAATCCATGAACATGTTCTTAAATCTTTATGGGAATGTTTTGTGTTTTAACATCTTATCACTACTTGTATGTTTTAGTTCATGAGTTTAAATGTGTTTGTGGTGATTAGTTGGCTAATTTCTTGATTAAGTAAAGGATCCTCAAATTAGCAAGCAACAAATGATTTTTGTGTTGTTTTTGCTTCACACAATCATAAAAACATTTCCTCCAACATGGTGGTGAAAGCATTTGACCCCTCTTGGATTTGGTGACTTTTTGGTTCTTAATGCTAGTTGACTTTCACTAATTACATGCTATTTGGAATTAGTGACTTTGACTAAGGAAATTGTTATGAGCTTCTCTAGCCATTTCAACAATTAAGAAAAGTCTAGGTAATCTCAAGCTCCTTGGATTACTATAGCCAAATTAAGGATTTAAATCAAAGTATTGCACCATTGGATTCTAATGATATGTTCATCAAAAGTCAAAGTGAGGAAACTTTAAGTCAACCATCTCTCCCTTAGTGATTTTACATCAAACTCTTATTTTTGTTGCATTTGTCTATTTAAATCATAGTTAATTCTAGTTTGTTTCAAGTATTTCAAAACACCAAAAACCCCCCATTTTATTTTTATTGTCATTTTACAAGTATTTTTACAAAGAGATTTTTCATAGAGTTATAAATTGAACCAATCTCCGTGGATTCGATCCCTTTACCACTATACACTATTTTAGTGTGTAATATTTAGGGTTATTATTTGTGTTGGCCTCGACAACCACCAAATTTTTGGCGCCGTTGTTGGGGATTGGTTTTGATTTAATCAGTTTGTTTCTCTATGCCTACATCTCATTGTGCAGGTACTCTAATTTAAAACCCCGAAATTAAAAAAAAAAAGTATGATTTGGAAATGAACACTCCTTGCACCGAAGACCAACTTTCTGAGCTAGCTCAGTTAGTTATGATGATTGAAAGTAACCAAAGTGTGCAGCCCACACCTCTTCTTTGTGATTTTTGCGCCCAAAATGGACATCATTCCGACATGTGTCCATATTTACAAGGAGAATGGGAAGAAGTGCAAGAGAAAGGAAGCTACTACCGGTCAAACCAATGGAGTTATGATCAGCCTCAACATGATCAATGGTGGGACAACAACCAAGTTTGGGGAAATAACCATTACCAAAACCCATACCAAACATGGGGAAATAACCAATACCAACCAACTCCACTGTTCCAAGAACCCTATCCTTATCCTCCTCAACAAAATGAAGCGCCAAGCATGTCCTTAGAGGACATTGTGAAAAGCATTGCCACTTCTACCCAAATTTTCCAGGAAACAACTCAAGCTAGCCTCAAAAGCTTAGAGCAACAAATAACACAAATTTCTCAATCATTGAGTATGGTGGAATCTCAACATAAATTACCATCTGAAGAGAGCCCATGTCATAACGCATGTTGCATTCCTTTGAAAGATGAGAAAACTTTTGATGGCCCAAGAGTGTTATATGAAGAAGAGGAAGAAGAAGTAGAAGTGGAAGAGGTTGTTAAAGAAGAAGAAGAAATTGAAAAAGCTGACAATGAAACTATAGAGGAAGTGATATGGGTTAATGAAAGAGAGGTTGAGCCACCCACTACCATTGAGAAACTAACTCCATTGGTAGACCAACCACAAGAGCTGGAAGCGATAAATTTATCGGACTCTTCAAAGGTTACCTATCCCGAGAAAGAAGACGCCCAACCGGTCACCTACTCAACCACCATGTCAAAGAGGGAAGAGTTGGTCACCTTACTGAACATGTACAAGAAAGAATATGGTTGGATGATTGCTATTATCAAAGGACTAAGTCCGATATGGTTCTCCCGTAAAAAGAAAGTCAAATACAAGAAAAGAGTCTCAATGGAGGTGTGGAAATTAAAAAATGTAGACATGGGGCAAATTTGCAAGGTTAATGGACATCGATTGAAGCCATTCAATGAAGGTTTTGATTCAAATGTCCAAGATGTCGTCCATTTGGACGCCCCAAAGTGTTAAAGTGAAGTTTGGAGGCGTCTCGCCAAAGACGTTAAAGAATGGCATTTTTGGAACGCATTGTGTTTTCGTGTTTTTAATTTCAATAAATGAGTTTTGAAGATGCTTTTGGGATTCAAAAGAGTTGTTTTTGAAGAAATCAAGAGTTTCTAGGTGTTTGGGGCCTTCCAAAGCAAGAACGGGTGAAAAACGAAGAAAAATGAAGCAAAAATGAAGATCAGGATCAGGAGGTTGCGTGACCCGCGTGCTGTTGCACGGGTGGGTTGCGCGGCCAGGTGTGATGAAGCGACATTGGCCCAAGACTTAACTGCAAGGTCTACGCGACCCGCGTGCTACACTGCGCGACCCGCACACTGTGCTGGGCAATTTGGGCTATTTTTGGCTATTATTTGACCAAGTGTTGACCAAAGGTTTTAATGAGTTGACCTTTTGACTTTTCTTGACCAACATTTAAAATAATGTGTTAGACTCGTGTAACTTAATATATAAATGTGCATTAAATTTATGAACTTTAAAGATAACATCTTTTTGTAAGATTACTTAGGTTTGGAATTTGCTTCACTTATAAACAAAAAAGAAACAAGTATGTTGCTAAAAGAAGAAAGAAAAAACAATAGAAAATTGCTTGAGTGCTAAGCTTTTTCTAATTAAACGAGAATACCCAAAACTCTTTTTAAACATCTGAACTTGTACCCTTTTATATTAGACATAATTGAATCCTAAGTAAACACAAAAAGTAAAACAAATCCATATCAAGTTTCCTAAAATACCTTATTTAAACTAGATATAAACAAATCTTATAATAAGGAAAGTTTCCTATGAACCGATTAATCCAACAATTATCCCCTTAATCGGTTTGGACATACGAGCCACTTGTTCAAAACAATGTCGGTTCCTCTTCAATTAGACCTGCTTCTTCCTTTTCCCATTTAGGACACTCGTTTTTATAGTGACCAAACTCACCACATTTGTAACATCTAATGTGACTTTTATCTCGGACACATTCATTACCATCTCGACTTCTCCCGGACCCCCGACCTCTTCCCCGGTCACGTCCAAAGTCATCCCAATTTGAACTTCCATTGCTACAATGCTTACAAACATGTGACTTTTCCTCACTAGCCAACAACAACCCACCTTGAGTATCCTCCACTTTCTCAGTTCTTATTATACGCTCCTTGTATGCCTTCAATCTACCAACCGCTTCATCGAATAATATTGAATCCAACTTGAAACATTGCTCTATTGAAGCCACGATTTGAAGAAACGACTTAGGCATCGAATCTAGTAACCTTTTTACCGAATCAATTTCTTCAAGCTCATATCCAAGACTCCTTACTTTTGAAGCTAAACCGGATAATTTTGTCACAAAATCATCGACCGTTTCACCCTCCTTCATGCGCAAACTTTCAAGCTTTCTCTTTAACGTTGCAAGTCGAGCCGTTCTCACCCGATCCATTCCCAAATACCGTGTCTTCAGCCCATCCCACACTTTCTTTGGTTCGATGTAACTCGCCATTTGCAACACCATGTCCTCGGGTATCGCTTGAAACAAAAATGCAAAAGCTTGTTTTGACTTCTTTTGATCCGACGCTTCACCTAACGCCTTTGGTTCGACCGTCTCCATATGTCGTGTGTATCCATAATCGATTTGACTTTGACCGCCCACACCGAATAATTCGTTTGAGTCAAAACCGGAACTTGATACGTCATCGAACCTTCGTCTTTAACCAACGACATCTTATTATTTTTTACAACCACGACCTCTTTAATAAAGTTTGTTCCGAGAGCACTCTTCCACAAGGAAATAAGACAAGGTCACGACCACCTTTACCGTCTTCCGTCACCCGCAAAACGAACCGAATCAAAGCCACCCGCTTTGACATCTTCCTGTCCGTTTATTCCGTGCCTCCGGTTAGTCTCTCACAATCCCGATTAAAAGAAAGCGGGGTTGCTTGTAATCTGTTTGGTGATTTTAGTGTCACCATGTCATTTTAAGTAACTAGAACCATCATGTGAGCTAAGGGGCTTCATGATTTGTACTCCAATATATGTACGGGGGTTGTGCGGAGAAATATCAGTTCGGAAAGTGATATCACGATCCAAGTTGGAATCCAGATCTCCACCATATACCCTAATTTTTCCTACATAATCAACCTCGAATCACACCCCCTTTAACAAAACCACTCTGATACCAAGTGTAAGATTACTTAGGTTTGGAACTTGTTTCACTTCTAAACAAAAAAGAAACAAGTATGCAGCTAAAAGAAGAAAGAAAAGAACAATAGAAAATTGCTTGAGTGCTAAGCTATTTCTAATTAAACGAGAATACCCAGAACTCTTTTTAAACATCTGCACTTATACCCTGTTTATACTAGACATAATTGAATCCTAAATAAACACAAAATCTAAAACAAGTACATATCAAGTTTCTTAAAATACCTTATGTAAACTTGATATAAACAAACCTTATAATAATGAAAGTTTCCTATTAACCGATTAATCCAACACTTTTCATCTGAAAACATAACAAATACATCTTTCATCTTTAAATATCTTTGAGGATTGTATATAAATCATACATCATCATATTAAACATAGTAAATGCTAAACAATTTTTATGATGATGCAACTCATGATATGAACTCACATATCCAAACTCCAAGTCATGAGTCATCTCGTATCATTTCAATATCCTCAACATCTAAAGAGTGTTACATTTTTACTCCTAGTGACAGATGGTTAGATAGAGCACGTTAAACAAGTTAACACAAAGCATACTTAATAAATAAAGGGAAAATGACTTATTAAGGTAATTAACTTTTCGGTATGTTTACATCTGGGTAACTATCTTTTTTTGTACACATTTAGGTAACAAACTTGTTGGAAGTGTTCACATATGACCATTATGACCTGCTATAGCAGGTTAAATCCTAGATGTGAACGTTTTTAACAAGTTCGTTACCTAGACGTGTACAAAAAAAAATAGTTACCCAAATATGAACAAAACGAAAAATAAAAGTAAATTACACGAATGGTCCCTGTGGTTTGGCGGAATTTGTGTTTTTTGTCCCTAACTTTTTTTTTAACTCGGATGGTCCATAGTGTTTATTTTTGTTACGCATTTGGTCCCTGTCTTACCTAAAAATACTATTTTGCCCTTATTAATTTATTTTTTAATTAATTTTCTTATTTATGTATTTTTTTATATATTTAAAAAAACTAATAGACCCCACATATCTGTATCTCCTCACCATAAACCTCAAACCACATTTGAGAAATTTAATTCGGATGGTCTATTGTTTATTTTTGTTGCGAGTTTGGTCCCTGTCTTACCTAAAATACTATTGTGCACTTATTAATTTATTTTTTTTAATTAATTTTCTTATTTATGTATTTATTTTTTTATATATTTAAAAAAACTAATAGACCCCACATATCTATATCTCCTCACCGTAAACCTGAAACCACATTTGAGAAATTTAATTTGGGTCTTACCGGTCACCATCCTATCTCTCATCCTACCCAACTTCTATTTCTTTTCCATCTTTAGTAACATCGATGTCTTCACCATCTTTCTTTTTTTGGTACTTCAACTATGGCGAACCAACACCATAACCTACTGTCTCTTCATCTTTAGTGGGTTGTGGTGTTGATTCGACGGAGTTGAAGGACCGAAAAAAGAAGGGATAATGAAGACGTAACAAAATTAATAAGTGTACAATAGTCTTGTTAAGTAAGACAAAAACCAAGCTCGTAACAAAATTAAACAGTAGGGATCATCCGAGTTAAAAAAAATAAATCAATTAAAAAATAAACAGTATGGATCATCCGAGGAGATACAAATATGTGGGGTCTATTAATTTTACAAAACTTCAAAAATGGTCCTTGTGGTTTCCGAAAATATCAAGTTTAGTCCCTAAGTTCAAAAAACCTCACAGATGGTCCCTGTGGTTTCAAAACTTTTAACAAATGGTCCTTCCGCCTAACTCCGTTAGCTTTCTACCATTAAGTGAGGGGCATTTTCGTCATTTCAATACACAGGGACCATTTATGAGGTTTTCTCTATTTAAAAATAAAGAAAAAATATATATAATTACTTAATTAAAAGGCCCCACTCTCTCTCTCTCTCTCTCTATACCTCCACCTCCTTCTCCTTTTTCTTTTTACCCAAGATGAACACTTCATCTTCTTCCTCTTTTCCTTCTTAATCAAAATTCAATATCTACCCACTAATTAGTTATATTCTGCCTAATCTCGACGGGAAAGATGAGCGGGGGAGGGGAGAAGCCTGCTGGTGGTCGGTCGACACTTACGGTAGCGGGGATTGGTGTTGGTTGTCGATACATAGAGAAAGACGAGGTGGCAACCGGTGTTTCTTGGCGGAGGTGATGGCAAGTGGAAGCTGGAGTGGAGGCAATAGGTGGAAGGAAGCAGTGGTGTCGAGGTGTTTGATGGTGGTGGGTCACGACAAGAGGAGGCGGTGGTTGGGATGTCGCAAAACAACAGGCAGTCGCTGTGTATTGAAATGAACAGTCTCTAGAACAAGAACTGGTTTCTGAAAAAGATCAAGAACATGAACATCCAGAGTTGATTTCTGAAAGCCATGAAAGACCTTACTCTGTACCTGAACATGTTGCTTCATTAGCCTATGAAAGACAATTAAGTGGAGTTAGTGACTCCAAGTTGAGCTCCATACCTGATACAGAATCGGTATCTTCAGCTAGTGATCTTGAAAATAAGGATCATACAGAAGATGGCCACCATTCTCTAGAACCCGAACTGGTTTCTGAAAAAGATCAAGAACATGAACATGAAGAGTTGATTTCTGAAAGCCATGAAAGACCTTACTTTGTACCTGAACATGTTGGTTCAGTGGCTTTTGAAAGACAATCAAGTGAAGTTAGTGACTCCAAGTTGAGCTCTATATCTGATACAGAATCTGTTTCTTCAACTGATGACCTTGAAAATAAGGACCATATTGACCTTTCTCAAGAACCAGAACTTATTTCTTTTAAAGATTATATCGATGACAATGTGGAATCTGTTCAAGTGAGGGAAGGAGATGAAAGACTTCATGAGGATGAAATAAGTGTTGGGAATGTGATGAATCAACAAGAAGTAGTGGATGTGGTCTCTTCTTTGGAGATTATGGCAGAAGCAGTTCATAGCAGGGCATCAAGTCTGTCATTATCTGATGAAATGAGTGAACATGTATATAATGAGAAAGACGGCGATGAGGTGGCAACATCAGTTTCAGAAACAAGTTCTTATTTTGAAGAACATGGTAACTTAATAGAAAGGTCTGAGATTGATGTCACAAGTTTATCGGTGGAAGAGAGTCACCCAAAAGAACCTGTATATGATACGAGTCCTCGATCTGAACATGTTGCTTTGTAACTCTTGTTCTAGTTGATGGCAGCAACAAAACAAAGGGAAGAAGAGTAGCAGTGAATCACAAAGGTGTGAAGATGGGTAGTAGTTTTATGGTGTTTTGTACTTGAGAGAGAGGCCCTTTAACTGAATAATTATATTTTTTTTCTTTTTTTTTTTAAATAGAGAAAACCTCATAAATGGTCCCTGTGTATTGAAATGACGAAAATGCCCCTCACTTAACGGTAGAAAGCTGACGGAGTTAGGCGGAAGGACCATTTGTTAAAAGTTTTGAAACCACAGGGATCATATGTGAGGTTTTTTGAACTTAGGGACTAAACTTGATATTTTCGGAAACCATAGGGACCATTTTTGAAGTTGTCTTATTTTTTTTTAAATATGTAAAAAATAAATACATAAATAAGAAAATTAATTAAAAAATAAATTAATAAGGGCAAAATAGTCTTTTTAGGTAAGACAGGGACCAAACACGCAACAAAAATAAACAGTAGAGATCATCCAAGTTAAAAAAATAAGTTAGGGACCAAAAACACAAATTTCCCCAACCCACAAGGACCATTCGTGTAATTTACTTTTACTTTTTCGTTTTGTTCATATTTTGGGTAACTATTTTTTTTGTACACATATAGGTAATGAATTTGTTGAAAGCGTTCGCATCTAGGATTTAACCTGCTATAGCAGATTATAATGGTCATATGTGAACACTTCCAACAAGTTTGTTAACTAGGTGTGTAAAAAAAAATAGTTACCTAGATATAAACATACCGAAAAGTTAATTACCTTAATAAGTCATTTTCCTATAAATAAAAGCTCAAACAATATTGTAAAGCTAGGCACCAGCTAACCATCATATATGCACCACATGTAATAATAATAATAATAATAATAATAATAATAATAATAATAATAATATAAATTCTCAATTTTACATCTTTAGCCCTACCAACTTTTTTTTTTACTTCTTGTCAAATCTTTTTCATAACCCTTTTACACTTTCATACAACTTTATTTTCATCTATGATTTTTCCGGTTTAACATTTATTTTACAATTCTACTTGCTTTTATTTTTTTAAATTAAAGACCACAAGAGGCTGTTTGTCATCAATTTTGGATAAGAAAAAAATGATTTACCAAACCTGCAAATGATGGTTATAATTTTTAAAAATACAAGCATTAACATAATAACATATTCATTTTGTTTTATAAGTTAACAGTGTTTTTCGCTTTCAACATTTTTTTAAACAGTGTTAACCAGTTTGTACAACAAATCTCATATGTTAAGACTTATCTTTTTAAAAATTTATAATTACTATTTGCAAAGTTTGTAAACCATTATTTCTTTTCCAAATTTGAGGACAAACATATTTTACGTGTGATGTTCAAATTAAAAAATAATAATAGTAATAATAATAAACACAAGTACAAATGTAAACAAAAGTATTTCTAACAATACCTAAATAAATATGTTAAAAAAACATTAGACAATTAGACAATTGTAAAAAGAAGATATAAAATAAAGTTGTATGTAAATTTCAAAAATTTTTAAAGATGTAAAAAAATATATAATTTTTTTTTAAGATCATATTGAAACATTGTTATATTAAAACACACAAGTCCAAATAAACTTTAAACAAAAATTATATAAAAAACATAATCATAACAAAAATATAAAATAAAACAATCAAATGAAATAACAAAAAAAACAATCTACATTAAACATTCATCAAAGGATTCTTGAGGCAACATAACTCGAAATACAGCATAATGATGATTTAAGCTTTTCTCTCCTTGTAACCTATGAACACTTCCAAGCGCACCATCACTCTTATTTGGGAACGCGTAGAATATACGCTTCACTCTTTGATGTACAAGCGCCATCGCACACCTGTTCAAAACAACATACTGATACTGATGCTGATGCTGACACTGACACTGATAAATAAGATAACACAAAGTTGTAATTAAAGAACCTACATTGCGCATGGTTCCCAAACAAGATAAATGTCATAACCGGTACATAGATACGGTCTCCCATTTGACTGAGAGTTGACCACCTCCTCATCATTGTTTACCTAAAAATAGCAACCTACTTTAATCTTTTCACCAATATAAGATAATACTAACATACTTTATCTTTTACCCATAATAGCAATGTACTTACATTTTTTTTTCTATGGATAATAGCAATTTGTAACCCATAATAGCAACATAATTACATATTTTGACCAATAATAGCAATATGTAACAAATAAAGTAGATTTGCCCATATTGGTAGCAAAATAGGGCTTTTGACATGAAAGTCCTTAAGTTTGTCAATTTTTGTCGGTTTTTGTCCCTATGACGATTTTTTGTTCATTAATGTTCAAAATTTGACAAACTTAAGGACTTCCATGTCAAATTCAGAAAACATACTTAGGGTAAAACCGTAAAAACATAAAAGATTTGTAAACTTAAGGACTTTTATGTCAAAATCCCTAGCAAAATATGACTACATTGCTATTATTGGTAACAAAATAAAAAATAAAAAACAAATAAATGAGCTTACGTGGATAGATTTGATCTTTTGTTTCTTTAACAAATGATTTGTTTCATCAAGATTATCTGCAACATGTTCATTGCCATGAAAAAGAAGTTTATCTCTAAGTGAAGAATTTTCAATGGCTACAATGGCAGCATGTCTTAAAGGATGCCATGAACATGACTTCTGATTCAACCATTTCCATGGATTTAAACAAGAAACACCTTTGCCATAATTTAACAATTCAGGTTTTGTAGCTGAAGAATTTAAAACCAATTTATCATGATTTTGAGAAGTTGCTTCATGATTTATGGAACAACAGCTGCAAGAGTTGACCTGATCACGTGCTTCAGCAATCACCTCATTGGTTGAAGGATCAATGATAATAGCAGCATTCATCATCTGCACATAATGAAATTGCTTTTATTGTTCTTTTATATAAAGTTTTAAGGATAATTTTACATTTTTCTTAATTGAAATTTCACCTGGCATTCACATTTTGCCAAATCAAGTGCTTGTTTCATGAAGGTGCAAACAGAGTTAGATTCCTCTTCTGAAAACCCCGTAATGCCCCTTATATTGCTACAGTTTAAACCACACATTCAAACAGAAGTCAACAAAGTCAAACCATGGAAAATACTTTGATTATGAAATGAAATTTAAGATGAATTACTAGGTTGGTGGATGATAAGATGTTGGCCATATTTTGCATTGTTCTATCCATTCTTCTTTTGATAACGGAGCATATTTGCATACCTAGCATTAACATTAACATTATTATTATTTTATTTTTTTAAATGTTCATCCCACAATAACAAAATACATCTCTAAATCACCAAATATAGAAATAACATACTTTTGTAATGAAAGTTTCCAACTTATATGAATTTATAAGCTCCACAACCTCTTGAGGTATATTATCCAATTGGCTTTCACTTTCACAAGCTAAACATAAGATCACTGATAAATGTATGCATCCTGATGAAAGCCATAAAAGTCAACTATGTATAACATATAAAATATCATATAAACTATTGCCAAGTTTTATGCTATTTTTTATCAGAGGAAAAGATAAAACCTTCATTAAGGTCTTGTTTTCGAACTCGTTTGACATGATGAAGGTTTTCTAATGGTAGAATCTTGTTTAATTTCCTGAAGAGCAAACAGTTTTAATTAGCAATCAATGATGAAATTCAAGAAAAGGTGAAGTTATTAAAGATTGTGTGTGCATACCTTACAAGAGTGTTGGCATGTTTAGGATCTATTACAGCAGCATAAACTTTGACTGTAGAATATAATCAAATTCAGTAAAAAGAAAATGACAGAAGATGCTAAAGAATAGAACAGAGGTTGAAGAAGCTACCAGTGGGTTGTTGGTGGAGAGGGAAAGGTGGTTTATCTGGGATGTGAATAATTTCCCAGCTTTTATTCTCTTCACACTTGTTCATATTTCCTAACTACAAATTTCAAGTTATAAATCATGCATAACTGAATAAATAGACTTGATGTAAGAGTCTTAAAACTGTAGAAAGATGATTCATCATATGCATATATGTGTAAAATGGCCAAAAGGACCTCCTTTTACATTTTGACTTATTTGTCTAATTAACAATTTTTTAAACTAATAATTATTGTTTTTAACTAACAGAAAACATGCATCTATTGTTCATTCCAAAGTTACCAACATCAAAATGCATAAGTTAAAAGTTAAAACATGTAATTGATCAGTGAAAACATGCATATAAAGAAAGTAACCCCTCTCATGCATTTGATCAAACAGCTTGTGTGCAATCTGATTTCTAATCTTGTGTTCATTCTAAGCAATCTGATTTCAAACATTTCTATTAAATTTTAGCGGTTTTTTCATCATCTAAACTTTGATTCCTCAGAAATCCAACCCATAAGATTAAACAAATCAAGACACTTCATAATCAGCAAAGCTAGATGAATATGGTTATTAGCATCAACCGATGAACCCAAACACCAAACAATTATAAACATGAACAAGAAACACAACGACCAAAATAAGCAAAAGGCATCATCACTAACAACACTGGTAACCTTGAAATCAATATTTTCGATTTCAACAGAAAGCAGTAAAAAAAAGGAGGGGGAAACGAAAGCAGGAAAAAAGAAAGAAGAACTAAAGCAGGAAAAAATGAAGAAAAATGGAACCTGTAGCTGTGGGGTGCGAAGGTCTCTGGCCGTTGGCTTCACAGGAGAGGCGATGGCATACGGGGGCGAGCAGGGGAGGAATCGCTTGAGGAGCTGACAATGTGAGAAGCGAAGGAGGAGTCGTATAGAGCTGAGTTTGAATAAGGTTTTGAACAAGTTACTTAAATGGTACTTGTGGTTTTCAAATATTTCATTTTTGGTCCCTAACTATTTTTTTGTATTCGGACCACCTACCATATCATTTTGTTGTGTTTTTAGTCCCATGTAGAGATAAAAAAAAAAAAAAAACTATGTTGCCCTTGTATTTTCTTTTTCATATTTTTTTTATTGTTTATTAATATTACAAAATAAAATAAATAATTAATAGACATATAAGTCCCACTCCCAACCCTACCACAGCATCCCAACCATTTCACTCTCTCATATCTCCCCTTAACCCGTACTATCTCATATCATTAGATTAAAGAAATATAACCTACACCCTTGGAACTCAGCTACCCACCACCGAAGCCACCAAATTGCGACTACCGAAGCCACCAAATCGCGACTACCAAAATCACCAGATCGTGACTTCCGAAATCACCAGATTGCGGTCGTGAACCACTGGATCGCGTGGAAGCACCAGAAAACGCTATCACTGCCATATACTATGTATTTTTAGATTTTTCTTCACACCCCTTATTTTGACTTTGCTCTCTCGCTGGAAACCGCTGCCGCCACCATCGTCAGAAACTTCTATTTACTCCGCTTTCTCGCCAAAAGCCGACATCGATTTCTCCCTACTCAAAGTCGACTGCGCCACATGTGCGGTTTGAGATTTTCATAAATCGCAACCGCACCGCGAAGGTTCTAAATCGTGTTATGCGGTGTAGTCAGGTGCAACAGTTTTAGTGTGGTTTGCGGTTTTAGAATATACGTTTGAGAATATATACAAAAATATATTTTTATTTTTGTTAAGATTTTTTGTGCTTCCATGCTGCTTGCGATCCAAAAACATAAATAAACAACTCATTTTTAGTCCCTCTTATGCTTCATCGAGAATCAAATAAACAATTTTATAAGCAAAAAAAACGATCACAATCTTATTAGTATCTATCTAAAGAAATATCTATGGTGAGATTTTAGGATTCCTAATTAGAATCTTAAGATCGTAACATGGTCTGATCCACCTCTTTAGTTTTATCATATAGTTGAGCCTCAAAAATCCATCTATTCAACTTGAAATCAATTATCGCAAGTTGCAAGAAGTCTCATAAAACATTATCACTTCATCAATTCATCTCGAATTAGACAGGTCACATTCATGATATCCCCTTTGTGATCTTAATCATTTAGTTGTATGTGATCTTGTTATTTTCTTATTTTTCTTATTTTTTATTTTTATTTTTATTTTTCTTAATCAAGATGTTTTCTTCCTAATTTTTATGGTTTGCAATAACAAAAGTTATGGTTCATACTAAAAAGTTAAAGTTGATTCCATATCAACATCAAGTTATGATGTATAATGCACACCCAAGATCTTACGGGCAAATTTGAATATGAGTTCATTATAATAGGATTTCAATCCTGATCCGATTACAATCATGATCTTGTAATACATAGAATGATCTTGGATAAGATCACAATCTTGACAACCATTATAATCTACTATAATAAATGAAGGTTTTTTTTGACATATGTCCTCTTCTCATTCATTTGGACACATGGCATTTTCTAAAATTTTTAAATTTTCTATTTTCCACTTGTCATTTTATTGTATTTTCCATTTTATCAAATTAAAATTCCACATTTAATATGTAAGGTAATATATATGTAAGGTATTTATTAGAAAATGTTTATATATGTAATATATTCAATACATTAAAGCCTCATTAATTTTAATAATTCAAAATTTTTCTCATTTTTCTTATAAATCCAAAATTTTCAAATTGTTAAAATTTTATATTTAATTTTTTTTTTAAGTAAACCCATGTAATACATGGGTCTCACACCTAGTCTTAAATATATTATTAATCGATATCAAATCAACAAATATGGTATAATATATATAAAAATTGATATGATTTTTAAAATAATTTGAACAAACAAAACAACTTTTAATGTTGTATGATCGCTTTAAAAAAATACAGAAGTAATCGATGACATTTCTTAAATGATTAATGTCGTATGTAAAAAACTATTTGTTTTTTCACAAAATATCTTTAATCTAAAAAAATTCCTATCAAAAGGTTAACAATGAAATTAATGAATCTTCTACCTCTATTCAAATAGTATTTTATGAACAAAAACAATTTGTTATTCATTTATAACCCTTTTTACAATAATGGTTTCTCATATATAAAAAAATAAATAGTTTGTTATCTGTTTATGACATTAAACATTTCACATAGTAATTTTCTGTTTATCATGCAATGCGAAGAAAACTTATATCCATACAAATTTCTTTATTCAAACATCTTTTTCGAAAGGCCAATAAAGATGACCTACCCCAAAAGGTCAAACTTATGTGAGTTATGTCTAACCTTTTGGAGGGACCTATTTTATATGTTATAAACCACACTCATCCGGTAGAGTCCAATAAACCTTGATTTGGTCAACATATTATTTGGTTTCTGTTTTAAATCCACCCCTAACAAAATATATGTTAAATCCATCTGCATTTTGCTTCCAAATACACATAAAAAACACCGCATGTACATAATGACATTAAACATCTTTTTGAATCCATCTACCATCAATACAATAGTTTAAGAAACAAGTATGCGTCTAATAAAAATATATCACAATAAAAGATTGCAGCTTGGACCGAAAAAACAAGTCAAAAAGGCAGCCAATTTGTGCATTTCCAACCAATCTCCCCCATCTTACACTCGTAAACCTGCCCATGAAAATCAAAAACAAAAATTAAGTCATATCGCTTTGAAATTAAATCCCTTAAATACTAACTTTTTACAAATTTACCATATGAAGAAACAATACATAAGTTATGATTTTGGTGTTTCTATATCTTAATCGTTCAAGAGAGTAGTAATTTGAGAATCCAAAACAAACATATAATGCTACCATGACTTTCACTCAAACAATTAAACAAATTTGGCAAAAACCCAATTAGAGTCGAAATAATCAAATTTGGAGATTTATAAAAAAAAAAAATTTATCGAGATGAATATTAAACTACTTAACTAATTACCTTATTCTGATTCTTGAAGTCTTCAATAATCACTTTGAAAACTTCAAAACGCACATCCAAATTCCAAACACCCCTTAAATGATTTTTAAAGTAAAAAAACAAGATACTATAAGATTAACTAATGCTTATACTAAACTTTCAAAACAACAAATTTTATAGTGACAATCTACCTGGTAACCGGACGATTCTGCCCTTCTCCATCAATCCAATTCCGACACCTCTTCAGAATCCGACAAGGGCAAAAGCGTACAAACACCAAGAACATGTCCATTCAAACACACAAAATACTCAATACAATCTTCATACGCCCCCAATCTACAACTTGCACTTTGAGGAATCATTTTAGCTTGCAACATACTCCACAATTTCGCTTTACAATAAGGACAAAATTCACTCTCATGAAACTTCGCCCCTCTTCTAATTAGCATCTTCCTTACTTTCGAAGTGGCAAATGACTTAAATACCCCTCGGAAAAACCCCACATCCCCTTCTTCTCCTTGATCCAAATGCTCACATGGGTCGGAAACATACAAAACATCCGTCCTACAATTTGGCAACAAAAAACTCTTTCCAGAAGTTCTTGAAAACCTAGTACGATGTGCAAAATGTCCAGGGATTTGGATTTTGTTGAATAAGCCGTCTTTTTTGCATCCAGAACAATAGATTAGAAGCTTCCCGAGTGCACTCCAGTTGCCATCGACACTGTGGGACCCACTTGATTGAAGATCATGCATCATTTTGGGGGCCCGCGTTCTGCAAAATTCTTTCCAGAGTACTCTTTTCACAAGATCGTCAAACCATTTGCATACGCATGAGAGAGTGGCGATTATTTTAGGGTTCCAATTTAGATGTTGGAGAAGTAGGAAGATTACGTCTTCACTTAAATGGCCTTTTGTGCATATACAGCTTGCAGAGTGTATGCATCGGTATTGTTTTGTAATGATCATTGTCTGCACATTGTGACGATAAAGAGTTAAATTCCAAAAATAGCAACGTGATTGGGTGGATTTTTCTAAGTACAAGATTGAGATTTGAGAGTACAATGTTGCAATAGTTTATGAGACACAAATAAATGGTTGAAGGTTGATTTATCACAATTTGCGGAATCACAGTAGGAGCATCTTTAATTCTTTATTGATTAATATCCCCGAAATTGATAAAACTAAGTAGCGAAAGATCGAAAGTTCGAAACAGTTTAGAAATTTGTATCTAATCAGTAATCACTATTCGCCTTAAGCATAAATGCAATAAAGAAACAGATAGAATTATCTTTCTATCATATAAAAAACTAAATTAAACCATAACAACAACTAACCACAAAGAGCGATGATTCCCAACTAAAATAAACTTGAAATTACAAAGAAACTGCGCAAAGATCAGAGTTAGATACTTGCCATGTTCCTCACCTCAGCTCATACGCAACACCCTGTTCAAAACAAACCACCTGCGAGGAAGAAATCAAAGGGAAAAAAGAAAACACATAAAGTTAGGGTTTCTTGAAGAACAAACATTGACAAATTAGTGAAGAAATCAAAGAACCCGACTGAATCTAGACATTCAAAACATGCATAGACGGAATCTTTACAAAACCCAGATGAAAAAAACTTGCCTTTTTTAAGGGTTTGTTGGCGTGAAGAAAAAAAAATCAAGAAATGGGAGTGAAGAATGGGGAAATGCCTCTTTGGAGTAGTTGCATATCTGATTGGATGGAAAGGAAAATAAATTGAGTCGACTCGAGGAGGGTATTATTAAAGATTAAAGAAAGTGATAAAATGACATGCAGGTTATTTTAATGTGAGATAGATGACATAGTGTATCGGTGATGTGGGCCCCGGTTATACGTGGGTGATTGTGATTGGGTTGTGGGGATGTATGGAAACCCATCCAAGTCACCAGGTAAGCCTTGAGATTGATCGGATGGATGCAATTGGCACGCCAACAGTTGGCATTTTCTTCAATTTGATGGGGCGTTTGGTAAATAGCCGCTTTCTTTGTTTTTCTTTTCTTTTTAATTTAACTTTTTTTAATTACATTTCACATTTGTGTTTGGTTTGATGTAAAAACGAACAATTACAAAATGTCATTTGGGGTAAAAAGTTATCTAACACCTCACTTTGAGTCTAACGACATACACCATATATCCATATATTATATATTAGATAAATGTTTATGATTGGTTTAGATGATTCATAAAATATATTATATTCGGAATAAGTGTAAAAACGATATCATTAGTTTTTTTGGTTTTTATTTAATTTTAGTTAATTAAATGTAACACCCCAAAATATGAAGGTAAAACCAAACGACCCATTTATCATTTACTCAATCACTTAAAGGTATTTTATAATAAAAACAATTATTATAGTACAATCTCAAAATCTCACGGATGCGGAAAATATGGGTGTATGCGTTGCAATCATGCCAGAACCTCCCCATTTCTAACCGGAAGTACCTGAAACCATAAACAACAACTGTAAACATAAAGCTCAGTGACTTCCCCAAAATACCACATATTATACATAACATACGAGTAATACATGTCATACATATCAAACATATCAAACATGCAATAGAAGGTGCTATATGCCATCCATAGTCTTGCCATTATGCCACGAGCCGTATCATGGCCTTTCCTTGCCAAGCCGGGGGCCAAAACCCTGGGTCTTACAGACAAGGGCCAGGAGCCACCTCCTGGTCTTCCATGCAAGCATCACAAAGACAACTAGCATACAATCTACAACTAACTATCTACTTAACTGTCAGGGTCCGAACCCTGGTCTTGCATACTGATTTGCCAAGAGCCACCTCCGGGTCTTCCATACAAATGTCAAGGGCTACCCACTGGTCTTTGCATAATACATAAGCTATGGGTCGGCATTTGTGCCTTCGACCCATAGTATAGTGAGGAGACTCACCTCAGACGGCTAAAACCCACAGATAAATCTTTAACTACAAATCCGCTAAAATCCGCACGCTATCAAATACCACAATGACAACCCATTAATGACTAGATCCTGACTCACAGTAAGAGTCCAAATTAGGGTAAAAGACCTTTTTACCCCTCCTCTAACTTGGCCTAAGGCTGTAACATCCCGAAATTCAGGTACAGCTATTTAACCCTTCTCTTTTGTCAAGTTGTCAAGATTAGCCCTTGAGTGAATTTTGTAGCAAATGAGTACGCTAGGCGTACTGGAGAGTACGCTGCGCGTACTCATGCGCTTAATTTGGATGTGGACTCGCCTAGGTACGCTGGGCATACCCAGGGTTACGCTAGGCGTAGCGGGCCCAGATGCAAACCCTAATATTTGGCTTATGCACTATATAAGGAATGCTAAGGCCTTATCCTCAGCTACCATATCAGAGAGTGAAACCCTAAGAGAGCATTTTCTTCGTCCTTAAGCTTGTGTGTGAGTGTTTTGAGCTAAAAGTGTCTTTGTGTGTTAATGAAGAAGAATGAGAGGAGCTTGTGGAGGCTAGAGTTGGAGGTTCAAGTTTAGATCTGAGTTCTTCAGAGGGAGGAGCTTCATCTAGAGGTAAAAAGCTCAAAATTTTCCTCTTTATTTTGGTTTGGTGTTGCTTGGACCATTTCTAGGGTTAAAGTCCCAAAGGTGGAGACTTTATGAGCATAATGGACTCCATGGACCTAGATCTATCCCATTTCAGTGATATAAGTGATGTAGATCCATAAAAATCCCAACTTGGTCGTTGTTATGGGGTCATGCTTGAGCTATGAGCTTGTCTAGGGTTAGAAATGGAATGTTATGGGTTTTGGTGACTTTTACAGCCATGCAAAGGCTTAAAGTCACCAACTTTATGGATTAAAAGGCTTAGAAATGGTCAGATCTGAAAGTTGGACGTGTGTCTTAACTGTTTAAGACCCCAAAAGCTAAGGAGTATGAAACTGGGAGTTACGCGGGGCGTAATCCCAGTACGCGCGGCGTAGGGGGTCGCGTTCCCCGTTTCTGTGAGGTCGCCGGGCACGCCCAGCGTACAGGTTTGGTACGCGCAGCGTAACCCGGAGAGTTGACTTTTTTTGACTTTTAGGGTTTGGTCAATGTTGGGGTCTTTGAGCCATGAAAGGGGTAAAATGGTCTTTTACCCCTCTAGGAGTGCTAAGAGAGGGAATAGTCTAGCCGTGAGAGTTGTATTGATTAGAGTGCTTGTTCCATGTGATTAGGCGGAGGCTAGACCAGATTTTACCGAGTTCGAGATTACCAAGTTACCCGAGGTGAGTCTTCTCACTATACTTTACCAAAGAGTGGTAATTAGAGTTATGTGACAGAGTATCTTGTATGATTTTTGTATGATATGATTTCTATGTGATTTGTGCTATGTATGATTCAGAGTTTACAGAGTTAGGACCGAAAGGTCCACAGAGTTAGGACCAGAGGGTCCACAAAGATATGGGATTGGAGGGTCCCACTGAAACACATTGACCAGAGGGTCATTCAGAGTTATGGCCTCGAGTGGCTAATATGTGTTGTATGTGGTATTTTGGGGAACTCACTAAGAATTTATGCTTATAGTGTTGTGTTATGTGTTTCAATACCAGTGAGGATCGCGGGAAGGCGCCGGCATGATCAGTACACACACGAGGAGTTTTTACACATTATGATCTTGGGTTGTGTTTCTATGGATTGATATGTGATAAAATGACATTTTTATAATATTTATGAATGAAAGTGTGTTTTTAAAATGTGAAAAATTATTTGAAAATTTTGGGTGTTACAAGTTGGTATCAGAGCCTTGGTTTGAGGGATTCGGTTGCACCTTCGGGCGTATCTGAACTCAAACCGAGGATTTGAGAGATTTTCAAAATAAAATCACAAATTTTTCTCAAGGAGTAAAAAGTTTTTGAAAAGAGCAGAGCAGAGCAGTGTGTACGATCAAGCCAGTGCCCGAACGGTGATTTCCCAAACTACGTTATATTATGTGTTATGAGATATGAGATAATATTTTATGCATGCTAGAGTAGACTAGGTATTATTATTAGGACTAGAGTGGCCTGATTTGTGATGCCTTAGCCTAAGGGTTTTGCTGCTAGGAGATGCTTGGGAGTGAGTAGATAGCAACGAGGAGCTTATGAGAGATCTGCTAGAGAGTAGACTATGCATAGAGAGAGTAGAGTACTTGAGACTTGGGATCCTAGGAGGAGGACTTGGGGTGAATACTGATGTGGTGTGGACGGTAGTATTGGGCCCGTACTACCGAAGGCACTGGATCAGTGCGCAGCCCAAGTAAGAATCCTTAGGGTACCAAGGATCGAGTAGGAATGGGATATCGAGTGTGTGTACACTCGAGCGAGTCTATGGTATTTTGTGTTGTATTTCAGAGAGACATCATGGTTGGGACACGCCACACACCTGAGAGCAGTGGTGTTAGCGACGAGGAGATCCGCAGGTTGATTCACGAGGAGTTGGCTGCTGTCATCCGAGCTGAGATACCAGAGATTTTTGGGTCTATCAAGACCACCATGATCGAGACTTTTGACGAGCGTTACGCTGCTCTTACTGATGTTGCTGTTGTTGCGGCCTCCGCAGCTGTTGTTGTTGCGAGGCCACAGGGGGGTGACTCGTTGCTGTACCGAGAGTTCAGCAACACAAAGCCACCATAGTTTGATGGGACGCAGGATCCGATCGATGCGATGAGATGAATTTCTGATATTGAGGGATGCTTCTATATGTGTTATTGTCCGGAGAATCTGAGAGTTCGGTTCGCGCTGAACCAGCTTCGCTTGGGGGCAAAGGACGGGTGGAAATTTGTGACAGCGCACTATTCTTCTGCAGAGCTTGCCGCGATGACCTGGGAGAGGTTCACCATTATGTTTCGTGATGAGTACGTTCCCCCGGTGGAAAGGGAACATTTGGACCAGGAGTTCTTGACCCTAAAGCAGGGTACCAAGTCTGTTACGGTGATCACCAGGATGTTCCATGAGAGGGCGATGTTCTGCTCTAAGCGCGTGTCTTCCGAGCAGGCACGCATGAGTAGATATTTGAGCATTTTGAGGAGAGACATCCACGAGTTCGTGGCAAACTCGACGTACTGTACATTTGTCGAGCTTCAGGCAAATGCCCGAAATAGGGAGATTGAGCTCGAGACTCAGGCCAGGGAGGAGGCGGAGTCTCAGGGGAAGGATCGGCGACCGGCACAGTCCCAACCGGCTGCCAAGCGGGCCAAGCCCGCCGATTCGAAATTAGGGAACCAAAAGGGCCGCACTTGTGGCAAGTTCGGCAAGAGTCATGAGGGGGGGGGGTGTAGGGCAGGGTCTTGCTACAAGTGTGGCAAGGAGGGGCACATGGCCAAGGATTGCCCAAAGGGGGTTTGTAGTCTGTTTTCACTGCAACCAGACCGAACACCGGAAGGCCGAGTGTCCGCAGTTGCGGGGGTCAGCTCAGGGAGCATCACAGGGATCTGCCCCTGCTGCCGTACGAGCTACGAAGAGTCGGTCGGTGAAGGCCGAGGTGCCGAAGGCTCGCGGAAGAGCCTTCCAGTTGACAGCGGAGGAGGTCCGCCCAACGCCCGATGTTGTGGCTGGTATGTATTCTTTCATCTATTTATTTTGAGTTGTGATGTTATGCTTATATTATGATATGCGTAGGTACATTTCTTGTGAGTTCTGTACCTGCTTTGGTGTTATTTCACTCGGGTGCGAGTCGGTCTTTTGTGTGGTTAGCCTTTTGTTAGCACATCAGTATCTGTCGTGAGGCGTTGAGTCGATCTTTGTGAGTTTCCATAGCTGACGAGAGAGCGGTGTATGCCACTGATGTGATTCGAGGATGTGTACTCGAGATCTTCGGCGTTGAGTTCCCGATTGATTTGGTCCCGATTGCGATGGGAGATGTCTGTGTCATCGTGGGCATGGACTGGTTGAGCAGGTTTAGAGCGGTTATCGACTGTGAGCGACAGTTGGTGACCATACGAGACCCTAGTGGGGGAGTTCTTATGGTTTATGGCGAGGGTACCTGTTCTGGGTCAGCATTTTGTTCGGCCTCCAGAGCGAGGCAGAGCCTACAGCAAGGCTGTAGCGGGTTTGTGGCTTATGTGGTGGATATGAGAGTAGATGCAAAGAGACCGAGGTCGGTCGATGAGGTCCTGATAGCGCGTGAGTTCCCGGACGTTTTTCCCGAGGAGTTGTCGGGAGTGCCTCCCGAGAGGCGGGTAAAGTTCCGTATCGATTTGGTCCCGATAGTCTGTTTGGCCAACTTTCCCAATTCAGCTCTTAATATAATAAGACTTTGATCCAAACTCATATATGACTTCCCCAATGTGGTTAATCACATAAAGTTGCCAACTTTATGTGCATGCATGGCTAAATGGGCTCTAGAGCTAAAAAAAAGCTTAATGAATGACTTAATACATGCATGAGACCAAAACCGCCATAAAGTTTGCACCTTTATGCCCAAGGAACCCTTAATATGTCTCAATCTATAAGTCTAAGCTCCAAAAACGACCTTAACTCCCAATCACCAACCAAAAAGGACCAAAATGACTAAAAAATGCCAAGAAGTAGATATAAGAAATGAAATGGCAAGGTTTGAACTTTATACCTCACAAGCCACCAAAATAGGGTGCTTAAGCTGGATCTCAAAGCCCTCCTCCAAAGAATAAATCTTCAAGCTTCTTCTTCTTTTAGATGCACAAAACCTTCCACAAAAGCTCCAGAAGAGCTCAAAATCACCAAACAATAGCTAAGGAACGAGTTAGGATTTTTACAGGGTGAGGAGGCTGGTTAAACAAGGCAACAAGAGGCTCACTTATGGCTTAAATAGGGCGCAATCCCGAAAATAGGGTTTTCTTATCCCCCCTCGTACGCCATGCGTACTCCTCGTACGCCCTGCGTACGAGGCTTCGTACGCCCTGCGTACGAGGCTTCGTACCCACGAACATCTACCATTAGTACGCTAAGCGTACACATGAGGTACGCCCCGCGTACTAGCTTCTCATCTAGTTCGCTAAGCGTACCCTTTTGTACGCCCTGCGTACTACTCACAAGGGTCAAATTTTCAATTCTTTTAATTATGAATGGCAACTAGGAACATATTCATTTCCAAGCATTACATTAATACTATTAAGGTGTTGTTTGTTTTTTTGAAACAAAAAATTTATGAAATTTGCAGACCTTCTTTGCAACCATCTACAGTAGAAGAGGTGAACCAAACGTCTGCAGTTTGTAATAAGAAGCATATTTGTTTTTTAACATCTGCAGAATGCTGCGGTAAACTGAAATTTAAATAAACTAATTTTATGAATTGAAAATAGTTACAACACCGAAATTTTAATAATCTTAGAACCTTGAAAGAATACTAAAAGAACATGTAAAAAGCAAAAATATAAAATTTTAAAAAAATATAAAAGAAACTATCATTTTTAATAAAAGTAAAAAAAAAATTATACCAAATTTCTAAAAAAAATCACTTGGAAAAAATGAAAGCTAAAGAGGTTTGAAGAAGCAAGTCAAGTGTTGCGCCGCGCAAAACACGTGCAGAGGTTTTATAATCTGAAGTCTTACAAAAAACAAACTGTTGCGAGAGGGTAAGTGTTGCGTGTGTGTTGCGCAAGAATGGTCTGAAGAAGTTAAAAAAAAAACAAACAACACCTAAGTATGGGTAGAAAGACATGTTTACCTTTTTTAACTATTTTTTTAATCATTTTCTTATTTTACCCTTTAACTAAAACTCAACACAACTTTTTTTTTCTCTACTATGTCATCTCCATCCCCGGTACTACCCATACCCCTTCTCACATTCTCTTCCCTTCACCAACCTAGAAACCACAACGATGGAAGCCAATTAAGTTTAGCGTTTTTACTTAGATCTCAAATCCATAACAACACTAGTCACAAGCTCTAATTTTACTTCCACACACCTTGTTGGAAAGTTAGAGGTCGTGGTTGAAAAAAAAAGACATGTCAACAATTGCTTCTCTCATGAGTCCACACCCCTATTCTTACCTCTCAGTCTTTCTTTCACCGTGGAAGAGGTTGTGGAGATGAGCCACAATCATGATAGCCATTGCGGTGTTGATTCAACCATGTGCCTAGTCACAATAACTATGGGCTATTCATTCATGATCATAACAAACAATAAGTTGACTCATACCATTGCTATAAATCATGCACTATGACTTCTTAGCCTTGACCACAATAGTCATATGTCGCCTTTTTCTCCTTATATACAACCTACTCTCCCTACCAACATTGAAACCATCGTGTACACAATGATTCTACATATTCGCCATTTTTCATTCTTCTTTTGTACTATAACCACGTTGGCCAGCCACCTTAGGAACTTCACTTCCTTAATCATCATTGTCTTGAGAAGTTTTTCTACTTCTTCTTGGATGATCTAATTTCTCTCAGGTGTAAACTTCCTTCTTTTTTGGTGTATTGGTCTGAAAGAAGGATCAATGTTAAGTTTATGAGTTATAATATTTTTTGTTTATATCTGTCATGTCCTCATGCTTCCAGGAAAATATTTTGCTTCTATCTTTTAGGAACTTTATTAGTTCTTGGTTGATTTGCTATGGTACTGAGGATCCTATGAGGATTTTGGCTTCAAGATCCTCAAGGTTCAGGGGCACTTCCATTATATCATGTTCTCTTGTTTCTAGCACACCTCTTGCCCCCCTGCTTGAATTGCTATGCTTGTCATGGTACCGTTGAAGATTTCATCGAGGTCTTGTAGAACTCCTTGGATTCTTGTTGATCACATGTGATATTTACTGCCCCCATGGAGTGGGCATCTAAACACACTGATGGTATGTTGAGGGGACAACCTTCAAATTGTGGATCAATGGTCTACCTAATATAACATTATAGGAGGATAATGTATCAATTACACAAAAGCGTTGCATAGAGTTTACCCCATCTATGTAGATAGGTAGCTTTATCTCGTTGACCGTATGCTTTGTTTCGCCACTGAATCTTATTAGCATTGAGGATCTTTTGACTATTTTAGATTCAGAGATGTTTATCCTTTTTAAAGCATCCAGCAGTATAATGTTGACTGAGGATCCTCCGTCAACAAGGATCCTTCTGACAAAATGGTTGGCGATGTAAAGAGTGATCACCACTCTATTGTGGTGGGGATCCTAGATGCCTGTTCTATATGTTTCATCAAATGTAATCTTCTTCTCGTTCGTGATCGTTGTATTCTTCTGAGGTATTTGTTCTTTCTCCATTTTCGACACTTTGACATGTATTTTTGCTGCAAAATAAGAGGTACCATAAATGTTAGATCTGATGGGTTTTGTCCATATGAACATTCCTATGTGCACATGCAAACCCTAATGCTTGGATCTAGGTTTCTCTAATTAAAAATGCTTTGAATCCAAGACTTCTAATGACTAATTAGATATAAGAACAATACAAAATCAGATCTAGAAGTTTACCTTTGAATCTCTTGTTTTGATCTTGTTGTCTTGGAGCTCTAGAGTCACAATTGTCACTCCTCTAATGGCTTACAAACACCAACTAGCAAGGAGGATGATTTGAGAAAAAGGAGAGGGATTAGAATTCGGCCAGGTTTTCTTTGCTTTAGCAGAGGTGCCGATTTCCCTTGCCCTAGGGGTCTATTTATACTTGTAAGGCTCCTAGGGTTTCACCCTTAAACCCTAGTTGGATAATCTTTCCTCAAAGCAATCCTAATCCTTACCTAAGATAGCCTTGGACGAATTTGAGGCTATCCCAAGCCCTAGAATCCGTCCATCCTCTATCCAAGAAGGATTTACAGCCCAAAGTGTAACTATCAAACAATTGACAGTTTATACCCTCTTATTTAATTAATCTCTTTAAGTCACCAAATTAATACTAATTAATTTATGACTTATATTAATCAAATAACAATATCATTATTCATTATATTATCCTCATAATATATCAATAATATTTATTCTCTCATAATAAATCATCCTATCAAGTTGCTATGGTGAAGGCAACCCAAAAGGACCATGCACAATCGGGTCAAATACTTGCCTAATATAGTTGCAGCCTTAGACACTATTCCAAGAAGATCCTCCATAGATCACATTGATTACCTTGGCATCCACAAGAAGGGATCCTGGTTTCTCTAGGTTCTTGTGAGGATCCTGATCATTTTCTTTGGATCTTTCTTTTCTTCTTCTTCCAGGGATCTCCTTGAGGTATCCCGTGCTAAGTAGGTAACTGATCTCCTTTTTGAGGGCTATGCAATCTTCCGTAATATGGACAAAGTCCTTGTGGTATGCACACCATTTGGACTTATCTTTCTAGACAGTGGACTTTTCTCCCTTTATTGGCCATCTTGATTTGCTGTCAAGATCCTGCATAACAAATATGAAACCTGAAACATCCATAGAAAAACAATATACAGTGATATTACGAAATTCTTCTTCCTCCCCTTCATCTTCAAGGGCATTGACCCTATGATGATCGGGTTTGGAATAAGGTTTGGATGTATAGGATCTTTGGACCGAGGAATCGACCTTCCTATTCAGTTTATCATATGAGTTTGGTGGGTTGCTCCTCTTTTAGATCTCATTGACTTCTTCGAGGCTTATGAACCTCACTCAGTCAGCGGGAGGCCTAGGTGATGTAGGCCCTCAAACCAAACGGCGGGCAAACCAATCGAAGGAGTAGTTCACTTACATGTTGGTACATATACTATACTTATACCCATATTACAATACAGATGTGTTCACCCTATCTTGATTTCTCTTTAAACCCATTACCCTAACCTCTCCGACTTCTATTAGTAGGGAATGACGATTGCACCCACATTCAACTATCTATTAATGCGTTCCCACCAGCATGCCTAACCACTAAGGCCCATCCTAATACAGTCCTTCTAGATGTATGTATCTTTCTCATTCCCCCGCAGTCCTTTATTGGCTAACTTGCTTCGAAAGTTGTCATGTAAGATTAAAGGATAACTGCTAACAAAGGGAAGAAGGAAAGCAGATCAATACAAGTCGATAGACAAAGCAGACAACCCTAGCCTTTATGGCAAGCAACTTGTAGTAAAGGTATTCTAGTTCGGAAGGTCTTCAGACCAGAGTGATCAGCACCTATGAAACTGTAACCCCAATCTTATGTGGTCGAAAGAAAGGGAATGGCTTGGAGAACACCTTTTGGATTTTTTTAGAATTTGAAAGGCAACTAGTGCACTTAGAGGAAAAGGGCTTGGGCTTGTTCTCGAACGAGATGGGGGGATTTTTTCCTTCTTGGTAACGATCTTACTCTATAAAAGAACTTTTTGAATAAGCTCTTAAGGTTAGGAATCAACGAAGAGGTTTTGAAAGTGAATCAGATATGCTTTGATCCTTAATTCATCCATCCTTTCTCATGGAGTCATTACAAGGTCTTCGTAGAAAGGGGAATCCTTCTTTAAGCCCATTTTGAAGGCTTCTACGACAGTCGCCATGCCGATGTCGGGGATACTCAGATCCTCCCTACCAAACTTATTCACGAAATCCCTGAGGGATTACTTAGGATCCTAAACCACTCGATAGAGATCATTAGTGATCTTTTCGAATGTGATGCTACAAGAAAATTGGTTGTTAAAAATATTGAATAAATGTGCAAACGAAGTAATAGAGTAAGTAAGAACATTTAGTATCCATTTAAAGGTTAATCCTGTGAGGGTCAAACTGAAACCCTTGCATAGGCAAGCTTTTTTTAGATGTGTGAGAATGGGGATGATCACCATTCTTTCCTTATACTATGCGACATGTTCTTCAGGATTCGTAATCCCATCGTAGGGCTTCATGCTGGGAGTTTAGAAGCACTTTGGGACTTTGGTGTCAGCAATCGCTAGAGCAGATCTTGAGATCATGTAGCTTGTTGGGGAAATTTTGGTATAGGTTGGACCACCCCGGGCACACTTGAGAGTTGAGATCATCTCCCTTAACTGCTGAAGTTCTTTGGCCATGACCGAGCTTATTCCCGCATCAACATTTATGGAGTTAGTATTAAAAGTATTATTATTCACGGAGTTACTAGGATCCTTGTTATTGGGAGTGACGAAGGTTTCGTCGGGATCCTGGATCACATAACCTTGCTCTTTTGCACTCCACGTGGGAGTAGGGTCTGTGTCGAGGATCCCATCTTGCGGCGGTTTCCTAAGGATCTTGTATTGTCAAAGTTCAGGATCCTGGGCTACAAGATTGATGGTGCTGCTTCTTGGGGTTTGTGGATCTTCGCCCTCATTCTCTTCATTTCCTTGAGTACCATCATGTTGTACTCCTACTGCTGAGTGACTTGTTGTTCCATTCTCTTCATCATAGCAAAGAGCTCGTTGTTGGAAATCGGTACAGGAGGATCCTAAAATCTCTGGGTAGCGACCAGAGAGGTGATTTTCTTTGGTTCCTCAGAAGTTTTCTTAGGAGGTCCGCCTGGAGGTGGATGAAGGTTTTTAGAGGAAATGGGAGGAATGGAAGAGGAGGATAAGGTTGGTTGGGTAGACATTATTCTTTAACGATTGTGAACACCACAACCCCACGATGGGTGCTAAATTGTTTTGGTCGAAAATTGATCAAATGTAATTCAACCAAATTGTATGATAGGCTGTGGTGTTAGGATAATGCAAGTGTAGAATAATAATCAAAGTTAGACAAGTGAGTTACAAGGAAAACCTTTGATCATTTGTAGGATCTCCAACATAAAACCTTTGGGGGTGATAATGATCACCTGCCTTGTTGCTTTTTATTGATTTTAATATGAGATTACAAAGATGACGAAGATAATACAAGTACAAGTGTAATGGCCGAGCTAACTGTGTGTTGTGTGCGATTTACAGGTCTTATTTATAGTCTAAGCTAATCAACAAGAAGTCCGATATTTTCGGGATCCTCCTTGAACAAGTATTTGTACGTTGTTTATTTTGGTATTCCCGTGTCTTAAGCTTAGTTGAAGTGGTTCTCTGTTGAGAATGGGTCATGTGTTGACTAATTTTGCACATGTGAGAAAAAAGAAAGAAGAATATAGTCGTTATAAGTGTTAAGAAATATTAGTGATAATAGTCAGGATACTGAGATATGTTTAATGATCCTGAGGCTTTAGGAACATTAAGGATCCTAAATAAGATTCTAGGTGTGTGTGTGTGTGTGTATATATATATATATATATATATATATATATATATATATATATATGGTAATTATCTTTAGGGTTTCAAATCAACCTCGTATATAAAAAGGGGTTAAAATTTGGATTTGAGTGATAAGAAAATACCATTCCACCTCAAAAGTTCGGAACCCTAGGAAAAATCTCAGAATAGCCGGAGCTCAGTTCCCACGACGTGGTCACTCATTTTCCATGACCTGGTCCATTGCCAATTCGTTTAATTAAGCCGTGTTGTTGCTGGTGTTCGACGAAGTTTCAGATCTGCCTAGTTTTGCATCTTGGGTGCGATCACAAGAGAGGAACTCTACGTTGGGTACTCAAGTTCGATCAACTGGCTATACCAAAGAAATCCGAGAAGAACGTAAATGTATTATTACTTGTTTTATGTTGAGAAAATGACATTTTAACCCTATGAACTTTTCCTGTTTGTTTTAAATATTCACTTAATTATTATTTTTTTGCACTTTAGAGGAACTAAGTATCTTTTATCGGTTAAATAAGTCCCTTAGCCTTTTATAATAGGTAACTATGACACATGTAATATTTTTGTTGATGTAGACAACAAAGTAGGATAATGTTTCGCTGAAATGAAACGCCATGTACGATACAATGTAATTTTCCTTAAACAAAAAAAGAGGAAAACAAAACCACAGGTGCACGTGTCTTCGACGAAGATCAAGAGAAGAAGGAAACTATGTGCTCATGTAAAATTGTGTGCTTCTGGTTCTGACAATCGAGAGACGAAAAAAGAAGAGATACCCATGTGGTCTCTTTGTTTTCTATTGCGTGCAAACAAGACCAAGTGATCAACCAAAAAACCATCATCCAAAATGTCAAGAATGATCTGGAACCAAAATATCAAACCCAACCAATTTTGGAACCGAAAATATTACCAAGAAAATTGAATCTAACTTGACCCTAAAATCCAGATCTGAAACCCATAAATCAAACCCACTAACCACCGAAAATATGGGTTTGCTACATATAAAGACCATCACCACTGCAATATGAGGATTTTGCTCAAAACGATTTCAGAAATTATCAGGATTTGCTCAAATTTCAATGAGACTTTTAGCTTGATTGTCAAACTAGTACGATACATACCGCTTTAAGCCTTGTGCTATCTAAAATCATGGTCACTCTATCAACAAGATGTTAAAAATGGGTTCTTGAACGATAACTTGAACAAAACTATCTACATGCATCAAATTACGGATTTTTGAAACTCCTCCCATCTCGAAAATGCTTTCCTTTTGAAAAAGTACTTAACTCACCTACAACACGTCCCATGTGTATGGTACAAGTATTTCACCGATTACATCTTTACAACCAACTTCATCCATAGTGAATGTGACCGTTCTCTTTTTATATACTGGCATGGTGTGACAACCCGAGATTTCTATCTTGTGCAACCGTTCAAATCAATCAAGGCCAGACTCGTTTCAGACTCGTTTCTACTATCTTTTGGCATTTTTTAGAGTCTGCTTGAGTGTTCTAAGCCTAGTACCTTCAAAGTTAGGGTTTAGAATTGTTTCCTTAAGTTTATCACTTTTCTAAAGGGCCAAACACTCCTTCAAGAGGAGTATACAGTCGTACACTTGGGTGTGCGGTCGTACACCCCCCTCCTGGCCGTACATTCTCACATATATATGTGGGACCTAGCCATTTTCAATCACTTTTCACTCCTTCAAGCCAAGAAATCGGTTCTCTCTCAACTATCATCGGATTTTTCATCTAGATCTTCAAAAGTAAGTGTTCCTTCCTTTGATTAGTTAATTCATTACACTATCTAGTGAAGATCCATGATTTCATCCATGAAATTACTTCTTTTGGTTAGATCTTCAAGAAACACCAAGAATACACACTAGTTCTTGGACCTTAAAACACCCCTAAAGGCTTCTAATTCGTAAGTATCTCTTCAATCTTCTTGTAAGACTTGTGAATCACTCCTTTTCTAGCCTTAAATCATCATTTTATGCATGAACTCAAAGAGTCTACCTCCGTACACCCTTCATATGGCCGTACACCCATTGTTTAGTGCATATTTGGCCTTAAACTCTTGATATACTCCAATACAAGGTCAAGAACACTTTGGGGATGCTAGATATAGCCTTAGACCACCCTTTTTGACATGTTCTTCAAGGAGTGTATGGCCGTACACTCCATGGCCGCACACACTTGGCCATACACACAAGTGGTCGTACACCACTTGGCCGTACACACTACACACACTAGTGTGGCCTTAAACCCATTTTATGCAATCCTTGGTACTTCTAACACTTCAATCCAAGTGTTTCCTAGTCCCTAAGGCGTTTACCTATCATTATTATTTGTTATATACACTAATTATATACATATATGTGTCATTATATGCTTATTAGGATCCGTTTGTGCTCGAGACTTCACTTAGCACTTAGCATCCTACAACCGATCTTTCATTCGCATCACTCACTACAGGTGAGTTCATACCCCTTAATCTACCTTTTTAACGATTTTAAATGCTTTTACCTGGGGGGGGGGGGGATACAAGTTGATAACATCATAGTTATTATATCAATCACATGTGATTAATGACTATCAAGCAAGCAGATTTTTCTTATGCTTCAAACTGTTTTATCAAAAAAATCTTTAAAACTCTTTTATATGTTAAACTCTTTATTAAACTCTTTTAAACTTATCTATTGTCAAAAATATGCCTATATAGATATAGTTATATAAGTAAGGTTGAGAGGACTTAGGACTGATAACTCACTTTATTTCCTGTTCCTTGTTTGGTTGTGGACTTAGGGTATCCAGTTATTTGTCTGAATGTCGTTTGAATCTTAGTTATATATATATTATGTATATATGTATAGATATAAAAGTTCTTACATCGGTTTAGCACCTTTGGGTAGCAAAGGTGTACAAACATACACAGTCATTCAAACAACATTACTAGTAAAACTATAATAGGTATAGTTTAGAGGTTTACTACTCACTACTTCTAGTACAATGAAACATACAAGAGTCAGTTCATTCATGAGTCAATACAAACTTACTATTATGAGAAACAGAAAGAACATACTATGATGAGAAACTAAGAGAACAGACACTACACTATACAAAGAGAACATACTATACACTAGAACGGAGAGAACATACAATACACCAGAGCATACTATACAAACACTAGAACACTATAACATTAATGTGAGCCACTACTTCATGGCATGACAATCTACTGCCGTGTCACGTTTTGTAACCAGAGTCTCCTGGAGGGAGAGCGTGAATTTGTGTATAGATCTATACGGGACTGACCGTCCTACACCTTGCTGCTAGCTACAGTGGGACCTGCAGGTCTACGGGTGACGAATGTCATACCATTTCGACATCTTTGATCGTTGTGTTTTACTAGTCAATCAAGTATGGTTACAATCATATCACATTTTACCTTAATTAACAAACTGGTTTAAGGTAGTTAGTACATTGATAGTTACTTATATACAACACTACAATACATCGTTATTTTTCCCATTGCATTCACATTGTGATCTTCTCACATAAACGGTAATGTAAACTATATTTTGGTAATGATAGTCATACTTGGGAAAGATACGTACTTTTACAAACAAACAACATATAGAACATTTGGGCCTTGGTAGAAGGCTACTTTTTAGTAGAAAATATAGGATTTCTAGGAGATACAAAAACTTACAAACATTTACATCAAACATTTTCATACAAACAATGCCACTAAAATACTTATGAACTCACCAGCTTTAATGCTGATCTACTCTTTCAAAATAACTTGTATTCTCAGGTCACCAGTAGACAGGTACTGATGACCAGGTTTTGAGAAGACGGAGCTTTCAAGACTCGTCTTTATTTTGATTATTCATTTTTGGTGTCTTATAAAATATACACAAAACACACTTGTATTAAAAATTATATTATTAATGCAATGGATGATGTTGTTGCTTGTTTACTATTATGCATTGTTGTGATATTATACATGACGTCCTCTACCCCAAAACGTTTCCGCCGTTCCGGTTTTGGGGTGTGACACATGGTAATGATGTTACATATTGTTTTCTGTATATGGATAAAATTATACTTAACATGTCCACTCAGTACCTTCTATAGTCCATCATGTCTCTCATGGCTCGGGCTTTCAACATGAAGGACCTTGGATCACTCGGTTATTTTTTAAACAATGTAGGCACTCGTCATGTAAAACACCTCATAACCCTATAAACTTAAACACTAAGCTCATCAGTACTTCTGCAAACCCATATTCGAAATCCACATGTTGTCATAGCTATGTCAGACTTTGCAATATGTCACTTCATGATACAAATTGTTTCCTATGCGGTCCAACAAATAGCTTGCATATACAATACCTACATGTCATGCATGCTCTTAAACATATTATTCATGGTGTGGAAGGCATTATCACCTATGTGTTGCAACTACAAATCAATCACAACTCCACCATAGGTTGTATGTTTTTAGTGGCAACCTTATCTATTAGTATTTTAAGTGACAACCTTCCTATCTCGGTCTAATGTAGAAGTTAAGTATCGCAGTGTCGTATATAGTTTATCTGAAGCTTGTTTGTTACGCAATCTCCTACTTGAGCTCCATTTTCCTCTTATTAATACCACCATTGTTTATTATGACAATTTGAGTGTCATTTACCTACTGTAAACTCACTTCAACATCAACACACCAAACATATCAAAATGAATATAAACTTTATTTGTGAAAAGTTGCTTCTGTGTTGCATGTTCTGTCTCATTATCAAATTGTGGGTGCTTTTACTAAGGGTCTCCCATGAATATTATTCAATGATTTTTGAGATAGTCTTAGCATCCGTCCACCTCTCCTTCGAATGCATGGGACTATAGATGATAAATATTATGTTGTATTATCAAATTCTTTTTGCTTGTAATAACTAGTCCTATAATATCTCCTAGGTAGTTATTACTCTCCATAGATAAGGATGGGAACCATTGTATATGTTGATCCGATAGGAATGAGAAAATGCAAGAGATTGCATTCTCATCGATCATCATGTCCATCATTGTGGTGACTGCCTCACAACATGGGTTCGAAGAAGACATGAAGACTACTTTTGTCTAAAAACTATTCTTTTAAAAAGTTGTATTGTATTTGTTAATGACTATACTTGTAATCGTTAATGACTACACTTTCTTTTGTAATTTAAGAATTACAGGGAATAACACCTAACGACATTGTAGATATTAACATCTTGTTGAACCACATAACTACCATGTCGATATTCTACTCCAATCACACATATGTTGAGCATTTGGCACAATTAGAATTTCAATACCATATTGATGATAGGTTGTGACATAAATCATTTATTCTTCAACCTAATGAAAACTTATATAGTTAAAAGAACAAACAAAGATAGATATAATTTCACTATAAGTCAACATTGTTCGACAAACCAAACAGTCATATAAAACTTGTAAAGTTATAAGATTGTCACTTCCTTTATTTATACACAAGTCAAACCTCAAAAACAAAATGAGAAAAAAACACATCAAAAGTCACTTACCTCAGTAGTTAAACAAGCAGTAATTTTTCATTAGGGTTTTCCATCTTGAAGAGAGATTACAGTTTCAAAAGCTCCAACCAATGCCTTCACTTTACTCTTTCTGCTTTCAACAAGCTTACTTGCTGTTTCTTCAATGACATTGTTAAACAACCCTTGAGCATCTTTCCTTCCTTGATCACCTTGATGCTTCAAAACAACGTTTTCATGACCATTGTTTGAAATAGAATCATTGTTTGTTTCTTTTTCATATTTCTTTTCAAAACTTCTTCTAGAAACATGTGGTCTCTCTTCATTTCCCTCCATAACTTTCCCTTTTCTGAATTTAAGCCTTCGAGGTCCGTTATTCTCAGATTGAAGATCAAGAATCTTTCCTCTTCTGAACCTTAACTTCACCCCTTCATCATCTTTATCTTCTGAAATTACCATTCTACCCTTTCTTGAGATCTTGTTGTTTTCGGTGGAGTTTACTTTCTCATCATCACTATCACTTTCAGTCTCTTCATCAGTGAAATCAGATTCATCTTCAAGAACCTCATCATCATAATAAGATTGAGAGCTTTCAGAAACAGGAGGCGCAATTAACAAATTTTCTTCAACTTCTGAAAAAGATTGGGGCTTTTCCAAGACTTCTGCCATTGATGAATCATCTTCAAGTTTGGAGCTTTCATAGACTGATTGTGTGATCATCGAATCTTTTTCCAACCCGTTTATGGAAACAGGATCATTCATCAATTCCAGTGATGGAAATGAGGGAGAATCAACGATTCCAACAGTTTCATGAATGTAATCGAACTCAATATTCCCACTTTTAGCCTCGGATTCTGTTTCAATTTGCTTGACCTCGATTTTTTGAACTATGTTTTGATCCTTTAATGGAGACACTTTTTTAACACTCTTATGTTTTATCACCTTCAAACTTGTAGCCCTACTCAAAGAAGAAACTTTAGGGGATTTTGATTCAACTGGAGTACCCTTCACGACATCTTTCTTAACAGCTTTAGGGGTAATCCCTGTCTTTTTGACAATTCGAATAGTATCTTTCTTCTTAACAACCTCTCCATTTGACGCATTTGACCCTGGACTTCGTTTCACAAGAGAAGTTGACCGTTGACCCAATTTGACCTCTTTATCTTTAGGTTTCCCATTTGCTGACATAACCCGTTTCAAAACTTGTGTCGTTTTAGATGTTAATGAGATTGAGACATCCTTTTTGGTTAATTCAAGAGGCGTTTGAATTTTGGGATCTTGAAAAGGTTTGATTGCTTTCTTTCTTTCTATTGGAGCTACAGTTGTTGTAATAACTTTCTCTTTATTGACAGCTGTTGATCTTTTGAACTTTATGGGGATTGAAGACTTTGATTGTTCATGTTTCTTACCATATTTACAGAAATCGTGACATGACCCAGTTGAAGCTCTGAGATAATTAGGGACGATGTTACCTTCTTCTCCAATGCTCTTTCGGGAACTTGGTATGCCCATGGAGAATCGTCTGGTTTTGCCGCCGGAAACGGTCAAACCACCACCATGACCGCCGTTCATAGAGCTTGGAGTACCTATGGACTTTCTTCTCTGCTTTCCATCTTCTCGAATTTCTTCACTTGTGGTATTCATTTAAAACGTAAAGCTTCGGGAATTTATCGACCTGAAACAAACAAACACTTTATCGTTATTCTGATCTGATTATGAGTGAATATATGCACAGTGCATTGGATCATATGGGTGTAATTTATGTGATATTGCATACAATCAATTAAATAGGAGGAATTGGAATCGGATCTGGACAAAAAACAGAATCATGACTAATAAAAAAAGCAATATGAGTTTTATGAGGAATTATGTTCGAATCATTTATACCAAAACTGCAATTCAACAACTTCTAATTAGAATCGAAACACACACCAATCGATCAACACACAAATTGAGCATTCAATTCGTAAGAAAAAGCACACAGGTAAACGATTGTACCTCAAATTTTCAAATCACATGGCCGAATTCAATCGCGAGTAGAGCTCAAGTTCAGAAATTTAATAAAAGTAATAATAATATAAACCCTTTACAATCATCATGATAGACCGATCAAAAACTTGTCACCACAACAACAATTAAGGTAACAAGAAATAGGACCAGTTAACAGAAAACGTGTTTGATGTCTCTTCCTATCTCTACCACTGCATTTAATCCCAATAACCAAAAGATAAAAAGAATTCCAAAACAGATGAAACTGAACAATCGGTTAACTTACAGCATACCTTTTCTGTTTCGATTACTTTTTTGAATTAGCTTAATAACGAAGCGAAGAAAAACGGAGGTATAACATAAATGGCGTTGGATTAAGGGTTATTTTTTGGATCAAGAACTCTATTTCACGAAAGGGATCGTAGAAGCAACGTCTTGAAAGAGTGGTTTATGGGTTTAATGTTTGTGTGCGAGATGATCTGCGTGTTTGTTGAGAGAGAGAGAGAGAGAGAGAGAGAGAGAGAGACGTGAGACGAGGGGGGCGGGGAAAAGAAAGATCATGACTGCGAATTGTGGGTCCCAGATACGAGATATCGTTTCTTATTTTTTTAAATCAAAATATCGGGTTGATATTTGAAGTTATCGGGTTGGGTGATTGACCGAATAAAAATCAAGTATTAATTTAAAGGAAATTGAGTAACCTAATATTTATGCATTGTTTATTAGAAAAAATTATCAGTTTGATTTTTTTTTTTGAAAAATTACTTTTTCCGAAATAGACCATTCCGGACTGATGTTATTTGACCTGATCCATTCTGATTAGATTCTGGGTACACCGTTACTTAACTTATCTATTTTAATAAATGAATGTTTTTTTGTTACATGTTACACTTTCATTCAAATTGTCAAATGTTATTTTATGGTTATTTTGAATTAATTTCTTTTCCACATGTCATTTTATGAGTTTTTCTATTTTAATAAATTTCACATAATATTTTAATGTAATAATCAAAATAAATGTAGTAATAAATGTATATCAATTTCATTAATAAATTTATCTTCTTATTTTAAAATTTTCAAATTAAATCTCATTAGTTTATTTTGTTTATTTATTTAAATTTAAAAGATAAAAAAATCAATTTTAATAATTCATTGGTTTTCGTATTTTCTTATAAATCCAAAGTTCTTAAATATTTAAACATTTATATTTAATTTATTTAATTAACCTATGTAATACATGGGTCTTACACCTAGTTATATAATGCATATCAAAATATCATCATATTCTTGATTTTATAGATAAAGAAGATATGACATATGATTTCGACGACTCGGTGATTTTATTGGAGAGTTCTTGACTAATTTGCTTCTAGTTGTATAATTTCATAATTAAAATTGTAATATCGTTAGTCTATAACACAAGGAACTACTCTATTACATTAATATTAAGAATGTAGTTAAATTATGTAGTTTTTTTTAGTGTTAGTAAAGACCAAAGTATTAGAAGAAAAAGTCTTGTTAGTGCCTTATGTTATACCACATCGAATATTTGTATTCAGGAACACACACAAAATCTAAAACATATTCGTTACCACCAAATCGATCTCTTGGACCAAATTGATGTTCTTCTAGATCTTACAATTATTGCATGTTTTTAATGAGCTTGATTTTTATCTCTTAAAAGCAACGATTCATATTCTTTTATTTAACCTAAACATAAAAATGTTGCAAATAAAACCCACAATAGGCTCCGTTTGTCGATCCTCTTGTTAATGTTGCATTCGAGTCTGAGATCGGTAGCGATTGTGACATGGATAAGGGTCCCTAGTGTTGGTCTGGGAGGTGAGTAGATGGTGTGTGTTGGATGATCAATGTATAGATAAACATGTAAGATGAAAGTTACCTAATTCGATAACTGAGATGGCGGGATCAGTAGAGGCTCCTCATGTGTTGTTAATGATGGTGGCAGTGTAGGTTTCTCATGTTGAAGATGAAAAGAGGGTTGAGGAAAGATGGTGGAGGTGGTCCGTCAGTGACCATGCACGGGGTGTCAATGGTTGGCGAGTTAAGGAGAGATGGTGGAGGCAATCGTTCAAATCTCATAACGTAAGGATTCAAAAGGGAGAAGAGTGTTGGGTAGGAGCCTAATTTTATTTCTTAATATTTTGAAATGTAAACCAACTAAATAAAAGAAATTGTAAAGTAGATAACAAATAGGCAAAATAGTCATTTTAACTTGGATTGGGACAAAATTGACAACCAAACCATTTAAAAATGACTATATTTATAAGTCAGAAATATTTCTATAATATAATGCCATCTAATTATTTAACAACAGTTTAAGTTAATAATTTTTATACTTATCAAATTTATTTATGTTACATTCATCCAATAGTAAACTTCAAAACCTTAATTAATCAGGAAACATACTAAATCGGTCAAACGTCTACCACGTACCAACAATGGTTTCCGTTTTGATACATGCCTAATTAATATCATAGTTATTAAATAATTACTTCATCGTAGTATGTTATAATAGGTTTTAAAACTTGGTGATAAATTTATGCCAAACGCATGTGGTGCATTATATTACCGCCACAATAGTAGCCGTATATTTAGTGGTTTTAGTCTCATGAAATTAAATATAACTATTAATAATATTAAATAATCTCATCTTAATTTTTCTACTCTAGAAAAAACAAAATACATAAATATGTCTTTTCCTGAACTACCCTTCAATGATCACGATACGGAAAACAATACACAATAACACAAATGACGTGTTATTGGAACATACAATATGAGCAACATCATATATAACCATCTTCTCTAGGGTAACAATACAAGGCAAATCAGAAAAGGTGACGAAAACACTTAAATTATATTGCATTTCTATGTTGTTCTCTTTACAATGTTGTTATTTTGGCTATTTATATTTTATATATGTTGTCCTTTTGCCGTTAAAAAAACATAAATACGTTAGGACGTTAGGATAGTTCTAGAATTTATAACAATTTAATGGTATACATGCATGTGTCACATGTTAATGATGATACACATGTGCATGTCAATATATTTGCTAATAAAAGAAATGGTAATGATGTTGCGTTACATTGTTGTGTACAATGTACCCATTTTACAAATATGACTTTTTATGCAAATCTTAGCACATGAAAAAAAAAGTTGAAGCAGTTTGATTAAATAGGTTTAACATCTCTATATATTATTCTCAACCCATAGAAAGTAAAGAAAGGTCTTTGTCATCTCTTACTATCTACTCCTATTATAAAGCATTTCAATTTCTAAATACACTGCAAAAATTATAGGATAATGATAGTTTACAATAATGATAGGTTGTATGTTTATCGTCGCCGATTGTTTAGCTTAGTTTGTTTGGTCTCATAGTATTTATTCTCCCATGTATTCCGTTTCCTCATCATAATTTTTTTTTGAGATTAATCAATAACAAGTTCATTGCTGATACCATCGAATTCTAGATGGTATCAGAGCAGGTTTCGAGATCCTAAATACAAGAATCCCTCCTGTTTCGATCTTGAAGGATGGCGGGAGATGATCCCAAGAACAAAGACAACATAGGGGAAAGTTGAGGGACTACAATCGACTACAATTCTCCCCATTACACTCACCCACAGGTTCACCAAAACAGCTTCATGTGAATGATGTTCTCAGTGACATCAACTACGTTGTCTGGTCCAGGAAATGGAGAATTTCCTCTTCGCCAAAAATAAAATCAAGTTTGTTGACGACACTATCAAGAAAAAGGAACCTCACATTACATGGCTTGGATGCAATGTGATGCAATGATAAAGGGTTGGCTTACGACTGCAATGGAGAAGAACATATGTAACAACGTGAGCTATGCAACTACTGCCTCACATATTTGGTCAGATCTTCTTGAACGATTTGGCAAGGAAAGCTCACCCAGAGCTTATGAACCGAAACAAAGAATTGCAGTGAATCAATAAGACGGAGCCTCCATTTCCACATACTTCACGAGACTTCGATCTCTATGGGATGAGAATGCGTCGATCCAACCACTCCCACACTGCACTTCTTATAATTGTTCCTACGATGTTGGAAAGAGGATGGACGAGTTTCAAGAAAAGGAACTCTTGTACTAGTTCATTATGGGGCTTGATTATGAGTTTCATGTCATCAAAACACAAATCCTAGCAACCAAACCCATTCCTACTTTGGGCAATATGTATCATATGGTGGTGGAAGATGAGAGGCAAAGGTTGGTCTCGAATGACAAGAGAGCTCAACCCAAAATTGCATCATTCAAGGCATTCCAAAGGAGAGATGGAAACTCTAACGCGTTCAAAGAGAGAAACTTGACAAGAACCACCAAAGACAACAAAGAAAGAAAAGAGAATGACCATTGCACGTTCTGTGGAAAGAATGGACACAAGAAAGAAGGGTGTTTCAAATTGGTGGGATAACCAAAGTAGTGTCTAGGAAAGAAAGAAAAGGGAAAACCGAGAGCAGCCTACATTGAGCCGGAATCCAACCCCATACCAAAGTTAATGAATGAGCAGTACTAACTTTTTGTGAAGCATTTTTCTAAAGCCAACAATCAAGAAGTCGTTCCACGTGTTGCAAACATGACATGTAAAGTATGGAGTAAAGGTGAGTGGATTATTGACTCTGGCTGTACCGAGCACATTACATTCTTGCCCAGTTTACTTGAAAGCAAGAAGAATGTACCTTTTGATTCACCAATGGTTATACCTAATGGTAAATCAGTCCCCATTGAGGAAAGAGGTGATTGCATGCTCCCAGGGGGTAAAAGTGAATGAAGTTCTTCGTGTGTAACGTCAAAAAATAAGACCATATTTTTTTTTGTTTTTAGATTAATAAACATTTCCCAAATTATTATCATAAAACCAAGGTTATCAATATGTATCAATGCATCCTCAAAATCAAAGTAAATCACAAAGATGCGGAAACGAGTGGTGTGTACTCTGCAATCATCCCAAGCTCTTCCCTTTGGAACCAGAAGTACCTAAAACATAAACTGAAAACCGTAAGCACAAAGCTTAGTGAGTTCCCCAAATACCACATACCATATATACACAAATAAACATATATGGGCCCGCTCTTCATCAGGCACCGCCCGACATCGAGCCTTGCTCGGTATACACTGATCAGGCCCCGCCCGACATACATATAAACATATAACATATAAACATATATACATGCAGTAATCATAAAGGCACATAGCATACAATATAGTCATCGGCCCCCGCCTGGTAAGCATACGAGTACAAAACACATGCAAGAGTCACGTAGACATCTAGCATCCTAACATAAAAAAAATCATGGGCCGAAATTGGTGCCTTCAACCCGCTAAACAAAGTGAGGAAACTCACCTCGAACTGCTGAATCACGCTGATAAATCTTTGGATGATGGTTTAAAAAATCCTCGAGCTATCAATACCAAATAAATTCCAGTTAATAATTGGATTCTAATCCATAACCATCAGTCCAAAATTAGGGTAAAAAGACCATTTTACCCCTTACATAGTTTGATCCAAGACTAAGACCCAAACCTACAATCCAAAAGGCCTAATTACCAAAATAATCATCCAAGGCCCAATTTTCCAAATTGGGTCCAAACCCTTTCATGGGCCTTTTCCAAGAGAACCCAAAACAGGCATCAACCCAAAACTTGATGGCCCAACAAGGCCTTAAGCATCTAAGTCCAATAAAGCCCAAATCGAAGCCCAACTGGCTAAGTACGCGGGGCGTACTTAGCACATACGTGTAGCGTACTCACTTTAGGGCTTGTATGCTAAGCGTACCTTCTTGTACACCCAATGTAGTTCCCCGTTTGGCCATTTTTCATTTTCCAGCTCTTAATCTTTTAGGACATCACTCTAAAACTTATATTTGACTTCCTTGAGATGGTTTATCACGTAAAGTTGCTAACTTTACATGCATGCAATGATTTATGAAGCTCTTAAAGCTCAATAGGACTTAATAGATGCCTTAATGCATGCATGAGACCATAAATCCCATAACGTTTGCACCTTTAAGCTTAAGAAACTCATAATATGCCTAGATCTAAAATAATAAACCCCTCAAACGACTTAGCTCATCAAACTAACCCAAAAAGGGACCAAAAGCACAAAAACCATGACATGAAGAGATCTAAACACACAAGGGTAAAGTTTAGGACTTTATACCTCAAAAGTCACCAAAAGATGGAGCTAAATGTGGATCTCTAAGCTTCCTTCCAAAGAACGAGTCTAACAACTTCTTCTTCTTTCACTTCAAGTAGCCTAAACCACCAAAATCAAGACCAAGGCTCACGATGTAACACCGTAAAATTTGAGCAATTTTTTGCTTTTGAAAAACCATAAAATATCATTCACATTCATTTTAAAAAAAACATTGTATCATCATTGTATCAGTACAAAACCCCAAGATCTAAATATATAAAATCCAATATGCGTGTGTACGAATCATGCCGACGCCTTCCCGCGTTCATCACTGGTACCTGAAACACATAACACAATAACCGTAAGCATAAATGCTTAGTGAGTTCCCCAAAATACCGCATACAAAACATACGCCACTCGAGGCTAATATACGACCCTCTGGTCGATGTGTCTCAGCGGGACCCTCCAGTCCCGTAGCTGGACCCTCCGGTCCGGTCTATAACATCATGCAACACACATATATCACATAGCACATAATCTAATACATAACACACAGGACCCTTTGGTCATCACATAACACCACTCTAGGTAACATATAGCAAGAAGACTCACCTCAGGTGTCTCGGTAAGTCTCTATCTCCGTAGAAATGTGATCTAGCCTCCGCCTAATCACATAAAGCAAATACTCCCATAAATATAACTATACTCCAACCTTTCTTAACATCCTCAGAAGGGTAAAAGACCATTTTACCCCTCTCCTGGCTCAAATGCCTCACTGTTGACCAAACCCTAAAAGTCAACAAAAGTCAACGGTCAAACTTTGACCCGACTCGTCGAGTTCACTTGGGCGACTCGACGAGTCTACACGTGTCCAATGACTCTCTTAGTCCCTCTCTTGGCACGTCAAGTCCTTCTCGTGACTCGACGAGCCACACCTGGCATGAATCGCGGGGCCACCCCGACTCAACTCGTCGAGTCTCAAGAACAACTTGGCGAGTTCTGCTTTGAACTCCATTCCCCTAACTCTCCTTGACTCACCGAGTTATTCCTCAACTCGGCAAATCTACTCACTGAGTGATTTACGGGACACTGTCATCCTACTCGCCGAGTCGTTCTTCGGACTCGGCGAGTTCATGCCATGCACAAACTCCACAGACCTCCTGAGGTCAGATCTGTTCCTTTAATTCATAGATCTGGCCTTCCCAAGCATGATAATCACGTAAAGTTCAGACCTGTCACACCCCCAAACCTGAACGGCGGAAACGTTCGGGGGCGGATGACTTCATGTGGTAACGTAACAAATGAATACATAGTAAAGAAAGCAATACAACCATCATATATATAATTGAAAGTTTACATTTGTCAAAAGTTACATGTTCAAAACCAATTACAATATGATGTCAAAATGCGAGATTAAACTGGCGCCGCAGCATCCCTTCATCAAAAGCATAATGATACCTGAAATTACTGATTCTCTGGGACATACAAGTAATTTTGAAAGAGTAGATCAGCATTTAAGCTGGTGAGTTTCATAAGTATTTAAGTGACAATGTTTGTATGAAATGAAATGTTTTTTCTTTGTTTGTTTGTGTTTAGAAAATCCTATATTTTCTACTAGTATAAAAGTAGCATTCACTCAAGATCAATGTTTGTTTCTAAAATGTATGTAAGTGTAAAATAACCAATGTGTTTGAAAACCTTGTAAATCAATGCATTTTTAATACCCCATGTGAGTTTTATAACCATACTATTGACTCGGAATGCCTATACACAACGTTCTTCAGGCGTTGGAATGTTATGACGTTTGTCACCCCAAACGGTGGACTGTAGCTAACAGTTAGGGCGCGGGTTGTCAAGCCCGTATAGATCTATACACAAACACCATGCCCCCCCTCCAAAGGATTCTGGTATATAATACAGGACTTGAAATGTGTACTCGAACGTACGTGAAGTTAGTGTCTCACAAAAACCGGTGTATAAAAACAGATCTACTTGTTAAAATGTTTCGTTTGTTTTTGTATATGAAAGTGACTTCTTGAAATTCATGTTTCTAGTACATAAGAGTTAGGAATTTGTTCGTAAAACTATACCTATTATAGTTTTCTAAAAGTGTGTCTGTTTGTTTAGAAATACCTAGAAAAGGAATCATTTGTTATGAAAGCGTAGATTTTTGTAGAGCCTAAGATAGACAAGTATACATATAATGTAAGAAAAGTTTAGTTTATACATGCATTACAACAATTTATATTTCAAAAGATAGAATGCTATTGTAACATGTGTTATATATATATGAAAGTTCTCTATAAAGTTTATAAAGCACATGCGATTTGGATATATAAAAGCATATAAAATAATTCTTTATTTAACACACGATAATAATCGTGTGTTTACTTGTATTCCCCCCCTTGAGAGCATATAAAAGCATTTAGAATATTTAAAAAGGTTGATTAAGGGGTATGAACTCACTTGAAAGTTTGAAGATAGCGAGATGGAAAACCGGGTAGAGTTTCGTCTCGGGAAACGGATTTTTCTCGGGATTCTCGGGAATCTCGGGAGTAAAATCGACCCTCGGGACTTGAGCAAAAAGACCAGAGCTTCGGGTTTGAACGGGCACGAAAAACGAGGCAAGATCGTGAGAGAAAGGAGAGAAATGAGCAAGTTTTTTCGGAAGCCCTCGCATGCTATTTATAGGGGGTCTGAGAAGCCTCGGTACGCGGGGCGTACGCTAGTACGCAGCGCGTACTCGTACGTCATGCATGACCGAGTCCTCGACTGCCTCGACTTCGGATGGGACGGATCGGATGGGGCGGCGGGTCGGATGGGCGGGTCGGTAGCCTCGCATAGGGGCGACGTGGACGAACCGAGACCAAGGCCCTCGGGTACGCAGGGCATACAGGGTTTCGCGACGCGTACCTCGGATGAGGACGCTGAGTCCTCTTCGGATATTACCGGATTTTTGAATTAAATAAATATATAATTTATTTAATAAACTTCAAAAAATCATATCTTCTTCATACGAACTCTGTTTTCGATGGTCTTTATATCCACGCGTAGGTGAGACCACGCTCTACAACTTTCGTTTAGATTCCGTTGGCAAATTCCGAAATTATTTTTATTATTTATTTATTAAAATGACGTGATTAAGGAATTTCTTTAAAAATTCATAACTTCTTTATCTGACGTCGGTTTTTGCCAGACTTTTTACCGCTGAAATACCATTGTCGAGACCTTCGATTCTCGTTTAGGTCATTCCGGCCAAAAGTCGCTCGATCTCCGATTCGAGTTTTTAGTTGTCTGTTGCTAAGCCGAATTTGGAAAAATCATAACTTCAATATACGAAGTCGGATTTGGGCGTTCTTTTTACGTACGATCATGGTTTAAAGACATTTAAACATAGAAGGAATTTAAATAGAACTTTTTGGACATTTTATTATCAAAGTTAATTTTATTAACTCAAAAGTGGTTACAATACTTGACTTTTTAGGTCATTACAAAGAGTTGAAATATCGGGTTGTCACATCATCCCCCCGTTAGAGGGAATTTCGTTCCGAAATTTAAAGTAGTAAAGATACTAGTGAACATGAAAGAGATGAGGGTACTTTTGTTTCATCTGATCTTCGCATTCCCATGTGAATTCAGGTCCCCGCTTGGCGTTCCAGCGAACCTTCATGATGGGTATGCGACTTTGTTTTGTTTGTTTGACCTCTCGGTCCATGATTTCTACTGGTTTTTCCACAAAGTTGAGGCTCTCGTTGATCTCGATCTCGTCGAGTGGAATAACAAGAGTCTCATCGGACAGACACTTTTTCAAGTTTGAGACGTGGAAGGTTGGATGTATGTTACTAAGTTCACGCGGTAGGTTAAGCTTGTAAGCCACAGGGCCGATTCTGGCAAGAATCTCGAAAGGCCCTATGTATCTTGGATTTAGTTTCCCACGCTTTCCAAAGCGTATTAAACCCTTCCATGGTGAGACCTTTAATAAGACGTGGTCTCCTACCTGGAATTCCAAAGGTTTCCTCCTTTGGTCAGCGTAGCTTTTCTGTCGGTCTCTAGAGGCTTTAAATCGTTCACGAATCTGAACGATCTTCTTAGTCGTTTCTCGTATGATTTCCGGACCGGTGAGAGTGCTTTCAAGAACTCTTCCTCTAGCTAATTGGGTATCGCCAACTTCAGTCCAGCACAGAGGGGATCTGCACTTTCGACCATAGAGGGCTTCAAACGGAGCAGCCTTTATGCTTGTATGATAACTATTGTTGTATGAAAATTCGACAAGGGGTAAATGGATATCCCATGCCTTTCCAAAGTCAATCACACAGGCTCTCAACATATCTTCTAAAGTTTGTATCGTTCTCTCACTTTGTCCGTTTGTTTGTGGGTGGTAGGCTGTACTCATGTCTAGCCTAGTCCCAGGGAACTTTGTAGTGACTGCCAGAATCTTGAAGTGAATCTACTATCTCTATCGGAGATAATGGATATCGGAACACCATGCAGTCGCACTACTTCCCTTAAGTAAGTTCTTGTAAGCTTTTCCATTTTGTCAGTCTCCTTGATGGGTAGGAAATGCGCAGATTTGGTCAATCTGTCGACCATGACCCATATGGTATCGAGTCCACTTGTCGTCTTGGGTAACTTGGTTATGAAGTCCATAGTAATCCGCTCCCATTTCCATTCTGTTATCTCTGGTTGTTGTAGTAATCCTGACGGTTTCTGATACTCGACCTTAACCTTAGCGCAAGTAAGACATTTACTTATGAAGGTAGCAATTTCTGCTTTCATGTTAGGCCACCAGTACAGTTTCTTAAGATCCAGATACATTTTATCTGAACCTGGGTGAACGGAATATATTGAGTTGTGAGCTTCGGTCATGACTACGTTTCTGAAACCACCATGTTTCGGGGTCCAGATTCGGTCCATGAGATAGTAGGCTCCACCACCCTTGACTTCTAGATTCTTTTCCATTCCTCGCAGGGATTCACCCGCCACATTTTCAGGTTGCAAAGCTTCCATTTGTGCCTCCTTAATTTGTGTGCATAAGTGGGAATGGATAGTCATAGTCAGAGATTTGACCCTCCGACCAGTGTATTCCTTTCGACTGAGGGCGTCAGCTACCACGTTGGCCTTGCCAGGATGATAATGAATTTCGCATTCGTAGTCATTTAGTAACTCAACCCATCGTCGTTGTCGCATGTTGAGTTCCTTCTGATCGAAAATGTGTTGAAGGCTCTTGTGATCGGTGAATATAGTACTCTTTGTTCCGTATAAGTAGTGTCTCCAGATCTTCAGAGCAAATACCACTGCTCCTAACTCAAGATCGTGTGTCGTATAGTTCACTTCGTGTGTCTTAAGCTGTCGGGAGGCATAAGCAATAACCTTCCCTCTCTGCATAAGAACACAACCAAGTCCTTGATTTGACGCATCGCAATACACTACGAAATCTTCTATCCCTTCGGGGAGGGATAGTATCGGTGCGGTGCACAAGGCCTGTTTTAGTGTCTGGAATGCCTTCTCTTGTTTCGCTTCCCAGTCAAAGGCCACGCCTTTCTGGGTTAATGTAGTAAGAGGTTTCGCAATGCTAGAGAAGTTCTTTATGAATCTGCGATAGTAGCCAGCGAGACCTAGAAATTGACGAATTTCTGTAGGTGTCTTTGGTGCCGACCAGTTCTCAATGGCCTTAATTTTGGAGGGGTCCACGTGTATACCTTTCTCGCTAACAACGTGGCCTAAAAATTCGACTCTTCGAATCCAAAATTCGCATTTAGAGAACTTCGCATAGAGTTTCTCCGTTCGCAGTGTTTCTAGGACTTTTCGTAGGTGCTGACTATGCTCTTCCTCACTTCGGGAGTAGACAAGTATATCATCGATAAAGACGATGACGAACTGATCCAAGTAAGGACGGCATACCCTATTCATTAGGTCCATAAATACTGCTGGTGCATTGGTTAATCCGAACGGCATCACTACAAATTCGTAGTGTCCATAACGAGTTTGGAAAGCTGTCTTTGGAATATCCCCCTCTAGAACTCGTAATTGGTGATATCCGGATCGTAGATCTATCTTTGAGAAGTAGTTCGCTCCTTGAAGCTGATCCAATAGGTCGTCAATACAGGGTAGAGGATAACGGTTCTTGACAGTAAGTTTGTTCAGCTCTTTGTAGCCGATGCACATACGGAACGATCCGTCTTTCTTCTTTACAAACAAGACCGGTGCTCCCCAAGGTGAGAAACTTGGTCTTATGAATCCTTTTTGAAGGAGTTCATTAAGTTGACTGGAAAGTTCCTGCATCTCTACTGGTGCGAGATGATAAGGCGACTTCGCTACTGGGGTAGCCCCTGGAACTAAGTCGATTCTGAACTCGACTTGGCGTTGCGGTGGTAATCCTGGTAGTTCTTCTGGAAAGATATCGGGAAAGTCGCGTACTACCGAGATGTTCTTGATGTCCCTCAGTTCTTGACTTGTATCAACGATGTGCGCTAGGAATGCTCGACAATCCTTCCGCAAGCACTTTCGAGCTTGGATGCACGAAATGATGCGAAGGTTTGTACTTGATTTGTCGCCGTAGATAACTAATGTTTCGTTGTTAGGGAGGTTAAGACGGACTGCTTTCTCAAAGCACATGATGTCGGCGCGAAGAAGACTCCACCAATCCATGCCGACTATGACGTCGAAACTTTTAATTTGGACCGGCATGAGATTGATTGGAAAAGAATGGCCGTCTAAAGTTAGCGTACAACCCATGTAAATGTAGTTAGTGTTTTTGGTTTTTCCATTGGCCATCTCTACAGTGAATGATTTTTCTAACTTGCTAGGTTTAGGTTTAAGTAAATGAATAAAGTTTTGACTTACGAAGCTTCTCTTCGCTCCACTATCGAATAATATGCATGCATATGAATTATCGAGAAGGAACGTACCAGCAACTATAGTTGGGTCAGCTACAGCTTCATCGTGGCCTATTGCCAAAACTCGTCCCACACCGCCGGTGCCTGCTGCCTTAGGACAGTTCCTCTTGTAGTGGCCCACCTCGCCACAACCGTAGCAAGTCTGCCCTACACCCGCACTGGGAACTTGAGTGATCGGCTTTGCGGGGTCTTTGCAGAAACGGGCTGTGTGTCCCTTTCTGTTGTAGTTGGTGCACTGCATTTCCCGACAAGGTCCATGGTGGTGGTAAGTGCATTTGGTGCACTTTGGGAGGTTACCTACATAAGGCTTTGTTGGGTAGGTATTTGTAGGAGCTGTAGTAGGTACAGTGGCAACATTCACTGAAACCAGTTGTTTCTTTGCGGATTCTTGGGAAGACCCACCCTTCCCTTTATTCCATACTCTCTTCCTGTTGTTGTTGTTGTTCCCTTTCTGTGGTTCTGGTGCAGGAGTGGTTGAGTTCTGATGACCTCCGTAGTCAATCAGAGATTGTGCCAGTTCCTTAGCACTTTCAAAGGTGTTAGGTTTGGAAGCTAACACGCTTGATCGTATTTGGGGCGTCAGTCCCCAGATGTACCTTTCTATTTTCTTGCTCTCGGGAGCAATCATATCTGGACAAAGGATTGCCAGCTCGCAGAATCTATTGGTATAAGTAGCGATGTCAGTACCAAGCATTCCGAGAGTCCATAGTTCGTGTTCGAGCTTTTGAATCTCTCCCCGTGGGCAGTATTCTCTCATCATCATGGCTTTCAGGCTCTCCCAGCTTATGGATTTTGCCACGATTAGGGTAAGTACTTTAACGTGGCCATTCCACCAAGTTAAAGCTTTATCAATAAGGGTGAAAGTTGCAAATTTGACTTTGCTGTGCTCGGGACAGGAGCAGATTTCAAAGACTGCCTCCGTCCTTTCAATCCACTGCCTCAGGGCCATCACACCACCAGTTCCATAAAACATCCGGGGCTTGGCATTAGTGAAGTCCTTATAGGTGCATTCTCGAGGTGGTCCATGACTCTCGCCATGGTTGGATGGGTGTGTGCCAAATCCCAAGCCATTAGTACTCGAGTTATTGATCTGTGACATGGCAGCTGCCACCGCTGCGGTGACTGCTGCTTGGAACATAACAACATCAAATTGAGGTGGTGGAGGTGGTGGTGGTACAGGTGCTTCCCCACCATTGTTTCGCCTTGGATTCCTACGCGGAGGCATCCTTCAACTATAGGTTGAAAAGACAAGGATAAGAATTCCATAGAACAGAAAATGTATGTGTCTCATGAACTAAATCGCTATAGTTCAACAACAGATGATAGTATGAGTTTTAAAATAGAAGAATGAAAGTTATTTGTAAGACTGAAAGTATGAAACAAGTATTTGGTTTCTCAAAGACCTTTCAAGGTTTGAAAGAAATACTTAACGTAGTAATAATAGTGTCACTTATATTAATATAAAAGTTGTTACAACGATCATGAAAATTTGACCCCTATAAGGGTCTCCGATTACAAAGTTCGAGAAATTTAAAGACTTTTAGCCGATGTCCTAAGCTATAACAAAATTTGAGTCTTTGACAAGCACTACTTGCGATGCAGGTTACGCTTGGAGCTTGACTCCTCATCTGATTGCTTTGACTCCATTAGACGCCTATCAAAAGCGGCTTGTTGTTCCCTCAGTTCAGCGAGGGCTGCAATCATTTGCGCTTGAAATGCTTCGGTTTGGAGTTGAGCATTGTCTTGTATCTTGTCTAGCCTACGGATGTCAGAAGTGTGAACCTGCACTTCTATGTTGACATCCCGGAGTCGGCTAGCTTGAACTCCGGACTGATAGGACTGATTGGCTAACTTACCCACCATTACCGGGAGTGCTCGATCAGCCGAACCTCCGCCGCGAACATCATAGAAGTCCCGGCACATGCTGTAGGGAGGGCGTAGGTTTTGCTGTTGGCTCCAATGGTGGAGGTGACTTCCCCAGACGGGAGTCGGTCCTTGAAAGTTCCTTACGAAGACGGGAGGTTGAATGGGTGGTGGATCGATAACTTCCGGCTCTGAGTCGGTACTGGAGTCATCACCCACTTCTATGGGTTCCTCGTCCTCTTCGGGATCATCTTCGATCCATCCTCCGTTGCCTTGGTTGGGAAAGTAGGGGTCGCCAGGGTGGTGAAATCCAGCCATTTGACTGTACGAGAAATAGGGTTATAAGAATTGAATAAAGTTGAAATATGCAAAACATGTAAGTTAAACTAGTTTAGGTAGCAAATACTCCTATAGTATTTAAATTCTTGTGTTTGATTCTTGTAATGGTTTGGTAAGTTTTGACTTGTTGCTTACTACGATCATTCCTCGATATACGTTGGTCCAATCTCGGGCAAATATAGTTGATCGCGCTATATTTGTTCAAAATCTGATTACATATATCGAGTCTCAATCATAGTGTCAACTTGTCTAAATACTTTTATAGTTGGATAACACGAAAATAATTTGTGGTATGCATGTAATTGTACTTAAATGAACTATCAATTTAAGTTGAATGCAACGCTGCTTAAGCGTAAAAAGAAAAATTGTTTTGTCACAGAGTATTAGTCCCTTAAGCATTTATAGTTTGTATATCTTATGTGGTTCGATATACTTAGTTCACTATAAACATTGCTCTGATACCAATCTGTCACACCCCCAAACCTGAACGGCGGAAACGTTCGGGGGCGGATGACTTCATGTGGTAACGTAACAAATGAATACATAGTAAAGAAAGCAATACAACCATCATATATATAATTGAAAGTTTACATTTGTCAAAAGTTACATGTTCAAAACCAACTACAATATGATGTCAAAATGCGAGATTAAACTGGCGCCGCAGCATCCCTTCATCAAAAGCATAATGATACCTGAAATTACTGATTCCCTGGGACATACAAGTAATTTTGAAAGAGTAGATCAACATTTAAGCTGGTGAGTTTCATAAGTATTTAAGTGACAATGTTTGTATGAAATGAAATGTTTTTTCTTTGTTTGTTTGTGTTTAGAAAATCCTATATTTTCTACTAGTATAAAAGTAGCATTCACTCAAGATCAATGTTTTTTTCTAAAATGTATGTAAGTGTAAAATAACCAATGTGTTTGAAAACCTTGTAAATCAATGCATTTTTAATACCCCATGTGATTTTTATAACCATACTATTGACTCGGAATGCCTATACACAACGTTCTTCAGGCGTTGGAATGTTATGACGTTTGTCACCCCAAACGGTGGACTGTAGCTAACAGTGAGGGCGCGGGTTGTCAAGACCGTATAGATCTATACACAAACACCATGCTCCCCCTCCAAAGGATTCTGGTATATAATACAGGACTTGAAATGTGTACTCGAACATACGTGAAGTTAGTGTCTCACAAAAACCGGTGTATAAAAACAGATCTACTTGTTAAAATGTTTCGTTTGTTTTTGTATATGAAAGTGACTTCTTGAAATTCATGTTTCTAGTACATAAGAGTTAGGAATTTGTTCGTAAAACTATACCTATTATAGTTTTCTAAAAGTGTGTCTGTTTGTTTAGAAATACCTAGAAAAGGAATCATTTGTTATGAAAGCGTAGATTTTTGTAGAGCCTAAGATAGACAAGTATACATATAATCTAAGAAAAGTTTAGTTTATACATGCATTACAACAATTTATATTTCAAAAGATAGAATGCTATTGTAACATGTGTTATATATATATGAAAGTTCTCTATAAAGTTTATAAAGCACATGCGATTTGGATATATAAAAGCATATAAAATAATTCTTTATTTAACACACGATAATAATCGTGTGTTTACTTGTATTCCCCCCCTTGAGAGCATATAAAAGCATTTAGAATATTTAAAAAGGTTGATTAAGGGGTATGAACTCACTTGAAAGTTTGAAGATAGCGAGATGGAAAACCGGGCAGAGTTTCGTCTCGGGAAACGGATTTTTCTCGGGATTCTCGGGAATCTCGGGAGTAAAATCGACCCTCGGGACTTGAGCAAAAAGACCAGAGCTTCGGGTTTGAACGGGCACGAAAAACGAGGCAAGATCGTGAGAGAAAGGAGAGAAATGAGCAAGTTTTTTCGGAAGCCCTCGCATGCTATTTATAGGGGGTCTGAGAAGCCTCGGTACGCGGGGCGTACGCTAGTACGCAGCGCGTACTCGTACGTCATGCATGACCGAGTCCTCGACTGCCTCGGCTTCGGATGGGACGGATCGGATGGGGCGGGTCGGATGGGCGGGTCGGTAGCCTCGCATAGGGCGACGTGGACGAACCGAGACCAAGGCCCTCGGGTACGCAGGGCATACAGGGTTACGCGACGCGTACCTCGGATGAGGACGCTGAGTCCTCTTCGGATATTACCGGATTTTTGAATTAAATAAATATATAATTTATTTAATAAACTTCAAAAAATCATATCTTCTTCATACGAACTCTGTTTTCGATGGTCTTTATATCCACGCGTAGGTGAGACTACGCTCTACAACTTTCGTTTAGATTCCGTTGGCAAATTCCGAAATTATTTTTATTATTTATTTATTAAAATGACGTGATTAAGGAATTTCTTTAAAAATTCATAACTTCTTTATCTGACGTCGGTTTTTGCCAGACTTTTTACCGCTGAAATACCATTGTCGAGACCTTCGATTCTCGTTTAGGTCATTCCGGCCAAAAGTCGCTCGATCTCCGATTCGAGGTTTTAGTTGTCTGTTGCTAAGCCGAATTTGGAAAAATCATAACTTCAATATACGAAGTCGGATTTGGGCGTTCTTTTTACGTACGATCATGGTTTAAAGACATTTAAACATAGAAGGAATTTAAATAGAACTTTTTGGACATTTTATTATCAAAGTTAATTTTATTAACTCAAAAGTGGTTACAATACTTGACTTTTTAGGTCATTACAAAGAGTTGAAATATCGGGTTGTCACATCATCCCCCCGTTAGAGGGAATTTCGTCCCGAAATTTAAAGTAGTAAAGATACTTAGGGTTTCTCTCTGGGGTTTGGTAGCTACAAATTTAAAGTAGTAAAGATACTTAGAGGGAATTTAAGAATGGCTTCTCCTTCCTCACAAACGCTCTAGATCTCTTAGGGTTTCTCTCTGGGGTTTGGTAGCTGCAAATAACGGCCCTAAGGGCCTTTAAATAGGTCCCAAACCCAAGAAATTAGGGTTTCATTAAACAGCGTGGACTCGCCGAGTCCACTCATGGACTCACGGAGTCCGGATGTGAACCCGGACATGAATCCGGGACCATACTCGGCGAGTTTAAACACCAACTCGCCGAGTCTACTCACAATCTCCAAAAAAATAAAGGAGTAAATTATTATACCTGGGAATCCGGATGTTAGAATTCTCCCCCACTAGAATTTGACTTCGCCCTCGAAGTCTCATTCTGCAAACAACTCTGGATGCTGCTCCCGCATCTCACGCTCCGGCTCCCAAGTCAACTCTATCCCTTTTCGATGTTGCCACTGGACCTGAACCAGGGGCACCTCCTTGTTCCTCAAAACCTTGATCTTCCGATCCCTAATCACCACCGGTCTCTCAACATAATTCAGGCTCGCTTCCACCTGAATATCTTCTAATGGAACCACTGCCGACTCGTCGGCTATACACTTTCGCAGCTGCGACACGTGGAAAGTGTCATGAATCTGACCCAACTCTGTAGGTAACTCCAACCGGTAGGCTACCCTGCCTACCCTTGTGATCACCCTGAAAGGACCAATATATCGGGGCCCCAACTTGCCCCTCTTCCTGAATCGAATCACCCCTTTCCAAGGAGAGACCTTCAGGAGCACGAAGTCGCCGACCTGAAACTCAATCTCGGACTGGCGTCTGTCCGCATAACTCTTCTGACGACTCTAAGCAGTCAACAACCTCTGTCTGACCTGCTGAATCTGCTCTGTCGTCTGAAGCACGATCTCAGTACTACCCATCACATGCTGTCCTACTTCTTCCCAGCAAATGGGGGTCCGAAACCTTCTCCCATACAACAGCTCAAAGGGTGGCATACCAATGCTCGAATGATGGCTGTTGATGTAGGAAAACTCTGCCAAGGGAAAGTACGTGTCCTAACTCCCGCCGAAATCCAACACACATGCTCGAAGCATGTCTTCGAGCGTCTGAATCCTCCGCTCACTCTGCCCGTCTGTCACACCCCAAAACCGATAACGGCGGAATACGTTTCGGGGTGGAGGACGTCATGTACAGTATCATCATAATTGCATAATAGTAAAAACAAGAAACATACAACCGTTGCATTACATAGTGAGTTTAATTACAAGTGTGTTTTGTAATGTTTAACAATCACCAAAAGTATTACAAAAATAAGAGATGGATATTGTATGCTCCACCTTTTCCAAAATGCCGCGCCTGTACCTGTCTATCTTTGACCTGAGAATACAAGTTATTTTGAAAACGAATATCAGCATAAAGCTGGTGAGTTCATAATAATTTGGTGTGAGTTTTCGTATAAAAGCATTAGAACCGATAGTATGAAAAGCTGCAACTTTACAATCATAAGTGGTAGAAAATCCTATATTTTCCAGAAATACGTTGTAAGTGAAAACCTTTAAGAAACATATCATTTTCATTTTTGAAGATAACATTCCTTGTAACAGTATAATAGTGGGTTTCCAATAAGTAATGCAATATGGTAGGTTATGCCTGAAATCAATAATGGTGGTGCAAACTTTCTATAGTGTTAGATACTTGATTACTTCGGGATTTTAACTTAACTCTTAATTAGTATTTTAGTGTGGTGATAGTGTATTTCTTGTATGTTACCGATAGTGTGAGTAATAGAGGACCCCATGACCTTCCCGGTCATGCACAGTGTAGTGAAGTAGTGGCATCCATGGACCTGTACGACTCGGACTGAAGTTACCAGTCGGGATGTAATAGCGTCTGCCCCGTATAGATCTATACAAATAGCGTTGTCTTCCTGCCAGAAGACTCTGGGCGTAGTGCGTAGCGAATAGAGTATCTCGTAGTGGGTTAGTGTGTTATCTCTTGATTAGTGCTTTCTCTTGTATTATAGCGTAGTAGTCTTTTGTATACTTGTAGTATGTTCTCGTATTAGTATATAGTATCATTATAGAGTGTATTATAGTGTGTAGAGTAGTAGCTATAGCGAGTAATAGTGGCCTTAACTATACCTATTATAGTTAACTTAGTGCGTATGATTCTTGTCAATTTAGTGGTTTAAACATTGAATGAAATGAAAATACTTGTATCCAAAACTAATATATATATATATATATATATATATATATATATATATATATATATATATATATATATGATATATAACTTAGAAATCAACGACAGTCAGACGGATAACAACTACCCTAAGCCCACAATCAAACAAGAACAGGAAATAAGGCGAGCTATCGGTCCTAAGTCCTTCAAGCCTTAATTATATAAATATATTGGTGTGGTTACATTTTATAAGGAATTTATTTAATAAAAATATTGTCAAAAGGGAATATTTAGAAAATTGATCTTTTATCCAAAATGGTTTTGAAAACGAAAATCCTTTTTATAAAGCATAGTGGTAAATCATATGTGATTTGAACTACGGATAGTGAATCACATGTGATTAATTTCCGTAACATGAATAAATGACTTGTATGAATTTCCATAAACATGTATAATTGACTTGTAGCCCCCCCTAAAACATATAAAACATTTGAAAGGTTCATTAAAGGGGTATGAACTCACCTGAAATCGCGTAAATCGGGTGAATCGGGTAAATCGGGTAAAAGTGTCGATTGAGCGTTTTGTACCAAATAACGACTTGTGCACCTTTTAGGCCCCTAATTCCATATGAAATATGTATTTTACAATAAATTAATCATTTTATGCTTTTCATTAAAGTATTTAGGCATTCTAGCATTGATTCGGGGTTTTAGGGCCTAGAAGGGGTTCCCGGGATTGGTATAAGGCCAAGAGGGGTTTGCGGGGGAGTCCATGAGCTCACTCCCTTGGAGTTTACGGCCCAAAGGCTACTCCTTGGGAGTTTACGGCCGTAAGTCCCCTAGGCTTGGCCGTAAACTCATGTGTTCCTCCAAAATTGCAAGTTAAGGCCTTATTTCACTTCCCTAATTTACTAGCAAGTGTCTTGGACTAATTTGGAGGGTTAAAACCCTCATTTTGTGACATTTTGGGGAGTTTACGGTCCAAAATTGTGCTTGGGCCGTAAACTCCATTTAGTCCCTCAAAATGGATGTTTAAATGGTCTAAATCACTTCCTTAAGTCTTAGATAAATTCTTGAAAGCCTTAGGTGGGTTTATGGGACATTTTGGCATAGGATTTGGGGAGTTTACGGCCCAAGTATAGCCTTGGCCATAAACTCTTCTTTTGGCTTCAAAATGAGATGCTTAATGGCCTTAAACATTTCCTAGGGTCATAGCTAAATTCCTACATGCCCTAGATGAGTTTTTGGGACATTTATCAAGAGTTTTTGGGTGTTTACGGCCTAAGCACAAGCTTGGGCCGTAAACTCCTTTTTAGGCTCTAAAATATTAAGTTTTCATGTCCAAACTCACCTAGGTAAATCCCTTAATTAGTACATAAGCTTAAAGGAAGGAAAAATGGGGTTTTTGGCAAGGTTTTAGGTGTTTACGGCCTAAGGGGCTTCCTAGGCCGTAAACTCCCTTTAATCCCCTAAATTCTATGATTTTTGGCCTCTAAATACAATGAAGTATGTTTAGAATAAGATAGGGAATAAATCCTTACGTTTGGAAGCCGAAATTCGCGGTTTTGGAGTCGGGTTCGGGTCTAGAGAGAGAAAGTAGTGAGAGAGAGTGGATGAGTGGTAAAAGAGTGTTCAAATGGTGTTTACTCTCATTTCATATGCCTTGGGTATTGCACCCGATACACGGCTACCCGATGCTAAAGTTTAACGGGGTTAAAACTTTTTACCCGGGTGAAGTGGTTGAAAAGTAATATAACTCTATTTAGTTATACGGGGTTAACATTTACGAGTTATAATTACTTATGATAATATCAGGACATATAAATAACTAGATATTTGTTTATTGACGACTCCAAACATTACAGAAAATAGTATATAATGACGAATTCCGTTAGTGAAGACGTGACTTTGTAAAAGCAATAAATTTGGGTTGTCACATCATCCCCCAGTTAGGGGAATTTCGTCCCGAAATTTAGAATTCAAACAGATAAGTTATTACAATACTACTAAGCAAAGAGATGAGGATATTTGAGTTTCATTTGATCCTCGCGCTCCCAAGTGAATTCTGGTCCCGACTTGACGTTCCACCGAACCTTCATGATTGGGATGCGGTTTTGCTTCGTTCGTTTTACTTCCCGATCCATAATCTCCGTAGGCTCTTCCACGAAGTTGAGGCTCTCATTGACCTCGATTTCGTCGAGAGGGATGACGAGAATCTCGTCGGACAAGCATTTCTTCAAGTTTGTGACGTGGAAGGTAGTGTGTATGTTGCTTAGTTCGTGGGGTAAGTTGAGTTTGTAAGCTACAGGGCCGATTCTGGCGAGAATCTCAAAAGGCCCTATGTACCTCGGGTTCAACTTTCCACACTTTACGAAGCGTATCATGCCCTTCCAGGGCGAGACCTTCAAAAGGACTCGGTCTCCCACCTGGAATTCCAAGGGTTTTCTTCGTTTGTCGGCGTAGCTTTTCTGTCGATCCCTAGCGGCTTTTAGTTGCTCACGTATCTGTACAATCTTCTCGGTCATTTCTCGAATAATCTCTGGACCAGTGAGAGCGCTATCAGGAACTTGTCCTTTAGCTAACTGAGTGTCACCCACCTCAGCCCAGCACAGAGGGGATCTGCACTTCCGACCGTAGAGGGCTTCGAATGGAGCTGCCTTGATGCTCGTATGATAACTGTTGTTGTAGGAAAACTCCACAAGAGGTAAGTGTGTATCCCACGATTTACCGAAGTCGATCACACAAGCTCGCAACATATCTTCTAGAGTTTGAATCGTCCTCTCACTTTGTCCGTCGGTCTGCGGATGGTAGACTGTACTCATGTCCAGCCTCGTCCCTAGTGCCTTTTGCAATGATTGCCAAAATCTAGAGGTGAATCTACTATCTCTGTCTGAGATAATAGATATAGGGACGCCATGCAGTCGCACTATTTCTTTTATGTATGTTCTTGTGAGTTTCTCCATCTTGTCCGTTTCTTTGATGGGTAGGAAGTGCGCGGACTTGGTCAACCTGTCAACGATGACCCAAATGGTATCTAATCCACTCGCTGTCTTGGGTAGCTTGGTTATAAAGCCCATTGTAATCCGCTCCCACTTCCATTCTGGTATCTCTGGCTGTTGAAGGAGTCCTGATGGCTTTTGATATTCGACCTTGACCTTCGCGCAAGTAAGGCACTTACTCACAAAGGTAGCGATCTCCGCTTTCATGTTCGGCCACCAGTATAGCTTTTTGAGATCCAGATACATCTTATCTGATCCTGGGTGGACGGAGTAGCAAGTGTTGTGTGCTTCCCTCATGACCAAGTCTCTGAAACCTCCATGGCGTGGAGTCCAGATTCGGTCCATGAAGTAGTAGGCTCCGTCACCCTTAACCTCCAAATTTTTATCCATTCTGCGCAGGGATTCTCCCGTCATGTTCTCAGGCTTTAAGGCTTCCACCTGAGCCTCTTTGATCTGTGCGGATAGATGCGAACGGATAGTCATCGTCAACGACTTGGTCCTTCGACCAGAATACTCCTTTCTACTCAGGGCGTCTGCTACTACGTTGGCCTTCCCCGGGTGATATCTAATTTCACAGTCGTAATCGTTAAGTAGCTCGACCCATCGACGCTGCCTCATATTGAGTTCTTTTTGGTTCAGTATGTGTTGGAGGCTTTTATGATCAGTGTACACCACGCTCTTCGTCCCATACAAGTAGTGTCTCTAGATTTTTAGTGCGAAGACGACCGCTCCTAACTCAAGGTCGTGAGTAGTGTAGTTCACTTTATGGGTCTTTAGCTGCCTTGAGGCATAGGCAATAACCTTTACTCGTTGCATCAAGACACAACCGAGCCCCTGATTGGATGCATCACAATATACAACAAAGTCTTCTGTCCCTTCGGGAAGGGATAATACTGGTGCGGTGCATAGGGCTCGCTTCAGGGTCTGGAATGCCTTCTCTTGTTTCTCTTCCCAGTCGAATGATACACCCTTCTGTGTTAGCATAGTGAGAGGCTTCGCAATTCGAGAAAAGTTTTGGATGAATCTGCGGTAGTAGCCAGCGAGGCCTAGAAATTGGCGAATTTCTGTAGGCATCTTCGGTGCTGACCAGTTCTCAATAGCTTTAATTTTGGAGGGTTCCACGTGGATTCCTTCTTCACTAACCACGTGTCCTAAGAATTCAACTCTTCGGATCCAAAACTCGCACTTAGAGAACTTCGCATATAACTTCTCTGATCGCAGCGTTTCCAGGACATGTCGCAGGTGATCCTTGTGTTCTTCCTCGCTTCGAGAGTAAACGAGTATTTCATCAATGAAGACGATGACGAACTGATCTAGATATGGACGACACACCCTATTCATCAAGTCCATGAACACTGCGGGGGCGTTAGTCAGTCCAAAGGGCATCACTACGAACTCGAAATGCTCGTAACGGGTTCGGAAGGCTATCTTCGGGACATCTTCCTCAATCACTCGTAACTGGTGATACCCGGATCTAAGATCAATCTTGGAGAAGTAACTTGCTCCTTGCAGTTGGTCGAATAGATCGTCTATACGAGGGAGTGGATAACGATTTTTGACTGTGAGTTTGTTGAGTTCTCTATAATCGATGCACATTCAGAACGACCCATCCTTCTTCTTCACGAATAAGACCGGAGCTCCCCAAGGTGAGAAGCTCAGTCTTATAAAGCCCTTGTTGAGCAGTTCGTTGAGTTGACTGGATAGTTCTTGCATTTCGGCAGGCGCTAAACGATAGGGCGACTTTGCTACAGGAGTAGCTCCTGGGACTAGGTCGATTCTGAACTCAACCTGACGTTTGGGAGGTAGGCCTGGAAGGTCTTCGGGGAAGACATCAAAGAATTCGCATACAATGGGAATGTCTTTTGGATCTTTCGATTTCTGACTAGTGTCGACGACGTGAGCAAGAAAGGCGCGATATTCCTTGCGCAAGTATTTCTGGGCCTAAATACTGGAGATGATACGAAGACTCGTACTTGGTTTATCTCCATATATCAATAGGGTTTCGTGATTTAGAAGGTTCAGGCAAATGGCTTTGTCGGAGCATAGGATATCAGCGCGGTGAAGACTCAACCAGTCCATACCAACAATGACATCGAAATTTTTGATTGAGACTGGTATAAGGTCGATTAAAAATGGGTGATCGTCTAACGTGAGGGTACAACCTATGTAGATTTCGTTAGAGCTTTCTGTCTTCCCGTTAGCCATTTCTACGACGAATGTTTCTTTTAGTGGTTGAGGGGTTTGTTTGAGTAATTGTTTAAAGTTTTGATTTATGAAGCTTCTTTCTGCACCACTATCGAATAAGACACAAGCATAAGAGTTGTTGAGAAGAAACGTACCCGTGACTACCGTGGGATCCGCTACCGCCTCATTGTGATCGATAGCGAGTAACCTTCCAGTTCCCCCAATATTTGTAGCCTTCGGACAATTCTTTTTGAAATGGCCAGCTTCGCCGCAGCCATAACACGTCGGGGTCACTCCCGAACCCGGAACTTGAGAAATAGGTTTGGGAGGGGCCTTGCAGAATCGCACCGTATGGCCCTTCCGCCTGTAGTTGGAACACTGCAATTCACGGAAGGGGCCGTTGTGGTGGAATGGGCACTTGGGACACTTGGGCAGATTCCCGCTATAAGCTTTTGGCGGGGCTGGTGCGGCTGGAGTGGCTGGGGTAGTGGCAACATGGACCGCCACGATTTGCTGGTCCTTGGAGGTGGTTTGAGTATTCTTGCCCTTTTTCTTATCCCATCGCTTCCTCTTTCTATCAGATGAATCGGGTGGTGCAGTGGTAGTGGGGGTTGCTGTTGTTGGTGTGGAAGAGACTTCATGGTTTATCAAACTCTGGGCCAATTCCTTGGCGCTGTCGAAGGTGGTAGGGCGTGAGGCTAGAACATTTCCCCAATACGAGGGCACTAAACCCTAGATGTACCGTTCAATCTTCTTGCTTTCGGATGGGATCATATTGGGACACATAGCCGCCAAGTCGCAAAACCTGGCCGTGTAAGCTGTTATGTCAGTCCCTTTCATCTTGAGGTTCCAAAGTTCTTCCTCAAGTTTCTGAACTTCGCCCCTAGGGCAGTACTCCCCTCTCATGAGATCTTTTAAAGTGTCCCAGCCCATGGCATTGGCTGTGACCAGGGAGAGTGCGTTGACATGGCCGTTCCACCATGTCAAGGCCCTGTTAGTGAGGGTAGCAGTTGCGAACTTGATTTTGCTCTCTTCGGGGCAAGAGCACATTTCAAACACAGCTTCGGTTCTTTCGAACCATTGAGATAGTGCCAGAATTCCTCTTGTACCGTCGAAGAAGGTAGGTTTACAGTTCATGAAGTCCTTATAGGTGCATCCCTGCACTCTTTGGTGGACTTCCCCAAACCTAGAGTTTCCACCGCTCGCGTCCCCAGAGTTCATTTGGGCCATGGCTGCTGTCACAGCCGCAGTCACTGCTGTTTGGATCAACACTGGGTTGAACTGCGGAGGAGGAGGTGGTGGAGGAGGGGTTTGAGTTGCTGGTCTTCCTCTGCTTGGACGCTTTCGTGGAGGCATCCTTCACTGGAAGATCATAGAAATGATAGTAATAGTAAGAGCCTATTGCGAATACGAATAGAGTGTCTCATGGATTGAATCACATAATTCAAGATCAGAATGAGATTCATAGCAATAGAGTAATTAACTGCCAATATGCTGGTATTAATGATGCAACACAAGTTCATGAAAATTGACCTAATAGTAGGTCTTACATCAAACCATAGAGTAAATGTTGGCAGTTTAGAGGTTTAACTAGAGTACCTTAAGCTAGGAATGTTTACAGACAAGAGACCTACGGAACATAGAGAGAAAAAAGCTAGTCCTTTAAACAAAAGAGTGGGGTAACTAGACATCTCCTACTGGCGACGGTTACTTGTTGGGCGAATCCTCAGATCCGCTAGCTGACGCATAACTTCTTGAAGGTGTCGATCATGAGTCCTTTGGCGTGCTCGGAGTTCCCTAACTCCGACTCAGGATGCAGCCAGTTGATGCTGCAGAGCCTTGTTGGTCCTCCTTGTCCTGTCCATAGCTTCTTCGATTTAGCGGATGCGGACCGTGTTGAGGTTCGAGTTGGCATCCACTTCCACAACTCGACCAATAGCAGCTTGGCCCTGCTCGACATTCCTAGAAATCCTTCGGATCATGATGGGCAGAACCCGATCTGCTGATCCTCTTTCGCTTATGTTGTAGAAGCTTCGGTCTCCATTGTAAGGCAAGGGCTGACCCTGCTCCTTGCTCCATCGGTACAAGGATATGGCCCACATAGGAGTGGGACCCTGAAATGCCGGACGGGGGTTAGGATTCGGGGCTTCAGGAGGTTGGTTGTTAACTTCTGGTTCGAAGCTCGAGCTATCCGAGAAGCCTTCAGCATGATGATCATCTAAAGGGATTGGGTGATTATCGTCTGACTCCTCGTCGAGCCATCCTCCATTGCCCTTGTTCGGATAGTACGGATCGCCAGGATGGTGGAAGCCAGCCATGCTATCTACGCGAGAAAGGGGAAAGGAGAGGTTAATAGACGTACTATTCTAAGATACTTATAGGATGAATCGTTATTAGTCGACCCAATACTTGCATAGTGCATACCGATTACATGTAACCGAAGCAAGATAGTCCTTCGAATAAGCAACCCTAACTTCAGACCCCCAATCAAACAAGAACAGGGAATGAAGCAAAGGCTTCAGATTCTGAGTCTATAGCACCTTAGTCACATGTAACCGTGGTGTATCCACTTAGCAACTATTGTCCTACTAGTAACGACCCTTTAGTTATCACATACGTATGTTTTAGGGGTACAGAATTCTCCTATAGTATTCTTATGGTAACATTATTGTGGTAGTGTTGGTAAGTTTTTAGACTTGTTGCAACACCACAACCAAACTTAGGCATATGCTAGTCACTCCCAGGAAAACGTAGTTGATCAGGCTACATCCCCCAAATGTTACTATATGTCTCTAAGCCCAATTGTGCTATCCAACAATCTTAATACTTTTGTTTTGTTCTAGGGTGATACTGACTTCTGTGTTTTATAGTGATGTGTGTGTATATATATATATATATATATACTTAGTTAGATCTTTTAGATACTTAACAGTATATATTCTTGGTCAGAGTGTTTTAGTCCCGAAGTGTTTATAGTCCGTATATCTTTTTATAGGTTGATATACTTGATTCACTATAAACAACGCTCTGATAACAATCTGTCACACCCCAAAACCGATAACGGCGGAATACGTTTCGGGGTGGAGGACGTCATGTACAATATCATCACAATTGCATAATAGTAAAAACAAGAAACATACAACCATTGCATTACATAGTGAGTTTAATTACAAGTGTGTTTTGTAATGTTTAACAATCACCAAAAGTATTACAAAAATAAGAGATGGATCTTGTATGCTCCACTTTCTCCAAAATGCCGCGCCTGTACCTTTCTATCTTTGACCTGAGGATACAAGTTATTTTGAAAACGAATATCAGCATAAAGCTGGTGAGTTCATAAGAATTTGGTGTGAGTTTTTGTATAAAAGCATTAGAACCGATAGTATGAAAAGCTGCAACTTTACAATCATAAGTGGTAGAAAATCCTATATTTTCCAGAAATACGTTGTAAGTGAAAACCTTTAAGAAACATATCATTTTCATTTTTGAAGATAACATTCCTTGTAACAGTATAATAGTGGGTTTCCAATAAGTAATGCAATATGGTAGGTTATGCCTGAAATCAATAATAGTGGTGCAAACTTTCTATAGTGTTAGATACTTGATTACTTCGGGATTTTAACTAAACTCTTAATTAGTATTTTAGTGTGGTGATAGTGTATTTCTTGTATGTTACCGATAGTGTGAGTAATAGAGGACCCCATGACCTTCCCGGTCATGCACAGTGTAGTGAAGTAGTGGCATCCCTGGACCTGTACGGCTCGGACTGAAGTTACCAGTCGGGATGTAATAGCGTCTGCCCCGTATAGATCTATACATATAGCGTCGTCTTCCTGCCAGAAGACTCTGGACGTAGTGCGTAGCGAATAGAGTATCTCGTAGTGGGTTAGTGTGTTATCTCTTGATTAGTGCTTTCTCTTGTATTATAGCGTAGTAGTCTTTTGTATACTTGTAGTATGTTCTCGTATTAGTATATAGTATCATTATAGAGTGTATTATAGTGTGTAGAGTAGTAGCTATAGCGAGTAATAGTGGCCTTAACTATACCTATTATAGTTAACTTAGTGCGTATGATTCTTGTCAATTTAGTGGTTTAAACATTGAATGAAATGAAAATACTCGTATCCAACACTAATATATATATATATATATATATATATATATATATATATATATATATATATATATGATATATAACTTAGAAATCAACGACAGTCGGACGGATAACAACTACCCTAAGCCCACAATCAAACAAGAACAGGAAATAAGGCGAGCTATCGGTCCTAAGTCCTTCAAGCCTTAATTATATAAATATATTGGTGTGGTTACATTTTATAAGGAATTTATTTAATAAAAATCTTGTCAAAAGGGAATATTTAGAAAATTGATCTTTTATCCGAAATGGTTTTGAAAACGAAAATCCTTTTTATAAAGCATAGTGGTAAATCACATGTGATTTGAACTACGGATAGTGAATCACATGTGATTAATTTCCGTAACATGAATAAATGACTTGCATGAATTTCCATAAACATGTATAATTGACTTGTAGCCCCCCCTAAAACATATAAAACATTTGAAAGGTTCATTAAAGGGGTATGAACTCACCTAAAATCGCGTAAATCGGGTAAAAGTGTCGATTGAGCGTTTTGTACCAAATAACGACTTATGCACCTTTTAGGCCCCTAATTCCATATGAAATATGTATTTTACAATAAATTAATCATTTTATGCTTTTCATTAAAGTATTTAGGTTATCTAGCATTGATTCGGGGGTTTAGGGCCTAGAAGGGGTTTCCGGGAGTGGTATAAGGCCAAGAGGGGTTTGCGGGGGAGTCCATGAGCTCACTCCCTTGGAGTTTATGGCCCAAAGGCCACTCCTTGGGAGTTTACGGCCGTAAGCCCCCTAGGCTTGGCCGTAAACTCATGTGTTCCTCCAAAATTGCAAGTTAAGGCCTTATTTCACTTCCCTAATTTACTAGCAAGTGTCTTGGAATAATTTGGAGGGTTAAAACCCTCATTTTGTGACATTTTGGGGAGTTTATGGTCCAAAATTGTGCTTGGGCCGTAAACTCCATTTAGTCCCTCAAAATGGATGTTTAAATGGTCGAAATCACTTCCTTAAGTCTTAGATAAATTCTAGAAAGCCTTAGGTGGGTTTATGGGATATTTTGGCATAGGATTTGGGGAGTTTATGGCCCAAGTATAGCCTTAGCCGTAAAATCTTCTTTTAGCTTCAAAATGAGATTGTTAATGGCCTTAAACATTTCCTAGGGTCATAGCTAAATTCCTACATGCCCTAGATGAGTTTTTGGGACATTTATCAAGAGTTTTTGGGTGTTTACGGCCTAAGCACAAGCTTGGGCCGTAAACTCATTTTTAGGCTCCAAAATCTTAAGTTTTCATGTCCAAAATCACCTAGGTAAATCCCTTAATTAGTACATAAGCTTAAAGGAAGGAAAAATGGGGTTTTTGGCAAGGTTTTAGGTGTTTACGGCCTAAGGGGCTTCCTAGGCCGTAAACTCCCTTTAATCCCCTAAATTCTATGATTTTTGGCCTCTAAATACAATGAAGTATGTTTAGAATAAGATAGGGAATAAATCCTTACGTTTGGAAGCCGAAATTCGCGGTTTTGGAGTCGGGTTCGGGTCTAGAGAGAGAAAGTAGTGAGAGAGAGTGGATGAGTGGTAAAAGAGTGTTCAAATGGTGTTTACTCTCATTTCATATGCCTCGGGTATTGCACCCGATACATGGCTACCCGATGCTAAAGTTTAACGGGGTTAAAACTTTTTACCCGGGTGAAGTGGTTGAAAAGTAATATAACTCTATTTAGTTATACGGGGTTAACATTTATGAGTTATAATTACTTATGATAATATCAGGACATATAAATAACTAGATATTTGTTTATTGACGACTCCAAACATTACAGAAAATAGTATATAATGACGAATTCCGTTAGCGAAGACGTGACTTTGTAACAACAATAAATTTGGGTTGTCACACCGTCAGTCTGTGGGTGGTATGCGGTACTAAAATGCAGTCTCGTACCCAATTCCTCATGAAATTTCTTCCAGAACCTGAAAGTGAAACGCACATCTCGATATGAGACAATTGAGATCGGCACCCCATGCCGTGATACCACCTCTCTCACGTACATTTTTGCCAACTTCTCCGAGGAAGAGCTCTCGCTGATAGCAAGAAAATGAGCACTCTTCGTCAACCTGTCCACAATCACCCAAATTGCATCGAAACCCCGTGCAGTTCAATGCAATTTGGTGATAAAATCCATGGTAATCTGTTCCCACTTCCACTCGGGGATCTCCAACGGTTGCAGCTTACCATGTGGACGCTGATGCTCGGCCTTAACCCTGCGACAGGTCAAGCATCTCTCTACAAACCATGCGACATCCCTCTTCATAAAGGGCCACCAATATTCCTTTTTCAGGTCCAGATACATCTTAGTGGCCCCAGGATGGATCGAGAATTTCGATCGATGAGCCTCTTCCATCAAAATGGTACGCGTTCCGCCCACGGACGGTACCCATATCCGACCATGAAATGTTATAAGCCCCCGGCTATCGGTAACGAATTCCGATACCAGCCCGACAACTCGCTCTATCTTCTGGCTTTCTGGCCTCATAGCCTTAGCCTGGGCCCCACGAATAGCATCCAACACCGGGGTCATCACTGTTAGTCTCAAACAAACATCTCGCATTGGGGAGCCCTCCGCCCTACGGCTCAGTGCATCGGCTACAACATTAGCCTTGCCCGGGTGGTACAGGACCTCACAATCATAATCCTTGACCACATCTAACCACGTCCTTTGGCGCATATTTAGATTGGGCTGATCCATTAAATACTTCAAGCTCTTGTGGTCCGTATATATCGTACACCGAACCCCATACAGATAATGTCGCCAGATCTTGAGGGCGAACATCACTGCTCCCAGTTCCAAATCATGAGTGGGATACCTCGACTCATGAGGCTTAATCTGCCTCGATGCATATGCTATCACATGCCCCCTATGCATAAGCACTGCTCCCAATCCGGATATCGATGCATCACAATATACCACAAAATCCTCCATCCCCTCCGGAAGGGCTAAAACTGGGGCTTCGCATAATTTATGGCGAAGTGTCTTGAACGAGGTCTGCTGCTCCGGACCCCAAGAAAACGCAGCACCCTTCCGGGTCAACTTGGTGAGTGGCACGACGATCTTGGAGAAATACTTAATGAATCTTCGATAATAGCCGGCCAAACCCAGAAAGCTCCTAATCTCGGTGGGTGATCTCGGCACCTCCCACCTCATGACCGCCTCAATCTTGGCCGGATCAACCAATATCCCATTCTGGTTGACAAGATGCTCCAAAAACTGAACCTATCGTAACCAGAACTCACACTTTGAGAACTTGGCATAAAGCCTTTCCGATCTCAGAACTCCAAGGATCTCCCTCAAATGCTCCTCGTGCTACTCTCTAAACCTCGAATACACCAAAATATCATCAATGAATACGATCACCGACCGATCCAGCATCGGCCTGCACACCCTGTTCATGAGATCCATGAACACCGCCGGTGCGTTGGTGAGTCCGAAAGGCATCACCACGAACTCGTAATGCCCATAACGAGTTCGGAATGCTGTCTTCTGGACGTCCTCATCTCGCACCCTCACCTGATGATACCCAGACCTCAAATCGATCTTGGAGAACCAAGATGCTCCCTGCAACTGATCGAAAAAATCGTCGATCCTTGGCAACAGGTAACGGTTCTTGACCGTTAGCTTGTTCAACTCCCGGTAATCGATGCACATCCGATGTGAACCATCCTTCTTCTTGAAAAAGAGGATAGGCGCCCCCCATGGCGAACTTCTCGGCCGAATAAACCCCTTCCCCAGCAGCTCCTGGAGCTGCGAGGATAACTCCTGCATCTCTGGAGGCGCAAGGCGATACGACACCTTGGCGATAGGCGCAGCTCCCAGAACCAAATCAATACCGAACTCTACCTGCCTCTCCGGAGGCACACCTGGCAACTCCTCTGGAAACACGTCCGGAAACTCACGCACTATCAGGACCTCATCAACTGACCTCGGTCTCTCTGAGTCAACCCTCGCATCCATCACATATGCCACAAATCCCCTACAGCCCTGCTGTAGACTCTATCTCGCTCTGGCGGCCGAACAAAATGCTGACCCAGCACGTGTACCCTCGCCGTACACCGTAAGAACTCCCCCACTAGGGTCTCGAATCGTGACTAATTGACACTCACAATCTATCACGACTCCATATCAGATCAACCAATCCATACCCACTATAACACACACATCCCCCATCGCAATCGGAACCAGATCTATCGGAAAGTCCACACCGAAGATCTCAAGGACACATCCTCGAATCACATCTGTAGCATACACTGCTCTCTCATCAGCTATGGAAACTCACAGAGGTCGATCCAATGCCTCTCAACGGATACTAATGTGCTGACTAAATGCTACGGAAACAAACGACCGACTCGCACCCGAGTCAAATAATACCAAAGCAGGCACATAACTCACAAGAAAAGTACCTACACATACCGTCATATAAGCATAATGACTCAACTCAAATAAAAGATGAATAAAGAATACATACCAGCCATAACATCGGGCGCCGCGCGAACCTCTTCTGCAGTCAACTGGAATGCTCTCCCACGAGCCTTCGGTGCCTCGGACTTCACTGGCCGAACCTCGCTAGCCCTAGCAGTAGGCGCAGATCCCTGCGCTGATCCCTGAAGCAGCTGAGGGCACTCGGCCTTCCGATGGCCGGTCTTGTTGCAATGAAAGCAAACCGAAAATCCATTGGGGCAATCCCTCGCGATATTCCCCTCCTTCCCGCACTTGTAGCATACTCCCGCCCTGCACGACCCCTCGTGACTCTTACCACACTTCCCACAAGTGCAGCCCTTCGCGCCCCCAGATCTCGAATCAACGGGTCTAGCCCGCTTGGCAGCCGGCCGAGACTGAGCCGGTCGCCGATCCACCCTGTCCTGAGTCTCCAACTCAATCTCCCTCTTCCGGGCATTTTCCTGGAGCTCAGCAAATGTCCGGTAAGTCGAGTTCGCCACGAACTCTCGAATATCTCTACTCAAAACACCCAGATAACGGCTCATACGAGCCTGCTCAGAAGACACCTGCTCAGGGCAAAACATCGCCCTCTCATGAAACTTCCTGGTGATCACTGCCACAGAATCAGTACCCTGCTTGAGGGTCAAAAACTCCTGAATCAACCGTTCCCTCTCTACCGGGGGAACATACTCATATCTGAACATAGCGGTGAACCTCTCCCAGGTCACCTCAGAAATCTTAGCCAAAGTGTAGTTCGCCGACACAAACTTCCACCAATCCTTCGCTCCCAAGCGGAGCTGGTTCAGGGCGAACCGTACCCTCAAGTGCTCTGGACAAGAACACGTATAGAAACATCCCTCGATGTCAGAGACCCATCTCATCGCAGCAATCGGGTCCTGCATCCCATCGAACTCTGGTGGCTTCGTGTTGCTGAACTCCCGAAACAACAACGAGTCACCTCCCTGAGGTCTGCCGCAGCTGCCACAGCCTCAGTCAGTGCTGCATACCGCTCATCAAAGGTCTCGATCAATGTGGTCTTGATGTCCCTAAACATCTCATGAATCTCAGCCCAGATGGCAGCAGCCACCTCCTCGTGAATCAATTGACAGATCTCCTCGTCGCTGACACCATTGCTCTCAGGTGTGTGTCGAGTCCCAACCATAATGCCTCTGAAATACAACAATAAATATCAGAGACTCGATCGAGCATACTCATACTCGATGACGCAACCCTACTCGTCCTTCGTTGTCCAAAAGATTCTTACTTGGAATGCCCACTGATCTGGTGTCTTCAATAGTACAGGCCCAATACTACTGACCACACCGCATCAACATTCACCCCAAGTCCTCCTCCTTGGATCCTAGATTACGAGTATTCTACCCTCACTATGCATTGGCTACCCTCCGATAGACCTCTCAAGAACTCCTAACTGCTATATATTCGCTCTCAAGACATCTCAGCAGCAGGAATCTCCTAGGCTAAGGCATCATAAATCAGGCCACTCTAGTCCTAATATGAATACCTAGCCTACTATAGCATGCATAATATAACATAGCATATCTCATAACACATAATGTAAGGGTACTTTTGGGGATTCACCGTTCGGGCGCTGGCTGATCGTACACACGGATCTGCTTTGTTTGTCTCAAAACTCTTTTTACTCTTTCCAAAAATTTTCCTCAAATCCTCAGTTTAAGTTCAGATACGCCTGAAGATGCATCCGAATCCCTCAAACCAAGGCTCTGATACCAACTTGTAACACCATAAAATTTGAGCAATTTTTCGCTTTTGAAAAACCATAAAATATCATTCATATTCATTTTAAAAAAACATTGTATCATCATTGTATCAGTACAAAACCCCAAGATCTAAATATATAAACTCCAATGTGTGTGTGTACGAATCATGCCGGCGCCTTCCCGCGTTCATCACTGGTACCTGAAACACATAACACAACAACTGTAAGCATAAATGCTTAGTGAGTTCCCCAAAATACCGCATACAACTCATACGCCACTCGAGGCTAATATACGACCCTCTGGTCGATGTGTCTCAGCGGGATCCTCCAGTCTCGTAGCTCGTTGGACCCTCTCGTCCGGTCATAGCTCGTTGGACCCTCCGGTCCGGTCTATAACATCATGCAACACACATATATCACATATCATATAAACTCAGACATAACACATAAGACCCTCTGGTCATCACATAATACCACTCTTGGTAACGTATAATGAGAAGACTCACCTCAGGTGTCTCGGTAAGTCTCTGTCTCGGTAGAAATGTGATCTAGCCTCTGCCTAGTCACATAAAGCAAATACTCCCATAAATATTACTATACTCCAACCTTTCTTAACATCCTCAGAAGGGTAAAAGATCATTTTACCCCTCTCCTGGCTCAAAGGCTTCACTGTTGACCAAACCCTAAAAGTCAACAAAAGTCAACGGTCAAACTTTGACCCGACTCGTCGAGTTCACTTGGGCGACTCGACGAGTCTACACGTGTCCACTGACTCTCTTAGTCCCTCTCTTGGCACGTCGAGTCCTTCTCGTGAATCGACGAGCCACACCTGGCATGAATCGCGGGGCCACCCCGACTCAACTCGCCAAGTCTCAAGAACAACTTGGCGAGTTCCGCTTTGAACTCCATTCCCCTAACTCTCCCTGACTCACCGAGTTATTCCTCAACTCGGCAAATCTACTCATTGAGTGATTTACGGGACACTCTCATCCTACTCGCCGAGTCGTTCTTCGGACTCGGCGAGTTCATGCCATGCACAAACTCCACAGACCTCCTGAGGTCATATCTGTTCCTTTAATTCATAGATCTGGCCTTCCCAAGCATGATAATCACGTAAAGTTCAGACCTTGACACTCATATAACATCTAAATGGTCTAACTTAGTGATTTATCCCCAAAAAATGACATACCAAGCTCATGGCCCCCAAAATGATTCATAAAGGCTCCAAGGGTTAAGGTCTCTGGACCTCTTTGGGTCCAGATCCAAAACATAGACTAAAGAAGGGACCAAATGCTCCACTTATCCACCCTCTAAAAGGGTTAGAAAAACCTAACTCTAAGAATCAACACCAAAACTAAAGAAGGTCCGAATGAAATACCTCAATATGATCTCTAAGAACTCAGAAATCACCAAAATCGCACCTCCTTCAGCCTCCTCTTGCCTTGGTCACCTCCTTCTAGCAAAAACAGCAACAAAAGGGTCAAGAATGGCTTCTCCTTCCTCACAAACGCTCTAGATCTTAGGGTTTCTCTCTGGGGTTTGGTAGCCGCAAATGACGGCCCTAAGGGCCTTTAAATAGGTCCCAAACCCAAGAAATTAGGGTTTCATTAAACAGCGTGGACTCGCCGAGTCCACTCATGGACTCGCCGAGTCCAACTGTGAACCCGGACACAAATCTGCGACCGTACTCGACGAGTTTAAACACCAACTCGCCGAGTCTACTCACAATCTCCAAAAAAATAAAGGAGTAAATTATTATACCTGGGAATCCGGATGTTAGAATTCTCCCCCACTAGAATTTGACTTCGCCCTCGAAGTCTCATTCTGCAAACAACTCTGGATGCTGCTCCCGCATCTCACGCTCCGGCTCCTAAGTCAACTCTAACCCTTTTCGATGTTGCCACTGGACCTGAACCAGGGGCACCTCCTTGTTCCTCAAAACCTTGATCTTCCGATCCCTAATCACCACCGGTCTCTCAACATAATTCAGGCTCGCTTCCACCTGAATATCTTCTAATGGAACCACTGCCGACTCGTCGGCTATACACTTTCGCAGCTGCGACACGTGGAAAGTGTCATGAATCTGACCTAACTCTGTAGGTAACTCCAACCGGTAGGCTACCCTACCTACCCTCGCGATCACCTTGAAAGGACCAATATATCGGGGCCCTAACTTGCCCCTCTTCCTGAATCGAATCACCCCTTTCCAAGGAGAGACCTTCAGGAGCACGAAGTCGCTGACCTGAAACTCAAGCTCTGACTGGCGTCTGTTCGCATAACTCTTTTGATGACTCTGTGCGGTCAACAACCTCTGTTTGACCTGCTGAATCTGCTCTGTCGTCTGAAGCACGATCTTAGTACTACCCATCACACGCTGCCCTACTTCTTCCCAGAAAATGGGGGTCCGACACCTTCTCCCATACAACAGCTCAAAGGGTGGCATACCAATGCTCGAATGATGGCTGTTGTTGTAGGGAAAACTCTGCCAAGGGCAAGTACGTGTCCTAACTCCCGCCGAAATCCAACACACATGCTCGGAGCATGTCTTCGAGCCTCTGAATCGTTCGCTCACTCTGCCCATCAGTCTGTGGGTGGTATGGGGTACTAAAATGCAGTCTCGTACCCAATTCGTCATGAAATTTCTTCCAGAACTTGGAAGTGAAACGCACATCTCGATTTGAGACAATCGAGATCGGCACCCCATGCTGCGATACCACCTCTCTCACGTACATTTTTGCCAACTTCTCCGCGGAAGAGCTCTCGCTGATAGCAAGAAAATGAGCGCTCTTCGTCAACCTGTCCACAATCACCCAAATTGCATCGAAACCCCGCGCAGTCCTTGGCAATTTGGTGATAAAATCAATGGTAATCTGTTCCCACTTCCACTCGGGGATCTCCAACGGCTGCAGCTTAACATGTGGACGCTGATGCTCGGCCTTAAACCTGCGACAAGTCAAGCATCTCTCTACAAACCATGCGCCATCCCTCTTCATACAGGGCCACCAATATTCCTTTTTCAGGTCCAGATACATCTTAGTGGTCCCGGGATGGATCGAGAATTTCGATTGATGAGCCTCTTCCATCAAAATGGTATGCGTTCCGCCCACGGACGGTACCCATATCCGACCCTGAAATGTTATAAGCCCCCGGCTATCGGTAACGAATTCCGATACCAGCCCGACAACTCGCTCTATCTTCTGGCTTTCTGGCCTCACAGCCTCAGCCTGAGCCCCACGAATAGCATCCAACATTAGGGTCATCATTGTCAGTCTTAAACAAACATCTCGCATTGGGGCGCTCTCCGCCCTACGGCTCAGTGCATCGGCTACAACATTAGCCTTGCCCGGGTGGTATAGGATCTCACAATCATAATCCTTGACCACATCTAACCACCTCCTTTGGCGCATATTTAGATTGGGCAAATCCATCAAACACTTCAAGCTCTTGTGGTCCGTATATATCGTACATCGAACCCCATACAGATAGTGTCGCCAGATCTTGAGGGCGAACATCACTGCTCCCAGTTCCAAATCATGAGTGGGATACCTCGACTCATGAGGCTTAAGCTGCCTTGATGCATATGCTATCACATGCCCCCTCTGCATAAGCACCACTCCCAATCCGGATATCGATGCATCACAATATACCACAAAATCCTCCATCCCCTCCGGAAGGGCTAAAACTGGGGCTTCGTATAATTTCTGGCGAAGTGTCTAGAACGAGGTCAGCTGCTCCGGACCCCATGAAAACGCAGCATCCTTTCGGGTCAGCTTGGTGAGTGGCACAACGATCTTGGAGAAATCCTTAATGAATCTCCGACAATAGCCGGCCAAACCCAGAAAGCTCCTAATCTCGGTGGGTGATCTCGGCACCTCCCACCTCATGACCGTCTCAATCTTGGCCGGATCAACCAATATCCCATTCTGGTTGACAAGATGCTCCAAAAACTGAACCTATCGTAACCAGAACTCACACTTTGAGAACTTGGCATAAAGCCTTTCCGATCTCAGAACTCCAAGGATCTCCCTCAAATGCTCCTCGTGCTACTCTCTAGACCTCGAATACACAAAAATATCATCAATGAATACGATCACTGACCGATCCAACATCGGCCTGCACACCCTGTTCATGAGATCCATGAACACCGCCGGTGCGTTGGTGAGTCCTAAAGGCATCACCACGAACTCGTAATGCCCATAACGAGTCCGGAATGCTGTCTTCTGGACGTCCTCATCTCGCACCCTCACCTGATGATACCCAGACCTCAAATCGATCTTGGAGAACCAAGATGCTCCCTGCAACTGATCGAACAAATCGTCGATCCTTGGCAACGGGTAACGGTTCTTGACCGTTAGCTTGTTTAACTCCCGGTAATCGATGCACATCCGGTGTGAACCATCCTTCTTCTTGAAAAAGAGGATAGGCGCCCCCCATGGCGAACTTCTCAGCCGAATAAACCCCTTCCCTAGCAGCTCCTGGAGCTGCGAGGATAACTCCTGCATCTCTGGAGGCGCAAGGCGATACGACACCTTGGCGATAGGCGCAGCTCCCGGAACCAAATCAATACCGAACTCTACCTGCCTCTCCGGAGGCACACCTGGCAACTCCTCTGGAAACACGTCCGGAAACTCACGCACTATCAGGACCTCATCAACTGACCTCGGTCTCTCTGAGTCAACCCTCGCATCCATCACATATGCCACAAATCCCCTACAGCCCTGCTGTAGACTCTGTCTCGCTCTGGCGGCCGAACAAAATGCTGACCCAGCACGTGTACCCTCGCCGTACACCGTAAGAACTCCCCCACTAGGGTCTCGAATCGTCACTAATTGACACTCACAATCTATCACGACTCCATATCAGCTCAACCAATCCATACCCACTATAACACACATATCCCCCATAGCAATCGGAACCAGATCTATCGGAAACTCCACACCGAAGATCTCAAGGACACATCCTTGAATCACATCTGTAGCATACACTGCTCTCTCATCAGCTATGGAAACTCGCAGAGGTCGATCCAACGCCTCTCGACGGATATTAATGTGCTGACTAAATGCTACGGAAACAAACGACCGACTTGCACCCGAGTCAAATAATACCAAAGCAGGCACATAACTCACGAGAAAAGTACCTACACATACCATCATATAAGCATAATGACTCAACTCAAATAAAAGATGAATAAAGAATACATACCAACCATAATATCGGGCGCCGCGCGAACCTCTTCCGCAGTCAAATGGAATGCTCTCCCACGAGCCTTCAGTGCCTCGGACTTCACTGGCCGAACCTCACTAGCCCTAGCAGCAGGCACAGATCCCTGCGCTGATCCCTGAAGCAGCTGAGGGCACTCGGCCTTCCGATGGCCGGTCTGGTTGCAATGAAAGCAAACCGAAAATCCCTTGGGGCAATCCCTCGCGATATTCCCCTCCTTCCCGCACTTGTAGCATACTCCCGCCCTGCACGACCCCTCGTGACTCTTACCACACTTCCCACAAGTGCGGCCCTTCGCGCCCCCAGATCTCGAATCAGCGGGTCTAGCCCGCTTGGCAGCCGGCCGAGACTTAGCCGGTCACCGATCCACCCTCTGTGACTCGGCCTCCTCCCTGGCCTGAGTCTCCAACTCAATCTCCCTCTTCCGGGCATTTTCCTGGAGCTCAACAAATGTCCAGTAAGTCGAGTTCACCACGAACTCTGGAATATCTCTCCTCAGAACACCCAGATAACGGCTCATACGAGCCTGCTCAGAAGACACCTGCTCAGGGCAAAACATCGCCCTCTCATGAAACTTCCTGGTGATCACTGCCACAGAATCAGTACCCTGCTTGAGGGTCAAGAACTCCTGAATCAACCGTTCCCTCTCCACCGGGGGAACATACTCATATCTGAACATAGCGGTGAACCTCTCCCAGGTCACCTCAGAAATCTTAGCTAAAGTGTAGTTCGCCGACACAAACTTCCACCAATCCTTCGCTCCCAAGCGGAGCTGGTTCAGGGCGAACCGTACCCTCAAGTGCTCTGGACAAGAACACGTATAGAAACATCCCTCGATGTCAGAGACCCATCTCATCGCAGCAATCGGGTCCTGCATCCCATCGAACTCTGGTGGCTTCGTGTTGCTGAACTCCCGAAAAAACAACGAGTCACCTCCCTGAGGTCTGCCGCAGCTGCCACAGCCTCAGTCAGTGCTGCATACCGCTCATCAAAGGTCTCGATCAATGTGGTCTTGATGTCCCTAAACATCTCATGAATCTCAGCCCGGATGGCAGCAGCCACCTCCTCGTGAATCAATTGACAGATCTCCTCGTCGCTGACACCACTGCTCTCAGGTGTGTGTCGAGTCCCAACCATAATGCCTCTGAAATACAACAATAAATATCAGAGACTCAATCGAGCATACTCATACTCGATGACGCAACCCTACTCGTCCTTCGTTGTCCAAAAGATTCTTACTTGGAATGCCCACTGATCTGGTGTCTTCAGTAGTACGGGCCCAGTACTACTGACCACACCGCATCAACATTCACCCCAAGTCCTCCTCCTTGGATCCTGAATTACGAGTATTCTACCCTCACTATGCATTGGCTACCCTCCGATAGACCTCTCAAGAACTCCTAACTGCTATATATTCGCTCTCAAGACATCTCAGCAGCAGGAATCTCCTAGGCTAAGGCATCATAAATCAGGCCACTCTAGTCCTAATATGAATACCTAGCCTACTCTAGCATGCATAATATAACATAGCATATCTCATAACACATAATGTAAGGGTACTTTCTGGGATTCACCGTTCGGGTGCTGGCTGATCGTACACACGGATCTGCTTTGTTTGTCTCAAAACTCTTTTTATTCTTTCCAAAAATTTTCCTCAAATCCTCAGTTTAAGTTCAGATACGCCCGAAGATGCATCCGAATCCCTCAAACCAAGGCTCTGATACCAACTTGTAACACCGTAAAATTTGAGCAATTTTTCGCTTTTGAAAAACCATAAAATATCATTCATATTCATTTTAAAAAAACATTGTATCATCATTGTATCAGTACAAAACCCCAAGATCTAAATATATAAACTCCAATGTGCGTGTGTACGAATCATGCCGACGCCTTCCCGCGTTCATCACTGGTACCTGAAACACATAACACAACAACTGTAAGCATAAATGCTTAGTGAGTTCCCCAAAATACCGCATACAACTCATACGCCACTTGAGGCTAATATACGACCCTCTGGTCGATGTGTCTTAGTGGGATCCTCCAGTCTCGTAGCTCGTTGGACCCTCTGGTCCGGTCATAGCTCGTTGGACCCTCCGGTCCGGTCTATAACATCATGCAACACACATATATCACATAGCATATAAACTCAGACATAACACATAAGACCCTCTGGTCATCACATAATACCACTCTTGGTAACGTATAGTGAGAAGACTCACCTCAGGTGTCTCGGTAAGTCTCTGTCTCGGTAGAAATGTGATCTAGCCTCCGCCTAATCACATAAAGCAAATACTCCTGATGTGCACGAAAGTACCCACTAATTTTAATATTTATAACCTAGCAACTTAGAGTAACTATGCACTTATAGGCAGTGTACCTAGTTAGATTACAATATAGCTTAGGTAAGTCGGGTGTCGATCACAGGGAAAGGTGGTGAATTAATTTAAAATATTTAATTATAGGTTACAGGTCACATGAAAAGAATAAAGAAGTAGTTTAATAAATCTCAAACGAACAATTAATTGACAACTCTCGATAAACTAACAGGAAAGCAAGTCTCTTCAGGTACTTTGGTTTAGATAAATTACACCTAAAAAACATAGACAATTGCATACACAAATTCATTTATTCATGTTCACCGATTCCTAAAATGATTAGATTCGCATTCACTATAACTAATCCTTTAGCAAACAAGTCAATTCAAATAGTGATCAGTTGATTAAACTAACATGCTTCCTAGTGTTCAGTTCGTATCAAGCAAGACTTGTAAATATAGTTAATCAAATTGGTCGTTCAATTAACCTCTTGTTGATGATCATCAAACAAGGCTCACACATTAACTTACTTATTTCCAAGTTAATTCTAGTTTCACATTCGTTATTCCTAGACTTATAATCTTGATGGTCATCAAAATCATAAGAGACAAGCACTCAAGCAGATGTTCATACAACTCAATTTATTTAATAATTAACAGCAAATAATTATCATTAACACGTAAAGATCTTTTAACAAGCTTGGCAAGATAAATTAAACATAAGCAAACAATTCAATATAGCAATTAGTCTAATAATCAAAGTTTCATTCAATCATAAACACAAAGTAAAAGGTTTTTACACCCAAATCAGAAACTAAATACATAATAGTATCACAATGGAATGTTAAACATGGTCACGTTAACAACTCGTATGATTACCGACATGTATCCACTCTCCAATCCTTCCGATCTCTGCTCCTGTTAGCTTAACGGCCTTCCGGCCGCCTTCTAGTCCCTCAAAACGGCTTAACAGAAGTTAATTATCGACTAAATTTGGTTAGAAGTCGAATCCCCTCTTCTGGTTAGCTGATAATCGACTTTTATAACCCTTGTAACCGACTTACGTACGTTGGGCGTAAGTCGGATTACGCTAGGCGTACTGAAGATTAATACGCGATGGAGTTATCTGATGCCAGCCGTTACGGGGGGCGTACATATAGATTACGCTGGGCGTAACGCGTATTTGGCTACTACGCTTGGTGTACATGTCCATTACGCGGGGCGTAAATGGCTCCTCCAACATTTTTCCTTTCTTTTAGCTTCTAAGCCCGATTTCCGCTTCAGTCTTTTCTTTTGTGCTCTATTGACAACAAATAGCTGCAAATCATAATTCAAAGCATTATGAGTACTTTTTAGTTCTAAAAAAGAATAATAAAGGCCAAAATATTAAGATATAATGCATAAAAATATATATAAAAATACACATATCAACTCCCATAAATATAACTATACTCCAACCTTTCTTAACATCCTCAGAAGGGTAAAAGACTATTTTACCCCTCTCCTAGCTCAAAGGCCTCACTGTTGACCAAACCCTAAAAGTCAACAAAAGTCAACAGTTAAACTTTGACCCGACTCGTCGAGTGCACTTGGGCGACTCGGCGAGTCTACATGTGTCCACTGACTCTCTTAGTCCCTCTCTTGGCACGTCGAGTCCTTCTCGTGACTCGACGAGCCACACCTGGCATGAATCGCGGGGCCACCCCAACTCAAATCGCCGACTCTCAAGAACAACTCGGCGAGTTCCGCTTTGAACTCCATTCCCCTAACTCTCCCTGACTCACCGAGTTATTCTTCAACTCGGCAAACCTACTCACTAAGTGATTTACGAGACATCTCATCCTACTAGCCGAGTCGTTCTTCGGACTCGGCGAGTTCATGCCATGCACAAACTCTACAGACCTCCTGAGGTCATATCTGTTCCTTTAATTCATAGATCTGGCCTTCCCAAGCATGATAATCACGTAAAGTTCAGACCTTGACACTCATATAACATCTAAATGGTCTAACTTAGTGATTTATCCCCAAAAATGACATCCCAAGCTCATGGCCCCCAAAATGACTCATAAAGCTCCAAGGGTTAAGGTCTCTGGACCTCTTTGGGTCCAGATCCAAAACATAGACTAAAGAAGGGACCAAATGCTCCACTTATCCACCCTCTAAAAGGGTTAGAAAACCCTAACTCTAAGAATCAACACCAAAACTGAAGAAGGTCCGAATGAAATACCTCAATATGATCTCTAAGAACTCAGAAATCACCAAAATCGCACCTCCTTCAGCCTCCTCTTGCCTTGGTCACCTCCTTCTTGCAAAAACACCAACAAAATGGTCAAGAATGGCTTCTCCTTCCTCACAAACGCTCTAGATCTCTTAGGGTTTCTCTCTAGGGTTTCGTAGTTGCAAATGACGGCCCTAAGGGCCTTTAAATAGGTCCCAAACCCAAGAAATTAGGGTTTCATTAAACAGCATGGACTCGCTGAGTCCACTCATGGACTCGCCGAGTCTGGTTGTGAACCCGGACACGAATCCGCGACCATACTCGACGAGTTTAAACACCAACTCGCCGAGTCTACTCACAATCTTCAAAAAAAATAAAGGAGTAAATTATTATACTTGGGAATCCGGATGTTACACACGAACACTCAAAGAGGCTATTAGGGTTCGAAATTAGGGTTTTAGGGCAATGAAGGTTGGTAAAAAGACCAGCTCCAGGGACTTAAGGACCTCATATAGGGCGCAACACCCTAAATTTGGGGTTTTCTTATCCTCCACGTATGCCATACTAATCCTCGTACGCCCAGTGTACGAGGCCTTGCACCCGCGATCAAGCTTATCCTTAGTATGCTAAGCGTACCATGTGGTACGCTCCGTGTACTAGCTTCTCAGCTAGTACGCTAAGCATACCATGTGGTACGTCCCACATACTAACTCCAAGGGCCAATAATGCAAAACTTTGAAATATAAAGGGAAAGAAGGAAACATACTCCTAAAAAGCCCTACAATTCTCCCCCACTTGAATCAGACTTCGTCCTCGAAATCCGGAACCCAAATAACTCCGGATAGTGCTCCTTCAACTCATCTCCCGGCTTCCAAGTCCACTCCGAACCCTTGCGGTGCTGCCATTCACCTTCACCAACCCAACAACCTTGTTCCTCAAGGTTTTTGTCTTCCGATCAAGGATCGCCACCAGTAGCTAAATATAATTCAGGCGGTCATCCACCTAAATATCCTCCAATGGTACCATGGTGGAATCATCCACTAAGCACTTCTGCAAATGAGAGACATGAAACGTGACATGAATCTGGTTGAGCTCATCTGGAAGATCCAAGCGATAAGCAACCCGAACCACCAGATCCAAAACCCTAAAAGGAACTATATACCTGGGGCCGAATTTGCCTCGATTCGTGAACCGGATGACACCTTTACAAGGTGAAACCTTCAAGAGAATCATTTCTCCAACCTAGAACTCTAGATCTGATCGTCGTCTGTCGGTATAACTCTTCTGCTGACTCTGAGCTGTCTGGAGTCTACTCCAAACCTGCTGAATCAACTCAGTGATCTTGAGTACCACCTCAATACTACCTATAACCCGCTGACCAACCTCGCCTCAACAAATCGGGGTCCTATACTTCTTCCCGTAGAGCATTTCAAAAGGAGGTCGATCAATGCTGGCATGATAATTGTTGTTATACGAAAATTACGCTAATGGAAGATATGTATCCTGTAACACCCGCGTTTCCAGGCTAGGCATTATTGTTGATGTAATAGTCTAGGTTAACCCTTGTAACTCTTTTTGAAGTATTAATGATGAATTATTTGAGTATTAAGTGAATTATGTGTTTATTTTCTTAATTATTATAATTTAATGAATTAAAAATAAAATGAACGTCAAAAATTAAAGTGTGAGATAAGCCCGATATCTTTGCATGAAGATGTAGTGGTTGAAACAAGGATTCCGGAGATATAAAGAATGCCGAAATCCGAGTTATAACGAAGAAGTTATGACCTGTCGAAGTTTCGCGATAGAACCGACGACGCTGAATGACGTAAAAAGTGAAATTTACGTTAGAGAGATATTTAGCCTTAGTGATATAAATGAAAGTCGTAAAGTTCGTTAAACCGAGAGCGTGCATAAAAAGAACGCTCAAATCTGACTTCGTATGAGGAAATTATGATTTTCCGAAGTTTTGACTTAGTAGTATGCAGCCCGAATACTCGATTTGAGATCGAGCGGTTTTTAGCCGAAACAATCTAAACGAGAATCGAATATCTCGTTAATAATAGTGAAACGATAAAAAGACAGGCGAAAACGGACGTCAGATAAAGAAGTTATGAATTTATAACGGATTTTTCCTGTCCCGACCTACTAAAAATAAAGTCAAAATTAGCCGACGGAGTCTAAACGAAAGTTGTAGAGTATAGTCTCACCTACGCGGGGATATAAAGAACGTTGAAAACGGAGCTCGTATGAGGAAGATATGAATTTTTGAAGTTTATTAAATAATTAAAATATTAAATTTAAACATAAATGTCTGATATTATCCGAAGGGGGGGAGTCAGCGGCCTTATCCGGGTTACGCCCAGCGTAATCGAAGGTTCCAGCCCCTATAAAAGGAAGTCGAAGCTTCCGAATTTCTTTGCTCATTTTATTTCCTTCTCTCGCGTTTTTATCTCATTTTGCGTGCAAGAAATATCCCAAAGTCCCGATATCATTCCCGAGACCCGAAGCCCCGAAGATCCCGAGAAGTAGAGTTCCCGAGCCGAAGCTCTGCCCGCGAGGAGCCTGGTTTTTGTGAAGATCTTCCAGATCTACCGAAGAATACTACTTTTACAAGCAGTAGTGCTGTCCGATCATCTTCTGATCAAGTGGGTGTGTGGTTACTTTCTTCTAACACATAAATATGAAGTATTTGCTTTGAAATACGTGTTATATGTGTGTATATATATATATATATATATATATATTGTTGTTTATTTGAAGTAAGTGTATATTTCTCTTCTTCTAACACACTGATACAAAATATTCTATATAAAATATGTGTTATGTGTTGACACATTATTTGTTCATTTGAAATAAGTGTTAAATAAATGTTTTATACAAATTTTAAAATGTATATGTATTTTTATCTACAAAAGTGTTGGGTAAAACATGGGTAGATAATTGATGTGTGTTAAAATGAAGAGAGGCCTCGATGTTGTTTTTGATTTAGTCATCTAACGGAGTTTAGATGACGACCATAGACTTTTCTAGACAGTCCTATGGAATGCTAGCAGGCTCGCCACCTATAAGTGTTAATGAACTTGGGTGTTTATTCGCTATACTCCATCCCCCTCATGGTTGCCTTATTTGACTTATATTGTTAGGAAACCCCTGAAGCATGTGTTGTTGCCGCGATGAAATATTCTTAGACTAGGTCCCTTGTGTTAGTTGTTTTAGGGACGTAATGTGAGAATAACGGGAATGGGTAATCGGGTTATTGTTGGTTGATGAAAATTAATTTAATTATTTATTGTGGGTTGAATACCCTATATGCTCACCAGGCTCTCAAGCCTGGCCCACTCAGTTTTCTTTGTATTACAGGTACTGGCACTAGAGCATAAGTTGGATGATTGTTAGGATATTTTGGATTGTAGACCTGTTGTTGTAAATAACTGTTATAAGGTTTGTATTGTAATGTTTATGCTTTTGGTCTGTTTATCGGAACATGACATCCCGAGTATTGTAATATAATGAAAAATAAATTTCTTTAAGAAATGCTTTGGTAAATATTTTTTTTTTATCATATTTCGTTTTGGGAGCAAATTCCGCATCTCTTTTAATCAAAGGATTACTCTGAAATCATTTTAAAAGCATAAATTAAACCGGTCTTTTCTAACCGTGATTTTGGGGATGTCACAGTTGGTATCAGAGCATTAGTTTAAGCGAACTAGGAATTTGCAGGATTTCTAGACTTAAACTTAGAATGCTAAGTGAAATTGTGAGATGTGTGTCTGTTATATTTTAGACACGAGCACTAGTTTATTTTAGGAAAGTTTCCTAAAATGCTTTTATGTGCTAAATGTTATATGTTGCCATATATGATATTATTTGTTCGGATCTATGGTCTGTTGCCGACCGGATCTAGAAACCTTATGTGTGTAGGATTCTAAGCGTACGTCTACGAATTTAGAATTAGCATGTAAACGTTTCGGAGTGATATGGAGGATTGTAATATCTATCGTGATTGAAGATATAAATTTCACCTTATTCGATGTATAGATCAAGTATGGAAAGGACTAGAAGCGTAGTTGGAAACACAAATGAAAACAGGAATCAACCACCAGTGATTGAAAAAAATACCTGTTGTAGCTGTTGCACCTGAGCCAATAACAATGGATGGTGTACAAATGATGATTCAAACAATGTTGGATCGTCAGATGGAGGAGACCAGACGGTTTCTTCAACAGAATTGTGAAGAACTGTCAATTCAAGTGGAAGAGCCTGAATTAAATGAAGGGCACTCGGAAAGAGGAAACTTCAGTGGATTTGTTGGTCAAGCCAACCCTAGGAAAAACAACCAGTATGGAAGAAATAATGGAATGGGATGCAAGTATAAGGATTTTATGACATGCAAACCATCTACCTTCACTGGAAAGGAGGATCCGATCGGAGTCATGGATTGGATATCAGAAATGGAGCTAGCCTTCATGACGTGTGGTTGCAGAGGCGAGTTGCAGACTACTTTTGTAGTACATCAGTTCAGGGGTGGAGTTGTTCGTTGGTGGAACACTCTGGGGAAGACCCTAAGCCCCAATGAGCCACTGCAGTTGACATGGGCAGAGTTGTTGATGCAATTCAAGCGCACGTTTTGCTCGGCTCAAAATCTGCTAGAGTTGGAGAACAACTTTCTGACATTGGCGAAAGGCAGCATGTCAGTTGGTGAATTCACCAATAACTTCATAGACAAGATGGAGTTTTCTTTGCATATCGTTCTAGATGAGCTGAAAAAGGTTGACCGGTACGCAAAAGGACTCCCATGGGAGTACGCGGTGCCAGTGCGTCACGCACCACTCTAGAGGCAGCTATCTGGGCTTCCAAGTCTGTTGAGAATATGATTAAAGGGAGGACTGCCGACAAGGTTGAATTTGGTGAAAAGAGAAAGTTTGACGGAACTTTAGGTTCCAGTAAGAAAAGTAAATTTTCGAAGTCTACTTCGAAGAAATTTGGAGGAAAAGGAGGCGAAGCAAAATGGTGCGAAAAGTGCAAGAAAAAGCACTTTGGGAAATGTAGTGAGGAGGTGACTTGCTACAAGTGTGGAAAAATGGTGCATTATGCCAATGAGTGTCTGTCCAACAAGAGGATGTGCTTTGGTTGTAACGAGGAGGGGCACATTTTGAAAGACTGTTTGAAAAAGAAAGAGGCAGAAAAACCCAACATTCCACCAAAGCCGAAGGCGAGAGCCTTTCAGATGACACTGGAAGCTGCGAAGGATGAAGCTGATGTCACTTCAGGTACCTTTCTCGTAAACGAATTGCCTGCTCAAATTTTGTTTGATTCTGGAGCCAACTACTCCTTTATTTCGCATGAGTTTGGTAGAAAACTAGATTTGCCTGTTGATAGACTAGATAATGTTTTATTAGTCGAAGTTGCTAGTGGCAAGTTTATACATGTTAGCCATCGCATGAAAAACATCTTCTTTGACTTGAATGGGAATAAGTTCCACGAGGAATTATTGCCTATAGAACTAAATGGTTTCGACATCGTGTTGGGAATGGATTGGCTAAGTGCCAATAATGCCAAAATATTATGCAGAAAGAAGATAGTGAAATTAAACCCGCCAAGGAAAGAGTCGTTTATGGTGTACGGGGACAAACGCAGAGTAAATTCTGGAATCATTTCCCTAATGAAAGCCAGAAAGTGTTTGGCCAAGGGATGTACATCGTATCTAGCATTCGTGATTGATGCTAAGAAGGAAAAGAAGGAGGTGCAGAGTATTCCTGTGGTGTGTGATTATCCGGAAGTGTTCCCGAAGATCTCCTTGGATTACTGCCTGATAGACAAGTGGAGTTCAGAATAGACTTGTTACCAGGAACGACGCCAATAGCAAAAGCACCATACCGATTAGCACCAACGGAGATGAAGGAGCTGATGGTGCAACTTCAGGAGTTATTAGACAAAGGTTTCATTAGACCTAGTTCATCACCATGGGGAGCTCCGGTGTTATTCGTAAGAAAAAGGATGGGAGCATGAGAATGTGCATTGATTACAGAGAGCTGAATAAGTCAACGATAAAGAATAGATATCCATTGCCAAGGATTGATGACCTGTTCGATCAACTTCAAGGCTCAAGTTATTTCTCGAAGATCGATCTAAGGTCAGGATATCATCAACTAAAAGTAAGAGAGCAAGATATCGAGAAGACTGATTTCAAAACAGGGTATGGACACTATGAGTTCTTGGTTATGTTGTTTGGACTAACCAATGCTCCAGCAGCATTCATGGATTTAATGAATAGGGTTTGTAATCCGTTCCTTGATAAATCTGTGATAGTGTTCATAGATGACATTCTTATTTACTCGAAAAGCCAAGAGGAGCATGCTAGACACTTGTGAGAAGTGTGTAGAAGTTTTGAAGAAGGAGAAGCTGTATGCAAAGTTCTCCAAATGTGATTTTTTGATTCGAGAAGTCCAATTCTTGGGTCACGTGGTCAACCAGGAAGGGATAATGGTTGATCCAGCAAAGATCGAAGCTGTGACAAAGTGGGAACAACTGAAAAGTCCCACGGAGATCCGAAGCTTTTTAGGATTAGCCGAATATTACCGAAGGTTTATCCAAGGTTTTTCTTTGATCGCCACTCCATTAACAACTTTGACCCACATAGGGGCTACTTATGCTTGGGGTGATAAGCATAAGGAAGCATTCGAGTTGCTAAAGAAGAAGCTATGTGAAGCACCGATTCTTTCTCTACCCGACGGAGTCGAAGACTTCGGTGTTTATAGCGATGCGTCAGGTGTTGGGTTGGGTTGTGTTTTGACCCAAAGAGAAAAGGTGATAGCATATGCGTCTCGACAATTGAGAGTGCCTGAAAAGAAATAACCCACTCATGATTTGAAGTTGGCAGTGGTAGTTTTCGCTCTAAAGATATGGAGGCATTAATTCTATGGCACGAAGTGCAAACTTTTCACTGATCATAAGAGTCTTCAATATCTCTTTAATCAGAAAGAATTGAATATGAGGCAACGACGTTGGCTTGTGAATTCTTACGTAAAGGAAATTGTGAGGCTTCACGGTGTTCCGTTAACAACTGTATCAGATCGTGATTGTCGTTTCACATCACGATTTTGGAAAAGTCTACAAGAGGAAATGGGTACCAAGTTGTGTTTAAGTACATCTTACCATCCGCAGACTGATGGTCAGAGTGAAAGAACGATACAAACACTTGAAGATATGTTGAGGGCATGTACCCTGGAATTTCTAGGTAACTGGGATGAACATTTACCTTTGGTAGAATTTTCCTACAATAATAGTTTCCACTCGAGCATAAAGATGGCACCTTATCAAGCTTTATACGGGCAGAAGTGTCGTACGGCATCTTGTTGGCTTGAGGCTAGAGAAAAGCAGTTTATAGGACACGAGATGGTTCATCAAACCGCTGAAAAGCTAAAAATAATCAGGGAAAGAATGTTAGCCGCTCAGGATCGTCAAAAGAGCTATGCTGACAAAAAGCGAAGACCGATGACTTTTGAAGTTGGAGATTTGGTTTTGCTTAAAGTCTCGCCGTGGAAGGGACTTATAAGATTTGGTAAAAGGGGAAAGTTGAGTCCAAAGTTTATTGGACCGTTTAAAGTTCTTCAGAGAATTAGGAACCAAACTTACAAGTTCGAATTACTCGAAGAACTGGAAGGTATTCATAACACTTTCCATGTGTGTTATTTGAGGAAGTTCACGGGAGAAGTTCCTGACATAATTCCAATTTCTGAATTAAAATTGGATGAAAACAAGAGGTTAATTGAAGAACCTGAGGCAATTGTTGACCGAAAGACTAAGAAATTACTACACAAGATGGTCGAATTAGCGATTGTCCATTGGAAACATACGAATGGGCCAAATCTCACTTGGGAAATGGAGAGTGACATGTTGAGTTGCTATCCGCATTTGTTTGTTGATGTGTGATTCTAGGGACGGAATCATCCTAAGGGGGAGAGAATTGTAACGCCCGCGTTTCCAGGCTAGGCATTATTGTTGATGTAATAGTCTAGGTTAACCCTTGTAACTCTTTTTGAAGTATTAATGATGAATTATTTGAGTATTATGTAAATTATGTGTTTATTTTCTTAATTATTATAATTTAATGAATTAAAAATAAAATGAACGTAAAAAATTAAAGTGTGAGATAAGCCCTATATCTTTGCATGAAGATGTAGTGGTTGAAACAAGGATCCCGGAGATATAAAGAATGCTGAAATCCGAGTTATAATGAAGAAGTTATGACCTCTCGAAGTTTCTAGACAGAACCAGCGACGCTGAATGACGTAAAAAGTGAAATTAACGTTAGAGAGATATTTAGCCTTACTGATATAAACGAAAGTCGTAGAGTTCATTAAACCGAGAGCATGCATAAAAAGAACTGTAACGACCCAATTTTCAAGTCCAAAAATTTCATTTTTAATTAATTGATTTATAAAAACATTTATAAGAAAACACCATGTAATAATAACTTTTCATAAATCCACAACTCATGTCTGAAAACCATTCACAAAATAAAACAATGTCAGAGTACAATCCCAAGAAACTCTAATGCGGAAAACCAACAAGTGTGTGCATGATGTGCCGCTACCGCGCCAGCTCCTTCCCCTTCGCTGAAGAGGTACCTGAAACCAAAACTGTAAACTGTAAGCACGAAGCTTCGTGAGTTCCCCAATCGTACCAAATACCATACAATCACATAACGTCCATACTGTCGGGCAATTCTAGGGTGCCCGACGTACCCGGTACGACCATTCTGGGGTGCTGACCTACCCGTGCGGCCATTCTGGGGTGCCGTCCTACACATGTCAAGCCATTCTAGGGTGCTGACCTACCCATGTCAAGCCATTCTGGGGTGCTAACCTACCCGTCGGTCCTAACAACTGAACTTAGGGACTATTCCCCTCCTACTACCACTATCACATTTATCATATCATGTCAGCATATAAATATATAATCACATACTGTCAGACATATCTGGGGTGCCCGACCTACCCTTCGGTCCTAACAACTGAACTCTACCACTATCGCATATAACATATCATGCCAACATATAACATATCAGGTAGTAGCAAACCTAGATGATATCACAAAGACAATCATCTAACATACAACTTCTACTGGTGGGCCGACATTGTGGCCTTAGACCCACCGCTACTGGAAGGTAACTCACCTCGATCAAGTAGCTGCTGTCAAACTGTGTGGGAAGTCTCTACTTGTCGCCGCTCCAGAAATCCTCCGGCTACAATCCCCACAAAACACTCAGTCAAGACTGATATCTACTCTTAGGGTAAAATGACTATTTTACCCTCAACCAAGTCCAAGTGAAAGTCAACCTCAAGTTGACCGGAATCGCCGAGTTGGGCCGTCAACTCGCCGAGTCCCTAACTCTTTATCTGTCCTTGTCCACGACTCGACTCGTCGAGTTTGGCAATGACTCGATGAGTTCCTCTGCTATATGAACATCGAATGATCCTTCATCCGACTCGCCGAGTTGTATGAACAACTCTTCGAGTTTACCTTCATCTGATGAACAAGTCTGACCTCGACTCGCCGAGTTGTATGAACAACTCATCGAGTTCATCTTCAATCTTAAGGAGATTGCCTTGGACTCGCCGAGTCTGTTCTAGCACTCGTTGAGTCCCATGAGCTCCAGGTTTAAAACTAAGTCCAATGCGTTGGGTCACCCTTTCTGAACTTCTACAATCCTTCTAACCCAGCTAAGTTCTTTAGACCCTTAACAAATATGGGACTTTATGCCTTGGAGTCGCCGAGTCCCAAGAACGGACTCGCCGAGTCCAATCTTGACCAATCCCATACAATCGATTTAAATGAGATCTAACACACCAAAACCATAGATCTGGCCTCCTAATGTTCACTTTATATATAACGTTCCAAACTTGATGCACATGCATGGGGTTTTTAGCTCAAAAATCCATTATAGAGTGCCCTACAATGCGCATGGGGCTCTCATGGCCCTAAAGTTGGCACCTTTATGCCATGAGACCCCTCCTAAGGTCCAGATCTGAAGTCAAAACCCATTCAACACTTCCAAATCCGAAATATGACTTAGAAATCCAAAGAGATCCCAAGTTAAAGATGAATAAACACATAGATGAGTCAAGACAGGGGCATTATACCTTGAAGCTGCTAAAAATGAAATAAAATCGCTGGATCTACCGGCCCCAACTCAAGTTCCCAGCTCCTTCCTTCCTTCCAAGCTTAACAACCACACAAGAACACCAAAAATGGCCTCAACAAAGCACAAACGGCTAGGGTTTCAATGAGAAGTGTTTTGGAGAGCATAAGGGACAATATGGCCGTCATAACATTGCTTAAATAGGGTGCAAACCCTCAGATTAGGGTTTTTGTCCGAACAGTAACTACTCGCCGAGTCCGGGACCCGACTCGCCGAGTCCATCACTTAAGTCCCCCGTCCCATCCCGCTTCTACTCGGCGAGTTGGTCCTTCAACTCGCCGAGTCCAAGGCCAAAATGCAAAAATATATAAATAGCTAAAAAAAGAAATACGTACCAAGAACCAGGTGCTACAAATCTCCCCCACTTATTTTAGACTTCGTCCTCGAAGTCTGCTGCTCGTTCCTGAAACAGCTCGGGGTAATGCTCCATCATCTCGTCCACCGACTCCCAAGTCTATTCCGAGCCCTTCTGGTGCTGCCATTGCATCTTCACGAGCTCCACCCTCTTGTTCCTCAAATCCTTCGACTTCCGGTCGAGGATTGCCACAGGCCGCTCGATGTAATTCAGGCTGCCATTAACCTTAATGTCCTCCAAGGGCACCACTGCCGAGTATTCCGCCAGACACTTTCGCAGCTGAGAAACATAGAAAGTGTTGTGTATCTGACTGAGTTCGGCTGGAAAATCCATCCTATACGCCACCTTGACCACCCGGGCTATAACCCTGAACGGTCCAATGTACCTGGGGCCCAACTTGCCCCGCTGAATCGGATAACGCCTTTCCATGGCGACACCTTCAGGGGAACCATATACCCATCTTGGAACTCCAGGTCTGATCGAAACTTATCGGCATAGCTTTTCTGCTGACTCTGAGCAGTCTGAAGCCTGCTCCGGACCTGCTGAATCTTCTCTGTCGTCTTGAGCACTACCTCAGTGCTCCCCATTGCTCTCTGTCCAACCTCGCCCCAACATATTAGGGTCCTGCACTTCCTCCCATATAGCATCTCGAAGGGAGGACGATCAATGCTCGCATGATAACTATTGTTATAGGAGAACTCTGCCAATGGAAGGTAGGTATCCCAACTACCTCCGAAGTCTAACACGCATGCTCGCAGCATATCCTCCAGGGTCTGGATGGTCCGCTCGCTCTGACCATCTGTCTGCGGGTGAAAGGCGGTGCTGAAATGCAGAAGAGTACCCAACTCGTCATGAAACTTCTTCCAAAACCTGGAAGTGAACCGCACATTCCTGTCTGAAATCACAGAAACTGGCACACCGTGCCACGCCACCACCTCCCGAATATAGATGTCGGCCAACTTCTCGGCCGAGATGCTCTCCTGAATTGGGATAAAATGGGAGCTCTTGGTCAATCGATCGATGATGACCCAGATCGAATCCACTCCTCGCGCGGTCCTAGGAAGCTTTGTGATAAAATCCATCGTGATGTCTTCCCATTTCCACAACGGAATATCCAACGACTGCATCTTACCGTGAGGTTTCTGATGCTCAGCCTTGACCTTCCTGTAGGTCAAGCATCGCTCCACGAACCATGCCACATCCCGCTTAATGCAGGGCCACCAATAGTTTAGACGAAGATCCCTATACATCTTCGTCGCCCCGGGATGAATGAAGAACCGAGATTTGTGCGCCTCCTCCATCAGAACCTAGCGCACACCCCCGTGGTATGGCACCCATACCCTACGGTGTAGTGTCAACAATCCTCGGCTGTCATAGTCGAAGGAGGAGACCTGCCCCATATTCCGCTCGCTCTTCTGATGTTCCTCCTTCAGGGCCTCCTGCTAGGCCTCCCGAATCCGCTCCAACAACGGAGTCACCATTGTTATCCTCAGGCAGATATCCCTGATCGGTGCCGCCTTGCGGCTATGCGCGTCAGCCACCACATTGGCCTTCCCCGGGTGATAAAGGATCTCGTAATCGTAATCCTTTACCACGTCCATCCACCGACGCTGCCTCATGTTTAGATTCGGCTGATCCATGAGGTACCTCAAACTCTTATGATCCGTGTAGATGGTACAGCGAACCCCATAAAGGTAATGACGCCAAATCTTGAGGGCGAATACAACAACCCCCAGCTCCAAATCATGTGTCGGGTAGTTCGCCTCGTGAGGCTTCAGCTGCCTCGATGCGTTGGCGATGACATGCCCTCTCTGCATCAATACTGCACCCAAACCTGAGAAGGATGCATCGCAGTACACAACAAAATCCTCCATTCCCTATGGTAGGGATAAGATTGGCACCTCGCACAATCTCTGTCTCAGTGTCTCAAATGCGGCCTGCTGCTCAGGCCCCCAACGAAAGACTACGACCTTCCTTATTAGCCTGGTCAGGGGTACGACTATCTTGGAGAAATCCTGGATGAATCTTCGATAGTAGCCGGCTAATCCTAGGAAACTCCGAATCTCAGATGGAGACTTCGGAACCTCCCATCTCATCACGGCCTCCACTTTGGCTGGGTCCACTGAAAACCCATTCTGGTTGACGAGATGACCAAGGAACTACACCTCGTGCAACCAGAACTCACACTTAGAGAACTTAGCATACAAGTTCTCCTTCCTCAAAGTCTCCAGTACCTCCCGCAGATGGTCCTCGTGCTCCTCCTGCGTCTTGGAATAAACCAATATGTCATCAATAAACACTATCACAGACCGGTCTAACATCGGTCTACACACGCGGTTCATGAGGTTCAATAACGTGGCAGGAGCATTGGTGAGCCCGAAGGGCATCAACACAAACTCGTAGTGGCCATAGCGCGTCGGAAACGCAGTCTTCTGCACATCCTCCTCTCTGACCCTCATCTGATGGTATCCTGAACATAGATCAATCTTGGAGAACCAAGATGCTCCCTAAAGCTGGTCAAAGAGGTCATCAATCCTCGGGAGTGGGTAACGGTTCTTCACCGTTACCTTGTTCAGCTCCCGATAATCTATACATATCCAATGCGACCCGTCCTTCTTCCTCACAAACAGAATCGGGGTTCCGCTGGGAGAACTACCTGGCCTAATGAATCCCTTGTCTAATAGCTCCTACAACTGTGTAGACAACTCCTGCATCTCAGGAGGAGCCAACCGATACGGTGCCTTGGTTATCGGAGCCGCACCAGGGACGAGGTCGATCGTGAACTCCACTTGCCTCTCCGGAGGTATCCCTGTCAACTCCTCGAGGAATATATCCGTAAACTCTCGCACCACGGGCACATCGCCCACTGTCGCCTTACCCGCCTCCCGGGTGTCCATGACATAAGCGACATTTCCTACGCAACCCTGCTGAAGGTAACGCCAAGCTCTCGCTGCTGAATATACTGCTGGTCCTTGCTGTGGCCTCTCGCCTTGTACTACCAATTCTCCCCCACTTGGGGTCCTGATCCGAACCAGCTGCTGTGCGCAATCTATCACTACCCCATTGGGGATCAACCAATCCATGCTTATAATCACCTTGTTCCCTCTCAATGGAATAGGAACCGGGTCTACCAGGTAAGGCTCCTCGAATAATCTCAGCACACAGTCTCGGAATACCGTTGATGCTCGCACCGATCGGTCATCTGCAATCTCTACCTCTAAAGGGCAATCCAACATGCCCGAAGACTCAGGAAACTTCTTGCTAAGCGCAAGAGAGACAAATGATCGGGTAGCCCCTGAATCAAATAATACCTGAACTGGGATACCATTCACATGGAACGATCCTAAACAGAGCACATACATAACATATCAAAATCACAGCAGCGTATCATAAAGCATAAAGATAAGAAATCATACTCGTCACCACATCGGGTGCAGCGCATGCCTCCTCGGTAGTCAACCGGAATGCCCAGCTCCTCACCACTGGAGCCTCTGCCTTGCCCTGCCGGCCATCAGTGATCCACAGGGTTGCTGGAGCTGGCGCCTTCACTTGCGCTGATGCTGCTGTCAACTGGGGGTAGTTGGCCTTCTTGTGGCCCCTCTGGTTGCAGTGGAAACATAGCATCTCAAACATCTGAATAACCGGTGTAGGGGTAGTACAATCCCTGCTGAAGTGCCCCGTCTTGCCGCACTTGTAGCAGCCCGACGATCCCAGTCTACATGCCCCCTCATGTGGCCTGTCGCGTTTCCTGCAGCGGCCCGGTCCTAACTGGGCTTTCAGCCTACCATCTGATCCCTTGGGCTTCTTCCCCGAAGCCTCAGTCATCTGACCCTCTTCAATCTTCCTCTTTCGGACATGCTCTAGATCGATCTCCCTTTCCCTTGCCCTGGCAATCATGGAATCCAGGGTAGGGCAAGCTGAAAAACTAACATGCTCCTGAATGTCGGCTCGCAACATGTCATGATAGTGGGTCCTCCTCATATCCTCATCCCCTGCATACTGGGGCACCAACAATGCCCTCTCTCGGAACTTGGCGGTGATCTCCGCCACAGTCTCTGTAGTCTCTCTCATGTCCAAAAACTCCTTGGCCAGCAACTGAAGCTCTATAGCTGGCGCAAACTCTGCTCGGAACCGGGTTACAAAATCCGAACATGTCATAGCCTCAACAGCCGAGGCTCCCAGAGAGTCACCAACCGACTCCCACCAATCCCTGGCCCGGTCCCTCAAACACCCTGCTGCAAATCATACCTTCGACCCCTCGGGGCAGAAGCTGGTCAGCTGCGCGGACTCAATGTCCACAATCCATCGTCTGGTAGCAATGGGGTCCTTCGCCCCATGGAAATCTGGCGCACCACTGACCTTGAAGTCCTTAAAGGACAACATACAGGATCCTAACTGGCCAGATGCCATGTCACTCCGGAACGCCCTGAGGCGATCCTCCATCAGCTCCGCAATCCCTTCCTTGATTGACCCGAAGATGACCGGGGTCGCATCAAGGATGCCTCTAGTTATCTCAGACGCGATGAACTCGCGTAGTCTATCATCCACTGGTTCAGAGCCTGAACCCGAACACGATCCCTCTCCTGAGCTGCCAACTACTGGCCTATGTTGTAGTACCACCATTCTTCAAAACATAATACCAACCTTTAGTGATACTGATACAACTAGAGGGATCACATCCGCTATAAGTTCCCTGGTCTTGTCTCAGCCTTCCTCAACTCGTGTACGGATCCTCTACTTTCAGTAGTACGGGCCCATACTGCCTTCCTCAAGGACTGCCTTGACTCCACCAAGTCCCTTTTACCACTGCTGATTCTCTGCTATTCACATTCTAGGCTTACCCTAGGGAAAATCTCTGACTCCACCCAAACCGGTCCTCAGTTGCTGAAGGCCTCCTTGTAATGCCAATTAGCCATTACCTGAATACCATCACATGTGATGAGGCTCAGATAATCCTTCGAGTAACAGACTCGTCCCTACAACGGTTAGACTCAAACGAGAGCTGCGTAATAGGGCCAAATCCAACACTCTGAGATTATTCAACCCTGATCACATGCGACGTGACGTATTCACCTAATGGCTAACTCCAATCACTTAGAGCCCCACAAATCACAAAGCAAGCAACATTTGGAAGCAAGAAAACTACTCACGCAAATCCGTTCTCATGATGAGAAGCTAAACTAGCATATAATGCTGAGCTCATACTTCAAGACATAACCTAAACAAGCTATCCTATTACTGTCTACTCAATACTAGCATGCAATTCTCATAAGCTGAAGCACATAAAGCAGGCACATAAGGCATCAATCCTATATCCTTAGTCCTATTCTAGCATGCCATTTTACTGAAACTGATAAACATAAGATAACTTGTATGGGTACTATGGGGAATACTTACTTGAGCTCGGCCGGTTGCACACATCACACACTTGTTCCTTTTCAAAACTTTTTTTATCTTAGCTTTTAGAAATCCATTTTCTTTGTAAAAATCTTTTAATCCCTTGGTTTGAGTCCAAACACTCGAAGGTGTGTCCGAATCCCTCAAACCAGGGCTCTGATACCAACTTGTAACGATCCAATTTACAAGTCCAAAAATTTCATTTTTAATTAATTGATTTATAAAAACATTTATAAGAAAACACCATCTAATAATAACTTTTCATAAATCCACAACTCATGTCTGAAAACCATTCACAAAATAAAACAATGTTAGAGTACAATCCCAAGAAACTCTAATGCGGAAAACCAACAAGTGTGTGCATGATGTGCCGCTACCGCGCCAGCTCCTTCCCCTTCGCTGAAGAGGTACCTGAAACCAAAACAATAAACTGTAAGCACGAAGCTTAGTGAGTTCCCAAATCGTACCAAATACCATACAATCACATAACGTCCATACTGTCGGGCAATTCTGGGGTGCCCGACCTACCCAGTACGACCATTCTGGGGTGCTGACCTACCCGTACGGCCATTCTGGGGTGCCGTCCTACACGTGTCAAGCCATTCTAGGGTGCTGACCTACCCATGTCAAGCCATTCTGGGGTGCTAACCTACCCGTCGGTCCTAACAACTGAACTTAGGGACTATTCCCCTCCTACTACCACTATCACATTTATCATATCATGTCAGCATATAAATATATAATCACAGACTGTTAGACATATCTGGGGTGCCCGACCTACCCTTCGGTCCTAACAACTAAACTCTACCACTATCGCATATAACATATCATGCCAACATATAACATATCAGGTAGTAGCAAACCTAGATGATATCACAAAGACAATCATCTAACATACAACTTCTACTGGTGGGCCGACATTGTGGCCTTAGACCCACCGCTACTGGAAGGTAACTCACCTCGATCAAGTAGCTGCTGTCAAACTGTGTGGGAAGTCTCTGCTTGTTGCCTCTCCATAAATCCTCCGGCTACAATCCCCACAAAACACTCAGTCAGGACTGATATCTACTCTTAGGGTAAAATGACTATTTTACCCTTAACCAAGTCCAAGTCAAAGTCAACCTCAAGTTGACCGGAATCGCCGAGTTGGGCCGTCAACTCGCCGAGTCCCTAACCCTTTATCCGTCCTTGTCCACGACTCGACTCGTCGAGTTTGGCAATGACTTGACGAGTTCCTCTGCTATATGAACATCGAATGATCCTTCATCCGACTCGCCGAGTTGTATGAACAACTCTTCGAGTTTACCTTCATCTGATGAACAAGTCTGACCTCGACTCGCCGAGTTGTATGAACAACTCATCGAGTTCATCTTCAATCTTAAGGAGATTGCCTTGGACTCGCCGAGTCTGTTCTAGCACTCGTCGAGTCCCATGAACTCCAGGTCTAAAACTAAGTCCAATGCGTTGGGTCACCCTTTCTAAACTTCTACAGTCCTTCTAACCCAACTAAGTTCTTTAGACCCTTAACAGATATGGGACTTTATGCCTTGGAGTCGCCGAGTCCCAAGAACGGAATCGCCGAGTCCAATCTTGACCAATTCCATACAATCGATTTAAATGAGATCTAACACACCAAAACCATAGATCTGGCCTCTTAATGTTCACTTTATATATAACGTTCCAAACTTGATGCACATGCATGTGGTTTTTAGCTCAAAAATCCATTATAGAGTGCCCTACAATGCGCATGGGGCTCTCATGGCCCTAAAGTTGGCACATTTATGCCATGAGACCCCTCCTAAGGTCCGGATCTGAAGTCAAAACCCATTCAACACTTCCAAATCCGAAATATGACTTAGAAATCCAAAGAGATCCCAAGTTAAAGATGAATAAACACATAGATGAGTCAAGACAGGGGCATTATACCTTGAAGCTGTTGAAAATGAAATAAAATCCCTGGATCTACCGGCCCCAACTCAAGTTCCCAGCTCCTTCCTTCCTTCCAAGCTTAACAACCACACATGAACACCAAAAATGGCCTCAACAAAGCACAAACGGCTAGGGTTTCAATGAGAAGTGTTTTGGGGAGCATAAGGGACAATATGGCCGTCATAACATTGCTTAAATAGGGTGCAAACCCTCGGATTAGGGTTTTTGTCCGAACAGTAACTACTCGCCGAGTGTGGGACCCGACTCGCCGAGTCCATCACTTAAGTCCCGCGTCCCATCCCGCTTCTACTCGGCGAGTTGGTCCTTCAACTCGCCGAGTCCAAGGCCAAAATGCAAAAATATATAAATAGCTAACAAAAGAAATACGTACCAAGAACCAGGTGCTACAAGAACGCTCAAATCTGACTTCGTATGAGGAAGTTATGATTTTCCGAAGTTTTGACTTAGCAGTATGCAACCTGAATACTCGATTTGAGATCGAGCGGTTTTTAGCCAAAACAATCTAAACGAGAATCGAAGATCTCGTTAATAATAGTGAGATGATAAAAAGACAAGCGAAAATAGACGTCAGATGAAGAAGTTATGAATTTATAACGGAGTTTTCCTGTCCCGACATACTAAAAATAAATAATAAAAACAAAGTCAAAATTAGCCGACGGAGTCTAAACGAAAGTTGTATAGTATAGTCTCACTTACGCGGGGATATAAAGAACGTTGAAAATGGACCTCGTATGAGGAAGATATGAATTTTTGAATTTTATTAAATAATTAAAATATTAAATTTAAACATAACTGTCTGATATTATCTGAAGGGGGGAGTCAGCGACCTTATCCGGGTTTCGCCCAACGTAATTAGAGGTTTACGCCCAGCGTAATCGAAGGTTCCAGCCCCCATAAAAGGAAGTCGAAGCTGCCGAGTTTCTTTGCTCATTTTCTTTCCTTCTCTCACATTTTTACCTCGTTTTGCATGCAAGAAATATCTCGAAGCCCCGGTATCATTCCCGAGACTCGAAGCTAGTCCAGAAGCCCTGAAGATCCCGAGAAGTAGAGTTCTCGAGCCAAAACTCTGCCCACGAGGAGCCCGTTTTTTGTGAAGATCTTCCAGATCTACCGAAGAATACTACTTCTACAAGCAGTAGTGTTGTCCGATCATCTTCTGATCAAGTGGGTGTGTGGTTGCTTTCTTCTAACACATAAATATGAAGTATTTGCTTTGAAATACGTGTTATGTGTATATATATTATTGTTTATTTGAAGTAAGTGTATATTCCTCTTCTTCTAACACACTGATACAAAATATTCTATATAAAATATGTGTTATGTGTTGATACATTATTTGTTCATTTGAAATAAGTGTTGAATAAATGTTTTATACAAATTTTAAACTGTATATGTATTTTTATCTACAAAAGTGTTGGGTAAATCATGGGTAGATAGTTGATGTGTGTTAAAATGAGGAGAGGCCTCGATGTTGTTTTTGATTTAGTCATCTAGCGGAGTTTAGATGACGACCACATACTTTTCTAGACAGTCCTGTGGAATGCTAGCAGGCTCGCCACCTATAGGTGTTAATGAACTTGGGTGTTTATTTGCTGTACTCCATCCCCCTCATGGTTGCCTTATTTGACATATATTGTTGGGAAACCCCCGAAGCATGTGTTGTCGCCCCGATGAAATATTCTTAGATTAGGTCCCTTGTGTTAGTTGTTTTAGGGATGTAAAGTGAGAATAACGGGAATGGGTAATCGGGTTATTGTTGGTTGATGAAAATTAATTTAATTATTTAAGTGGGTTGAAAACCCTATATGCTCACCAGGCTCCCAAGCATGACCCACTCAGTTTTCTTTGTATTACATGTAGTGGCACCAGAGCATAAGTTGGATGATTGTTAGGATATTTTGGATTATAGACCTGTTGTTGTAAATAACTGTTGTAAGGTCTGTATTGTATTTGGTCTGTTTATCGGAACATGACATCCCGAGTATCGTAATATAATGAAAAATACATTTCTTTAAGAAATGCTTTGGTAAATATTATTTTTATCATATTTCGTTTTGGGAGAAAATTCCGCAACTCTTTTAATCAAAGGATTACTCTGAAATCATTTTAAAAGAAAAATTAAACCGGTCTTTTCTAGCCATGATTTTGGGGATGACACATATCCCAACTCCCACCGAAATCTAGAACACCCGCCCGCAGTATATACTCTAGGGTCCGAATGGTCCGCTCACTCTGACTATCGGTCTGCGGATGGAATGTTGTGCTGAAATGGAGATGAGTGTTATGACAACCCGAAATTTCCATTCTGTACAAACCATATCCAGCCAATAGAAGTAGAACAGTTATAGAGAATTTCCAGACTTTTAGGTATAAGTTCGAGTATTTCAGGATTTACACTTAAGGAGATATCAGGAGAGTGGATGCACTAGGGTTTCGTGCAACACTGTTATTCTAAAACTCTATGATATTAGAGTTCATTTCAGGAATAAAATATTTTCTGCCCAAATATCCCAGGACTATATATGGAATTCTGAACCATATTATTTCATTAGTTACATTTCCAACTAGAGAAAAGCCAAATTCTCTCTCAAGGATCATCGGACTTTCGTTCCGGAAAGTGAGTACTTCTATCTAGTGTTGTTTTAAAGCTTCTTATATGCTTAATACACTAGAAATCATAAGAAAACACTAAGATCTGTGAGTTTACCGCCCAAGAACACCTTGGGGAGTAAACTCCTTTATAAGGGCCAAAGTGTGCCCAATGTCCCTCCACGCCTTGGAACTCAACCTAGAAGCTACCATTACATGTTTAGACCACAAAATCATTAAGAATCAATGGCTAGATGTGAGTTCACAGCCAAGGATGTTCTTGGGCCGTGAACTCCATTTTTAGGTGCCAAAACACCCTAAAAGCCTTCCTTAAGCCAAGAGACTAGTTTAGACATGTACCCTAATGAGTTTAGGACTAGAAAACACCCTTAGAACACCAAGAGTAAGGTGTTCACGGCCCAAGAAGTTCCAGGGCCGTGAACTCCAAACAATAGTGCCAAATGGTGCTATAAACTCTTCTAAAGCCTTGTACACTAGCATAGTTTAGTTCCTAGTTGATTTAGGGACTTGAAAACACCAAGAACACCGATCCAAGGAAGATTATCGCCGTAATCTCCATGGGATATGGTCCCAGGGCCGTAAACTCCTAAAAGGAGTTATATAATGCCCTAAACTCTTCCATAGACCAAACCATTAAGTAGAAATGCTTCTTAGGGCCTTATAGAGCATCAAACATCAAATGGTCACCTAAGTATGAGCTTACGGCCGTAAACTCATGAGTTTACGACTGTAAACTCATTTAGTAGGGTCATTAGGGCCGTGAACCTCATGGTGGAGTTTTCCTTGAAAATTACACACTTTTACAAGAAACGAACATTTAGAACAGTTAAGTCTTGGTAGAAGACTACATTCAGAACAGTTGGGTCTTGGTAGAAGACTACATTCAGAGCAGTTAGGTCATGGTAGAAGGCTACATTCAGAGCAGTTAGGTCTTGGTAGAAGGCTACATTTAGAACAGTTAGGTCTTGGTAGAAGACACCCTTATATAATAGTAGGAATCATAGGGATTTCTAGGGTTTTTCAAACATTTACAGTTGTTTTACAAAACATTTTTATACTTACAGTTCATATACATTTTCAATACTTACAATTCGTATACATACAAATACTTACATACAAATTAAGACACTAAAATACTGATGATCTCACCATCTTTAAAGCTGATACTCTCTTTCAAAATACTTGTATCCTCAGGTCATCAATAGACATGTACCGATGCAAGGTTTAGAGAAGATGGAGCTCGTTCAAGACTCATCTTTCATTTTGATTCTACTTTAGTGTTTATCATAATTTGTTAGAACACTTGTATTAAAATTATATTATTAATGCAATGGATGATGTTGTTGCTTGTTTACTACTTTTCATTGTTGTGATACTGTACATGACGTCCTCCGCCCTAGAATGTTTCCGCCATTCTTGGTTTTGGGGTGTGACAGAGTGGTATCAGAACATTGTTTATAGTGAATTGAGTATATCAACCCATTCATGCTAAAATCAATGTCACTAGGACTGTACAAAAGAATTACGATTGTTGGGCAACAAGGGTGGACTTAGAGACATATGGTCAAAACTGGGAAGATATAGCTTGATCACCTATATTATCCGAGGGTTGACTAGCATGTGCCTAAGTGTAGTTGTGTGGTTGCAACAAGTCTAAAATCTTACCAACAATACCACAATGAGAACAGTAGAACATAACATTAAACTTAAAATACTATAGGGGTATTTGGTGTTACTATAAGTACTTTATACTTGAGAACTAAAACGGGATCTTCATTACTAAGTTGATAGTTTCTAAGTGGATACACTAAGGCTATATGTAATTAGGATGTTATAGACTTAGAATCTGTGAAAATTTTGCTTTACCCGTATTCTATGTGAATTTGAAGTTAAGATCACTTATTCGAAGGCCTATCCTGTCTCGATTACAGATAACTGGTATGCACTTCACAAAAGGCGATGTAACTAATGAAGATTTTCTAAATAATTATCTAGGTAGTTTGTCTAATAATTATTTTCTTACCCCAATTCTCGCGTAGATAACATGGCTGGACTCCATCCCCACGGCAACCGGTATCTTCCGAACGAAGTCATTGCTGGTTTGTTTGGAGAAGAACCAGAGAATGATCATCCTATCCCTTTGAATGATCACCATGATGAAAACCTTTCGGACGATGCTAACTCCGAACCCGAGGTTAAGAACCTACACTAGGCAGCTCCTTTTCCAATTCCTAACCCTCATTCGGCTTTTCAAGGCTCGACGCCTGAGTGGGTGGAATGCTTGGAAACATGGATCCAAGGACAAAACCAGCCCATGCCATTTAATGGTCACCGAAGCTTCTATGACCTGAGTAATGGGGGCTCAGCAGACAGAATCTTGCCAATCTTGGTCCACAGAGTGGCCCGAAATGAGATTCAAGGCAGGAAAGCCCTACATCAGATCACCGAAGTTGTCGCCGATGCGAGAATGCATACCCTCCGCACCATTCGTCTAGAAGATGCTCGCTAGAGATTTGAGAGAAACCATGAAGCCCTGCTGCAAGCACTGGCTGAATCACGAGCCGAAGTCATAGAGCTCCGAGTACGCCAGAGGGTGTACGAAAGACACCTACTTGATATGGAACGTCAACTGGCTGAACTAAGGGTTCACCTGAGGGATGACCGTCGCCAGTAGTAGATGTTGTACTTTATTTTTCCTTGTTAAAAGGAATCGTTTTTTTGTCTTTGCCCGATGTGGCATTTTCTATGAAACTATCTTGTACCGTAAGTACTTTTGGTTAGGTCCTTATGTTGTCAAGAACTATCTTCTCTAGATATGATGTAAGACCTTTTGCAAGGTCATTTTCCCAAACTTTTACGTCATGAATATCAAAGATTTTGACAGTCGGCTAACTTTCATGTCCTTCTTTATTCAAGTACTCTTATCATACTTTCATTCGAGTATACCTAAAACATGCTTTAGTCAAGTCATTGGGCTATAACAAGTTAGCTCTAGAGACATTGTCAAGTCTCTTTTAGTGGTTGGATCATGTTATTCACCAACCAACGATACATTGGATTGAACGACAAACGTCTTGAGACCATTCTACAAACTCACTTCCATTCCGTACTAGGACTGCATCATAGGGATGTAGGTCCAACCTTTGCGATCAAACCTCCAATCCGTACTAGGACTGCATCATAGGGATGTAGGTCAAACTTTTGAGAACATGCTCTTACTCTTTACTTGAACAAATCAAAGTACATCTAGGGTCAACCAAAATCGCTCACCAAATCATTATCTTACGTGTTACAGAATCATGTCTTCATCCGGAAGCAATCAGTCGAACAACGAAACCTCTGCTTTCCTTATGGACGTTGCTACCTTCCAAACCGCAATTACAGCTGCCGTCATGGCTTCCGTAACCGCTGTCCTTGCGCACCGTAGCGCTATCAACACAATCAATGTTGATGATGGGGTTGAAGATTCCGATCGTAGTATCCATCCAGGAAGTCGTCAAACAGTGACAGTCACAGGCTCGCTAAGCCGAAAAGCAGAGAACAAGAAACGAAAGCGTCTAGCCCAGAAAGAACGCAAGAAATCCCAAAGGCTGGCCATGTAACAGCAGCAAGTGGAAACCCCTGCCATCCTCATACCAAGCAGGCCATACGAGGGAAAACTCCCGAAGTGTGATAAGTGTAGTTTCCATCATCATGGGGCTTGCCATGAGATGCAATGTTGCAATTGCCTAAACATAGGGCACCATGCTCATTGCTGTGGAGCACCGGCACGACCCATCACTCAAGTCCCTGACATAAGAGGCAACCAGGCTTACGATGGTGGTGTTAAAACTAGACCCTATGAAAGGAAAATTTCAAGGTGGAGTAATGAGGAAGGCACTCGTGTCCACATAACACTGGCTAGACACCTTACTTCCACCACCAATGTTGGTTCTGTCTAGATATGTCACCAATGCGGTGAAATTGGACACCTCAAGAAGGATTGCCCGGTAGCGAAGAACTCGGGTGCTGATGGGAAGATTCTCAGGATCACAGCTGCAGGAGAAACTACGTCGGACCCTCGTTAATGTAATTTAGGCGTTTTGTTGTAACAAACTTATAACCCATCCAAAACTAGTGCAACTAGAGTCTTACTTTTGTGAAATCCTGTCTGTATAGGGATTCTCGTGCTGCGTATACTTGTCTTTTGTAGTATATCTTATTCGCAGCAATAGTCTTGTAGTAAATCTAAAGTACTGTAACTCTGTTTATGGTTGCACGATTGTGTTTTGTCTGTAAACGTCTTATGTTCAAATCTAATGTCTTTAAATTTCCGTATGATTCCGACATTATCATACAAGTAGAATCAATTTGATCCGTACCATACCAGCTTCATACGTACATCTCTTTATCAGTAAACGTCTTTTTAGCGAAATCGTCATTTCAGAACTCCGAAGTACTCATGCGTGGAGTACCTCATAGTTCTTTTCTTTTCCTTCCAAAGAAATCCCCAAAGTACCACTCGTACAATACGTCAAGTTCAATTCAAAGATTCATACGGTTGATCTATCACTGAGGAATGTATACATAAGGGTAATATATAATCAAGGTTCTACAGGTTTAGAATTGATGATTCCACTTTAACTTCTTTTTCCTCGATGGGATATGAGCTTAAAGAAGAATCAGTTATTCGACTACCTTTTCAATCTTAATTATATACGACTCGTATACACGACATTGTAATCGTTGAACCAAGTATGAATTTTAATATGAACTTCAGGAAGGAGAACTGCCCAAGTCTACGAGTAATCGCATCATCATGTGAACAAACTTAGAACCTAGTAGGACTCCTGTAAACATATCGCCCTATAGTCTAAACACCTACGGAGATACCAGAACAGCCCGGACAACTTAGCGAACTACACAGAAATAGAATTAGAAGACTAGGATTCTCACCTAGAGAACTCTGGTCTTATTCTTCCAGAGGTCGATGGATTGCATCTTATGTACCTCAGATATCGAGGACTCCGTCAAGATTTTCCATTAGAAATCGTTGTCTCTGCCTCGCATAGATGAATTTGTTGAGCAAACACAAGGAAAGAATTACTTTCAGAAATGGACCTGAGATCCGAATATCACCAGTTTGAGTTTTAGGGAAGGATGTCTAGAAGACTACCTTCCAAACTCGATGCGGACAATTCGAGTCCATAGTGATACCCCTCGGATAGGACCAATACGCCCATAGAATTCATGAGCTAAATGAGTAGAGTACGTCTTTCTTACTTGGATCAGTTCGTCATTTCTCCATGTAATGACTTACTTATCTACCCTCGTAGTAAGAAGGAACCTGTAGAAACATTACCCTCGGAGATACTTCTTGCGAAGTTCTCTAAGTACGAGTTTTGAAATTGAAGAGTCAGATTCCCTATGACACACTATTAGTGATGTGGGAAATTTTGAGTACTCTTTCAATTTGTCAAAACCGTTGAGAATTTGTCGACACCAGAGATGCCGACAGGCATTCACCAAATTCTAGGTCTTACAGACCTACTGCCATAGTTCATTCAGAACTCCTCACAAGTTATAGAAACCCTTTTGACTTTGACCCAGCAAGGGGTGGCCCTTGACTGGGAAGCTTAGCAAGAAAAAGAAACCTTGGAGATTCCAAGTGAGAGACCAAGTTCTTTAGGAAAACCCACTCTGGGAATGGCTTAATACGCTTCGTATTGCGTGAAAAGCTAAATCCAAGATAGTCAGGACCTCCGAGATTCTTACCAGAATCGGTCCTGTACCTCGCAAACTAGACCTACTCTGTGAACACAGTAACGTACATTTTACCTTTCACATCTCGATCTTGAAACCGTACCTTACCATTAGGACTCTTGTAAGTCCACTTGTCGAGATCCTCGCCTTCATAATTAGAACCGTAGTGACCCTAGGCATAGAGGTCAAGCGGACGAAGCAACGCAGACGCCCGTTAATGAAGGTTCATTGGGATACCAACCGAGGACCCGATTTCACTTAGGAGAGCGAGAACCAATCGATTAGGAAGTTTTCCACCTCACGACTCGATCATTCATACCTACTTCCTTAACTAAATTCTAATTTCGAGACGAAATTCCCTTTAACAGGGGGATGATGTGACAACTCGAAATTTCCATTCTGTACAAACTATATCCAGCCAATAGAAGTAGAACAGTTACAGAGAATTTCCAGACTTTTAGGTATAAGTTTGAGTATTTCAGGATTTACACTTAAGGAGATATCAGGAGAGTGGATGCACTAGGGTTTTGTGCAACACTGTTATTCCAAAACTCTATGATATTAGAGTTCATTTCAGGAATAAAATATTTTCTGCCCAAATATCCCAGGACTATATATGGAATTCTGAACCATATTATTTCATTAGTTACATTTCCAACTAGAGAAAAGCCAAATTCTCTCTCAAGGATCTTCGGACTTTCGTTCCGGAAAGTGAGTAATTCTATCTAGTGTTGTTTTAAAGCTTCTTATATGCTTAATACACTAGAAATCATAGGAAAACACTAAGATCTGTGAGTTTACCGCCCAAGAACACCTTGGGGAGTAAGCTCCTTTGTAAGGGCCAAAGTGTGCCCAATGTCCCTCAAAGCCTTGGAACTCAACCTAGAAGCTACCATTACATGTTTAGACCACAAAATCATTAAGAATTAATGGCTAGAAGTGAGTTCACGGCCAAGGATGTTCTTGGGCCGTGAACTCCATTTTTAGGTGCCAAAACACCCTAAAAGCCTTCCTTAAGCCAAGAGACTAGTTTAGACATGTACCCTAATGAGTTTAGGACTAGAAAACACCCTTAGAACACCAAGAGTAAGGTGTTCACGGCCCAAGAAGTTCCAGCGCCGTGAACTCCAAACAATAGTGCCAAATGGTGCTATAAACTCTTCTAAAGCCTTGTACACTAGCATAGTTTAGTTCCTAGTTGATTTAGGGACTTGAAAACACCAAGAACACCCATCCAAGGGATATTATGGCTGTAATCTCCATGGGATATGGTCCCAGGGCCGTAAACTCCTAAAAGGAGTTATATAATGCCCTAAACTCTTCCATAGACCAAACCATTAAGTAAAAATGCTTCTTAGGGCCTTATAGAGCATCAAACATCAAATGGTCACCTAAGTCTGAGCTTACGGCCGTAAACTCATGAGTTTACGACCGTAAAATCATTTAGTAGGGTCATTAGGGTCGTGAACCTCATAGTGGAGTTTTGCTTGAGCCCTACACATAATAGCTTCCCCTACAAACACTCAGATGCAATCCTAGAGGCTAATAACACTTGATAAAGGTGTTTAGCATGTCCTAGGGTGTCTTGACTTGTTTATTAGTTGTTTATAGACTAATTTGTTACATATATGTGATATTATATGTTAACTAGGATCATATAGTGTGTTTAAGACTTCACTTGACACCTAGCAGTCCTACCTCTTTAGTTCATCCGTATCACCCACAACAGGTGAGTTCATACCCCTTAATCAATGTTTTAACTATTTTTAAATGTTTTATGGGGTGGGGTGATACAAGTAGAATCATGCTAGTTATTATATCAATCACATGTGATTGATAAGCAGCATTCAAATGATTGGCTACTCATTAGCCGTTTTACCAAACATTTTCCTTCAAATGTTTTTCTTAAACACTTTATGTGTTTAAAACTCCTTATTACACTGTACATTTTACTCTCTATGTTACATTTCAAACTTATTTACAATTGTGTTTCAAACAATTGTTTCCTTATACTAAACTGTTTTATCAAACCCATGCCTTCAAACCGTTTTATAGATTGACACCAAGTCGATCTTTTCTTAGATAATAATTATGTTCAAAGGATTTTACAAAACTTATTTTATGCTTTTATATTATCAATTTCGTGCCTATATATGTATAAGGAATGTTTAAAAGACTTAGGAAGGCTATCCACCCTATTTCCTTTTCACACTTGAGATATGGTCTGGTGGGACATCGAGTATCCGTCCGAAGGTTGTTTAAATATTGGTTATATATCATATGTACATATATAGTCATAAAGGTCCTTCCAGTTCATCCAATGCCCTTGGGTAGCAAGGGTATACATCCATGTTCATAGGTACCAGTTAAATTACTAGTAAGCTACCATATGGGTAGTTTAAGAAGATACTAGAACTATTACTAGGACGCGATATCATACAATGAGTCAGTTCATTCATGAGTCAATACTTTCTAGATAGAGAGAACATATAATACAGCTAGAACATTACAGTACATTACTATACCTGCTAGATAAAGAGAGAACACACATTACAACTAGCACACATAGAACATTTCAGTACATTACATATACATGAATACGTTGACATAATTGTGATCCACTGTATCGGAGCATGCCTTAAATGTCATGGCCCAAGTTGTAGCCAGAGTCTCTTAGAGGGAGAGCATGAGTTTGCATATAGATCTATACTGGATTGACTATCCTACACCTTGCTGCTAGCTACAGCCGTACCTGCAGGTCTGCGGGTGCCAAATGTCATACCTTTTTACGACATACATTTGTCGTTGTTACCCAGTCGATAGTATGGTACAATTAATCACATGATGCCTTAATATAAATCCGGTTTAAGGTAGTTAGTACAACAGTAGTTCCTATAGCACTACACTACAGTACTACATTAATTTGCCCTTGACATATATTTAGTGATCTTTTCACTTAAACATTAAATGTAAAAACTATATTTTGTAATGATAGTTACACTTGGGAAAATTACACACTTTTACAAGAAACGAACATTTAGAACAGTTAAGTCTTGGTAGAAGACTACATTCGGAACAGTCGGGTCTTGGTAGAAGACTACATTCAGAGCAGTTAGGTCTTGGTAGAAGGCTACATTTAGAACAGTTAGGTCTTGGTAGAAGACACTCTTATATAATAGTAGGAATCATAGGGATTTCTAGGGTTTTTCAAACATTTACAGTTGTTTTACAAAACATTTTTATACTTACAGTTCATATACATTTTCAATACTTACAGTTCGTATACATACAAATTAAGACGCTAAAATACTTATGATCTCACCAGCTTTAAAGCTGATACTCTCTTTTAAAATACTTGTATCCTCAGGTCATCAATAGACAGGTACCGATGCAAGGTTTAGAGAGGATGGAGCTCGTTCAAGACTCATCTTTCATTTTGATTATACTTTAGTGTTTATCATAATTTGTTAGAACACTTGTATTAAAATTATATTATTAATGCAATGGATGATGTTGTTGCTTGTTTACTACTTTTCATTATTGTGATACTATACATGACGTCCTCCGCCCCAGAACGTTACCGCCGTTCTTGGTTTTGGGGTATGACAAGTGTCCAAATCATCATGGAACCTCTTCCAAAACCTGGAAGTAAACTGGACATCTCTATCAAAAACCACCGATACCGGAACCCCATGATGTGCCACAACCTCCCTGATGTAAACCTTAACCAATTTCTCTGCAGAAATACTCTCCTGAATCGGAATGAAATGCATACTTTTGGTCAATGGATCCACGATGAACCAGATAGAGTCCACTCCACATGCAATCCGGGGTAATTTCATGATGAAATCCATGGTAATATCCTCCCACTTCCATACGAGAATATACAACGACTGCATCTTACCATGAGGTCTCTGATGCTCGGCCTTGACTTTCCTGCAAGTCAAGCACCGCTCCAAATACCAAGCCGCATCCCGCTTCATGCAGGGCCATCAATAATTAGGATGAAGATCCTTATACATTGTAACACCCCGTTTATAAAATAAATAAATGAAGGTATAGAAGCCCTAAAATCAATAATAATTGAGCAAGGCGTTAGTTATGAGGAGTTAAAAGTCATAATTATAGAAGTTGGGGGGGTTAAAAGGTGATTTTTGGATTAAATTGTATAGAAGGTTGAAGGTCGAGGCCTGTTTGGTAATTATTAGGACGTAATATGTAAGGGATTTCGAAAGCAGAGACTAAATGGGAATTTATTTGAAGAGATTATGGGGATAGGGGCTGTTTGGTAAATTTCATACTTAAGTTGTAATGAATTTTAATATTAAGGGTTTAAATAGTAAATATTGGATTTACTTTGAAGGAGAAAGAGAAAGGGAGGGCTGATCTTGGCATTATGGCTAAAGGTTTGAGGAGGTCGGGTATATAGCTTCCAATAAACCCTAACCCTAAGGATTCATCTAGCCGCCACCACCTTGTGACTCCCCAGCTGCCACCTCCCTTTTACTCACGTTTCCGATGCGGACCAGGTCGCCATCTGCTGATGGCGCCACCGTGAGCGACAAGGACCAAGCAAGACCGAACTTCGAGCTGTACATGGCGAAGTGTGGGCTGCTAACGAACATAATATTTCCGGAGTAACAAACTGGGGAGGAGCCCCAACTGTTGAAGAACGAATCCACCGCCCTTCGCCATCTGTAAAGGCATTAGTGCCACTCCGAGTCCTTGCCGCCATTCCTGCTTACTACCTTGTCGACTTATGCCACTGTTACATCCCTGCTGCTGCTATCGACATTGAGGACGGCCGGTTGGTCGCGAGACTGACAGGAGGAGCCGTGAACGAGGAAGCTCCAGCCGTGAATGAATGGAAGATCCCCCGTGAGGCTAACCGTGAGCTATTTCCTCCAAACTTTCGTTCCTTTTGATTATACTGAGTCATCACCGCCGTTTGCTGTCGCCAATCCGCCACCTGCCGTCTGCTGCCATCCTCTGCCGCCACCAGCCACCGTGGAATGTGGTTGTGTGCATGTATTACTATGTTTTTTAGGTGTGTGTGGTTGTATTTCTATTAGTTATGTTAGTTTGGGTGTTTTGGTTAGCCAAAAAAAGCCACCACCACCACTGTAAGGTGGTGGTTGCCACCATGTGCCACCTTGGGTGTGTGTGTGTGTATGTTAGTTAGTGAGTGTTTATTTTGGGTTAAGACATTGTAAGGTGTAATTAGCAAAAAGTATAATAAAAAGAAACCCTAACCACCACTGTGAGGTGGTGGCTTCCGCCACCGGCCACCATGTCGGGTGGTGGTGTGCCTTGTTGGATCGTGACTTGTTTGGATGTTTGGACAAAGGGACTAACAAACCCTAATGGGCCCAATGAGGCTTAATGGGACTAATAAACCCTAATGGGCCAAATGAAGATTAATGGACCTGAAAGCCCAAACAGACGACTAATGGGCCTAGTGAAACCTTAATGGGCCTAATGAACCTTAATTGATCAAAAGACATATCAATTGGGCCTACTGGGCTAAGATGGGATTGGAAACCCTAATTAGGGTTTAGAAAAACCTAATATTGGATTTATGAGCTTGGACTTATCGAGACCCATATTTGAGCCATGGGAATAAAATTGTGTATTAAGCCCAATTATACCATATGATTTATATAGTAGATTAAGTCCTTAATGGGTTAAGTGAGAAACACTTAATCCTAATTGTGATTTTATGTGAAAACCCTATTTTCACTTGGGTTTATTGTTGGGCCTTTTATTTGGCCTTGATGATTGGGTTATTAATGGGCCATCCAAGATCAAGCAAATGGACAAGAATAATTAATAGGCTTTGAGGTAAGGCCCATATGAGGAGTTGGGCCGAAATTGGAAAATTGGGCCATAGTTGGGCCTTAATGATTATATAATATTGGACCATTATACTGTTAAAGGTTTGACTGTAATAAATGGTTGGGCCTTATAATAAGACCTTGTAAAGGTTTGGGCCCAATTTAGAAAATTGGGCCATATGTTGGGCTTTGACTCATATTTGACTTTTGGGCCTTTGGATTGGGCCTTGGGCTTGAATAAAGCTGAGTAAGGGGTAAAGTAGTATTTACCCCAAGTATGTATTTATGGTTATGTGTTGGAACCCAATTATTAATTGGGTGATGTTTTGACATTGCCAGTTCGGGAATCTGTCATCCAGCAGGTGAGGTTGGGTCTGCGGGACTTCAGCAGTGTGGGGTTGAGTCTATGGGACTTCAGCAGTGTGACGTGAGTTACCTTCCAGTAGAAGTGGGTATAAGGCACCAAGCCCGGCCCACTAGTAGTTGACTATAGTTGAGATGATTGTCTTTGTGATAATTGTATGGTTTGCTACTACCTGGTATGTTTATGTGTTTCATGATATGTTATATGTGATAGTGGTAATAGGAGGGGAATAGTCCCCAAGTTCGGTTGTTAGGACCGAAGAGTAGGTCGGGCACCCTAGATATGCCTAACAATATTATTATGTTTTGATATGTTATTATGTGATAGTAGTAGGGGGTGAAATAGTCCCCGTGACGGGATAAGATAGACCGGAGGGTAGGCAGGCACCCTAGAATGGCTAGACACGGGTAGTCAGCACCCCATAATGGTTTGACACAGGTAGTCAGCACCCCAGAATGGCTTGACATGGGTAGGTTGGGCACCCCAGAATTGCCTGACAGTATGTATGCTATGTGGTATGATGGGGGAACTCACTAAGCTTCGTGCTTACAGTTTTCAGTTTTGGTTTCAGGAACCTCGTTTTCAAAGGAAAGGAGTCGGCTCGATCGCAGCGCATCACACCATGGTTTTCCGCACATGAGATCTTGGGGATTACACTCTGATATTGTTTTATGATAACATGTTTTGATTATTTCTACTTTGGTTTTGACATGACATGATATTATGGATGTCTTATTATACTGATGGTTTTATAATAACGTATTTAAAAATGAAATTTTTGGCATGTATTTTTGGGATGTTACATACATTTTCGTCGCGACGGGATGAATGGAGAACCTAGACTTGTGCGCCTCATCCATCATGACCTCACGTACACCGCCCCAATACAGAACCCAACTCGTCGATGCAGAGTCTACAACCCACGACTATCATAATCGAAGGAAGCCATCTGACCCACAATACACTCACTCTTCCGATGCTCTTCCTTCATAGCATCAACCCGAGCTTCACAAATCCGCTCCAACAACAGAGTAATCATAGTCATCCTCAAACATATGTCTCTGATCGGAGCTGCAACTGCCTTGTGGCTGAGAGCATCGGCCACCATGTTGGCCTTCCCGGGGTGATAAAGGATTTCACAATCATAATCGTTCACCACATCCAACCAATGACACTGCCTCATATTCAAATTCGGCTGATCCATCCAATACCTCAGGCTCTTGTGATCCATGTAAATAGTACAACGGACCCCATAGAGGTAATGCTGGCAAATATTAAGGGTAAAACCATGGTCCCTAACTTCAAATCATGCGTCGAATAATTCGCCTCATGAGGCTTCAGCATCCTCGAAGCATAAGCGATCATGTGACCCCTCTGCATCAACACTGCTTCTAATCCAGTGATCGACGCATCACAATTATCCACAAACTTCTTGACACCCTCCGACACGGTTAGAATCGGTACCTCACGCAACCGCTGTTTCAAGGTCTCAAAAGCTGCCTGTTGCTAGCAAAATGTAACCGTCTTCTTTGTCAACCGAGTTAAAGGAACAACTATCTTAGAGAACTCCTGGATGAATCTCTGATAATAACCTACCAAACCAAGAAAACTCCGAATCTCTGATGGAGACATTGGAACCTCCCACTACACCACGACCTCAACCTTGGCCGGATCAACCAAAATACCATTCTGGTTGACAAGGTGCCCCAGAAACTACACTTCGCATAACCAAAACTCACACTTAGAGAACTTTGCGAAAAGTCTTTCCCTCCTCAATGTCTCCAACACTTCCCTCAAGTGCTGCTCGTGCTGCACCCGAGTCTTGGAATAAACCAAGATATCATCAATGAATACAATCACATAATGATTAAACATCGGTTTGCATACGCGGTTCATGAGATCCATGAACGCGGATGGAGCATTGGCGAGCCCAAAAGGCATCTTCGCAAACTCGTAATGACCATAACGAGTCCGGAAAGCTTTCTTTTGCACATCCCCATCTTGAATCCTCATTTGATGATAACCCGATCTAAAATAAATCTTGTAAAATGAAGATGCACCTTGAAGCTGGTCAAAAAGATCATCAATCCTTGGAAGCGGATAACGGTTCTTCACATTTACCTTATTTAGCTCCTGGTAGTCAATATACATACGATGAGACCCATCCTTCTTCTTCACAAATAAGATCGGTGCTCCCCAAGGTGAACTACTCAGTCAATTGAATCCCTTATCTAACAACTCCTGCAGCTGTGTAGACAACTCTTGCATCTCGGAGGAGCCAACCGATATGGTGCTTTGTCTATCGGAGCCGCACCAGGAACCAGATCAATCCTAAACTCAACCTGCCTCTCTGGAGGCAAGCTAGGAAAATCCTCCGGAAACACATCCGGGTAATCCCATACAATCAGCACATCATTCAAGTTCGCCTTACCCTTATCCCAGGTATCCATAACATAGGCGACATAACCGGAACAACCCTAGTAAATATAGCTTTTGGACCTTGCTGCTGAACACAAAGTCGACCCATGTTAAGATCTCTCCCCAAGAACCACTAACTCTCCCTACTTGGGCTCCGAACTCGAACTAATTGATGCTCACAATCGATAACTGCCTCATTAGGGCTCAACGAATCCATACCTACAATAACCTTATTCCCATGCAAAGGCATGGGAACAAAGTCGAACAGATACTGATCGCTGAATAACTTAAGAGTACAACCCTGACAAACCCTCGTAACCCGAACAGATCTACCGTTTCCAGTCTTGACATCTAATGGACAATCCAGTTCCCTCGGAGCTCCGACAAACCTCTTGCTAAGCGCAAGTTATATGAAGGATCGGGTAGCCCCCAAATCAAACAGTACCAAAGCAGAAATATCGTTCATGAAGAACGGTCCTAAAATAAAACACATAATATAAGCATACAAGAAATATAAATAAAGAGGTAAGGAGAAGATACATACCCGTCACCATTTTGGGATCTGTACGAGCCTCCTCGACTTTCAGATGAAAATCCTTGCTCTTTACCGCAGGTGCATCCGCCCGACCCTGGCGGCCATCAGTAATCCGAAGAGTTGCAAGAGTGGGTGCTGAAACTAGTCCTGCTGTAGTCAAACTCAGACAATGAGACTTCTTGTGGCCCCTCTAATTACAATGGAAACAAATCAGATCAGATACTGAGGTGGTGGTGGTAGTAGCATTGCAATCTCTGCTAATATGACTTATCTGGCCGCACTTGAAGCAGCTTGAACCACCCACCCTCCACACTTCCTCGTGCATCTTGCTACACTTGCCACAATGACTCTGACCCTGCTGGCCTCTCGTAGTGGAATCAGATACCTTGGGTGTCTTGCTCGAACCATCGAAACTCGATATATAATCTTGATTCCTTTTCTTCTCTATCTCCAGGTCAATATCCCACTCCCTAGCCCTCACTATCATATCCTCCAACATCCTGTGGCTGGATAGAATCACAAACTGCCAAATATAACTCCTCAGCATGTCGTGATACCTAGCCTTCTTCATCTCCTCATCCACCACATACTGTGGAACCAAAAGTTCCCTCTTCCGAAACATTGTAGTGATCTTAGCCACCATCTCAGTAGTCTGGCGGAGATCCTAAAACTTCTGTGCCAACTGCTGCGCCTCGATCATCGGGGAAAACTCAACCCTGAACCTAGTCACGAAATCGTCCCATGTCGTCGTATCAATAGCATCATCAACAACTTTGCATCCAACCTCCTCCCACCAGTCTCGTGCTCCGTCTTTCAGAAGACAGGAAGCAAGTATGACCTTTTCCCCTTCAGGGAAACTGCTGGTGCGGAAGGTGTTATCAACATCCGCTAACCACCTCCTAGATGGTATCAGGTCCTTTGCCACATGATAGTCTGGACCTCCACATGCCTGGAACTCCTTGAAGGACAAGGAACACGCCCCCATCAAGTCCATTATCTCAGTATTGAAAGAACCCAAACACTCCTCTAACAACTCCATAATACCCTCCTTGATCGTACCGAAGATCACATGAGTCTGCTCGAGAACACAACGCATAACCTCATACATAATGAACTCTCTCGTCTGATTATCCAACTGCCCGACTCCAGAACTTGAGCCCGAGCCCTCACCAACACTAGATTTTCCAACAGGTCTGCCTTACAATGTCACCATACTGAAAATAGACCATATAAATCATCAGAATAATCACCATAATATATCGAGGGATCATAATCTCTACAAGCTTCCTAGTTTTATTATAACTCTCCATGGCTCAAGTACGGATCCTCTGCTTACAGTAGTACGGGTCCATACTACCTTCCACATCTATCTGTACTATCCTCAAGTATTTCCTTAAATCCGCCAAGTCACCCTATATCCATACAATCAATCCTCATCAAAATTAGGCTCCCAACACTAGACCTCATCCTAGATTTTCCTAGGTAAAACTCCACACCACTCTCCACCATCAGCTACAGAAGGAAATCGTGCTAACTTACTCTAACTAGCTCACGAATACAATTACATATCACTAAAACCAGACAATTCTTCAAATGAAAGGTCTCACACTATAACGGTTGGACTCAAACAAGAGCTGTGCAATAGAGTTAAAACCTAACCTTCTAAAATTGTTTCGTTCCCGTAATATGTAACTTAGTACATTCGCTGACTAGTTAACTGAAACTAGTGAGAACTCCTAAAAGCACAAAGCAAGAAACATTCGAGCATTAAGTAATTAGAACCAAGCATCACCTAATCAGGCTATCCTATCACTGACTAATCAAAACAAACATGCAAGTCAACAAGCTCATACAATAGACATATAAAGGCATCTCTCCTAACACTCTATTATGCAAAACTGAGCAAATCCTTAGCCCTAACTAGCATGCGATTCATAGATTCATAGATTAAATCATATTAAATAACATGTATGAGTATTTTGGGAACTTACTTGAGCTCGGTCGATTGCATGCACCACACCCTTTCGTGTATTAGAAAACTGTAATAGCCTAATTTTTGCAGAAAAAATTAACTTTTATAATCATAAATACCAACCACAATTGTTTCCAAAAATCCCATTACGTGACCATAGTGTTTTAATAGACCAGAGTATCAAAACTAAATATGAAAACATTGGAGAATGCATACCGTGCCATCAAGCCGGGCCTTTTCCCTTAGAACTAGAGGTACCTAAATCATCCAACAAAACTGTAAGCGCACGCTTAGTGAGTTTCGCAAAACACACAAAAAATATAATTAAGTAATGTCATGCACACATACATATAAGTTTGCCAAGGACTCCCTCCATGGTCTTCATTTGGAATGCCATGGGTTGCCCCCATGGTCTTGTATCCCCGACCCATGGGCTCCTCCCATGGTCTTCACATAAGTTCACACATATATCAAATAGCAAACTATCTCATACTCCATTACTATTCATATCATATCGATTAATGGGCCGGCCTTAGTGCATTCAACCCATGAGTGTAGTGAGAAGACTCACCTCTAATACGAAATGATAGCTGAATAGGTCCCGACTCCGAATATCAACTCTACTCAACCCTTAAACAGAAAAATTCCTTAAATACAACTAAAAATGCCCCAAAACCCCTTATAGGTCAAACATGGTCCAAGACTAAAGTCAAAGTCAAACTCAACGGCCCGAGTTGACCAAACACGCCAAGTTGTCCTTCAACTCGTCGTGTTCCTCCATTAACTTCCAAGATTGGGAAAAATCTTATCAACTCGCCGTTTTCACTAATGAATACACCGAGTTAGCTAGAAATCCAACATCTTAATGCATTAAGCTGCTTCCATCGAATCTAGGAGCTCCTAATCTCATATCTCCTCCAAAATGATATCTAGAAGTGTAAAGTTTTAAACTTTACCCTTAGGAACCACCAAAATGAGTCAAAACCGAACCTTAGACTCATTAGAGTGAGGCTTGACCCATTAATCCCTTAAACTCCAAAGACATAGTCCCAAAATGCAAATCTTGCATCCAAAGGCTAGGAAATCACATAAACTTTCGAAATTTACGTCCATGCATGCTAAAAAGAAACCCTAGGGCTCAAAAAGGGCTTAATAAAGGACTTATTGAATGAATGGGACATAGAACCAAGTAAAGCTTGCAACTTTAAGCCAAAAGAGGCCACAAAACGGCCAGATCTAACATGACAACCCTTGGAACACTCAACTTCTTGGACGACCCCAACCATGAACCCAAAATCAAGATAAAACCCCAAAACAAAGAGATCTAAACAACAAAAAAGGAAGGTATAAACTTGATACCTCCAAGAGACTGCAATAAGTGGGGAGATTCTGAATCTAAGTCTTCCCTCCAAGCTATACACCTTCAACTTCAAAGCTTCTTCAAATAGGGTGCAACACCCTCAAAATTAGGGTTTCCTACTCAGCTGCCAACTCGCCGAGTTGAGACACCTCGACTCGCCGAGTTGTTTAATTAATTTCCGCGGACAAATCTAACATGACATGCAGAGTTGAAGCTTCTAACTCGCCGAGTCCCAAGGAAATATAAACAATTGGAGAAAAAAACTTATACCAGAACCAAGCATTACAATTCTCCCCTACTTGAATCCGACTTTGTCCTCGAAGTCCGCTGCCTCGAGCATTCCTAGGTCATGCTCCCTCATCTCCTCCTCGAGCTCCCAAGTCCACTCCAACCCCTTGTGGTGCTGCCACTGCACCTTCACTAGCTCCACAACCTTGTTCCTCAAGGTTTTCATCTTCCGATATAATATTGCCACCGGTCTCGCAACATAATTCAGGTGGTCATCCACTTGGATATCCTCCAAAGGAATAACTGCAGTCTCATATGATACATACTTCCAGAGCTGGCACACATGGAAGGTGTTATGGATCTGACTAAGCTCGACTGGAAGCTCCAACTGATTAACAACTCTGCCAACTCGGGCGGAAATCCTGAATGGTCCAATGTATTGAGGCCCGAGCTTGTTGCTCTTCGAAATCGAATGACACCCTTCCAAGGTGACACTTTTAGCAGCACTAAATCACCCAATTGGAACTCAAGATCTGATCAACGTCAGTCGGCATATCTCTTCTGATGGATATGCACAACCCTCAGTCTGTCACGCACCTGCTGAATCAACCCAGTGGTATTAAGCACTACTTCGGTGCTTCCCATAAATCAATGTCCAACCTCACCCCAACAAACTGGAGTCCTACAGCTCCGACCATACAACATCTCAAACGGGGCTCGGTTAATACTAGCATGATAACTATTGTTGTATGAGAACTCTTCTAGTGTAAGGTAAGTATCCCAAATCCCTCCAAAGTCTAATACACATGCCCAAAGCATATCCTATAGCGTCTGAATTGTCTGCTCACTCTAGCCATTAGTCTAGGATGTAAAGCAATGCTGAAATGCAATTGATTACCTAACTCCTGCACATAAATATCTACTAATTTCTCAGCTGAGATACTCTCGGAAATCAGAATAAAATGCACACTCTTAGTCAACCTGTCTACTATAACCCAAATGGAATCCACACCCCACGCGTCCTAGGTAACTTCGTGATAAAATCCATGGTGATCTCTTCCTACTTCCACATGGGAATATGAAGCGGCTGGACCTTGCCGTGAGGCCTCTGATGTTTGGATTTGACCTTCCTACAGGTCAAACACCGCTCAAAAAACCACGCAACCTCTCGCTTCATGCAGGGCCACCAATAGCTCAACCTCAGATCTTTATACATCTTTGTGGCCCTCGGATGAATAGAAAACTTGGACTTGTGTGCCCCCTCTACGATCCTTTGCTTCACACCTCCGAATGCCAGAACCCAAACTCTACCACACTAAGTCAATAATCCTCGACTATCTCGAACAAACAAACGAATTTTCCCCATAATCCGCTCAATTTTCTAGTTCTCCTTCTCAATCCCTCCACCTGTGCATCCTTAATCATATCCAATAAAGGTGAAATCACTGTTATCCTCAAGCAAACATCTTGAATCGGCGTACTTGTTGCGTTACGACTCAAAGCATCGGCCACCACATTGGCCTTTCCAGAATGATACAAAATCTCGCAGTCATAATCTTTTACCACATCCGACCATCTCCTCCATCGCATATTCAAATTCTATTGATACATCAAGTACTTCAAACTCTCGTGATTGGTGAAAATGGTGCATTGGACCCCATATAAATATTACCTCCAAATCATGAGTGAAAAAAAACCGCCCCCAATTCTAAATCATGAGTGGGATAATTAGCATCATGAGGCTTTAGCTACCTCGAGGCATAAGCAATCACATGCCCTCTCTACGTCAGAATAGCTCCTAACCTCTAAATAAAAGTGTCACAATACACTACAAAATTATCCAATCCCTTGGGTAGAGCTAGAATTCGGGCCTCGCATAAACTCTGCCTTAAGGTCTCGAAATCCGATTATTGATCTGGACCCCAACCAAAAATCATACTTTTCTGGGTCAAACTGGTCAAGGGCACGACAATCTTGGAGAAATCTTCGATGAATCTCCAATAGTACCCAGCTAAACCCAAGAAACTATGGATCTCAGATGCATTCTTCGGAACCTCCCAACACTTTACCACCTCAATCTTGGCCGGATCTACCAAAATGCCGCTTGGTTGATGATGTGCCCCAGAAAATGCACCTCTCGCAACCAAAAATCACATTTGGAGATTTTGGCATAAAACCTCTCCCTCCTTAAGGTATCCAAAACCTCCCTCAAATGCTGCTTTTGCTGCTCCCTGGTCTTAGAATAGCCCAAATATTGTCAATGAAAACAATCACACCGATCCAACATTCGGTCTGCAAACTCGTTTCATGAGATCCATGAATGTTGCGGGAGTATTGGTGAGCCTAAATGGCATCACCATAAACTCGTAATGACCATAACGAGTTCTGAACGTCGTCTTCAGTATGTCTTCATCCATAATCCCCATATGATGATACGCTGACCGAAGATCAATCTTGGAAACCCAAGATGCATCCTAAAGCTGATTAAACAAATCAACAATCTTCGAAAGTAGATAACGGTTCTTCACCGTTAGCTTGTTCAGCTCCCAATAATCAATACACATCATGTGTGGCCTATCCTTCTTTTTTCACGAACATGATTGCTGCTCCCTAAGGGGAACTGCTCGGACGAATGAATCTCTAGTCTAACAGCTCTTGAAGCTGTGTGGACAACTCCTGCATCTTAGGCGAAGCTAGACAATACGACACCTTGGCTATCGAATCCGCACCATGCACTAAATCGATATGGAACTCCACTTGCCTCTTGGGAGGAACCCCAAGAAACTCCGATGGAAATACATCAAGAAAATCTCGCACAATTGGTAACCTGATCATATCCGATGTGGCCTCCACCCTCGTATCCAAAACGTAAGCCAAAAACCCAGAACAACCCTACTAAATGAGCCTCTTAGCCCTCGCAGCCAAACATAGAGTTGGTCCATGTGAGGCTCTCTCTCCATGAATAACCAGTTTTCTCCCACTTGGGGTTTGAACTCTCATCAACTGATGCTCGCAATCTATTATGGCCCTATTGGGCCCTAACCAATCCATTCCGATGATCACCTTCAAACCACGTAAAGGAATCAGAACCAAATCGATATGAAACCTCTCCCCAAACATATTAAAAACACTCCTCTGAAATACCCTCGCAACACTCACGGTGTGATCATCCGTAATCTTTACCACAATTGGGCAGTCCAAGGTCCCCGGAGCATCTCAAAACTTCTTGTTGAGCACAAGAGATACAAATGATCGGGTAGCCCCCAAATCAAAAAGAATCTGGGCTGACAAACCATTAACCAGAAAGGTCCCTATATAAAATCATAACAACATGAGCATAAAAATAAAATAAACAAGACATAAATAGATCACATACTAGTCACGACGTCTGGTGCTGCTTGGGCCTCCTCGGTAGTCAACTAAAATGTGCGACTCTTCACCGCAGGAGCTTCCGCCTTGATCGGGCGGCCATTAGTAATCCTCATCGTGGCGGGAGCAGGAACTGCCACCACTCCTCCCCCTCAATCCAACCTTGGACAATTGGACTTTTTATGATCGGTCTGGTTGCAGTGGAATCAAATCAAGACCTTCTTGGGGAAATCCCGACTTATGTGACCCGACTGACCACATGCATAACATGCCGAGCCTGCAGCTCGACAAGCTCCATTGTGTGGTTTACTGCACTTGGCACATCGGCCACGACCCTACTGGCCCTTGCTGGGAGGATTAGAGGTCTTAGGCTTTTTAGCCTAACCCACAACTTCCTGAACGTGTTCCGGCTTCCACTTCGTGCGGAGCTCTAACTTAATTTCCCGTTCCCAGGCCTTCTCCACCATGTCATTCAGGGTCTTGCACCCCGAAAATCTCACAAACTCCTGGATATCATCCCTCAGCATGGAATGGTACCTTGTCTTCTTCATCTCCTCATCCGCAACATATTATGGGACTAATAATGCCCTCTCCCAAAACTTGGCGGTGATCTCCGCCACCGTCTCGGTAGTCTACTGTGAATCCTGGAACTCTCTCACCAAATGCTGCACCTCAATGGACGGTGAAAACTCCTGGTCAAACCTCCTCACAAACTCCTCCCACGACATCTAAGCAACACCTGCTGATCCCACCTTGCGGGTAACCTCCTCCCACCAGTCTCATGCTCGATTCCTTAACATACAGGATGCAGGCCCCACTTTTTCCGTATCAAGGTAAAAGCTCGTGCCTTGGGCATTCTCCTTTTCTGCCACCCAACATCGACTAGTAATGGGATACCTAACCCCAAAGAACTTAGGCGCTCTACACGCCTTAAAATCCCTGAACGAGGGAGCTCGGGCCCCAATCTGGCCTGCAACTATCTCGGCTCGGAAAGACCTGAGCTGCTCCTCCATGATCTCCATGATGCCCTCCTTGACAATACCAAAGATCACCGAGGTAGCGTCAAGGATGCCACGAGTAACCTCGGTTGTGATAAGATTGTGCAGCCTCTTGTCAGTGGGCTCCGCACCAGAGATTGAACCTGAACCTCGCATGATCATCACCATCCTCAACTAAAAATATCATAAATAACAATGATATGGAATTCGAAAAGGGATTCCTCCTCACCGGACTCCTAAGAGTTATCAGATCTGTCATTGATTGGGGTATAGGTCCTGTGCTTTCAGGAGTATGGTCCCAATACTACCTTCTATACCTACCTGTACCTTCTCCAAGGCCATACCTGATGACCCTAAATCATCCAACCACAGATCATGACCCAAAAGTACAACACTAACTCAGATCCTAAATTATTCTAGGGATCCAAATCCTCATCAAACTGGAAACTCAAAACAGTCATAGCAAGTTTCCCTATGCATGCAAGTTATACACGAAGAGAATCACATACACTGTCAAATAAAGCATCTACCCTAAACCACAACCAGACAAGGAACATGAATAAGGTAGATTCCCTCATTCTAGGGCTATGCAACCCTAAGCATTTACAACTTTGAAAGCATACACTTAGCAAATAATCCATTCAACATCAATTTCCATATATATATATATATATATATATATATATAAACACACACACCATGTCTAAAACAGTAGGAACACTTACTTGAGCTCGATCGATTACACATATTGCACTCTCCCCTTTCTCTTAAAAAAATCATTTTCATGAATTTTTTTTAAACGTTTGGTTTCTTTTTGAAAAACAAATTTTACCATTTCCTCAGTTTGAGTTCTGACACACCCAAGAGTGTGCCCGAATCTCTCAAACCAATGCTCTGATACCAACTTGTAACAACCCAAATTTTTACAGAAAAGTTTAACTTTTATAATCATAAATACCAACCACAATTGTTTCCAAAAATCCCATTACATGACCATAGTGTTCTAATATATCAGAGTATCAAAACTAAATATTAAAACACTGGAGAATGCACGCCGTGCCATCAAGCCAGGCCCTTGCCCTTAGAACTAGAGGTACGTGAAACATCCAACAAAACTCTAAGCGCACACTTAGTGAGTTTCCCAAAACACAAAAAACATATAATCACGTAATTCCATGCACACATACATATAAGTTTGCCAAGGACTCCCTTCATGGTCTTCATTTGGAATATCATAGGCTACCCCTATGGTCTTGTATCCCCGAGCCATGGGATCCTCCCATGGTCTTGCCAAGTGCCACGGGCTCTTCCCATGGTCTTCACATAAGTTCACACATATGTCAAATAGAAAAATATTTTATACTCCATTACTAATCATATCATATCGATTAATGGGCCAGCCTTGGTGTATTCGACCCATGAGTGTAGTGAGAACACTCACCTCTAATAGGAAACGATAGCTGAATAGGTCTCGACTCCGAATATCAACTCTACTCAACCCCTAAATAGAAAAAACTTCCTTAAATACAACTCAAAATACCCCAAAACCCCTTATAGGTCAAACTTGGTCCAAGACTAAAGTCAAAGTCAAACTCAACGGCTCGTGTTGACCCAACACGCCAAGTTTTCCTTCAACTCGTCGTGTTCCTCCATTAACTGCCAAGATCGGGAAAAATCTTATCAACTCGGCTTGTTCACTAATGAACAACGAGTTAGCCAGAAATCCAACAACTTAATGCACTATGCTGCTTCCATCGAATCTAGGAGCTCCAAATCTCATATCTCCTCCAAAATGATATCTAGAAGTTTAAAGTTTCCAACTTTACCCTTAGGAACCACCAAAATGAGTCAAACCCGAACCCTAGACTCATTAGAGTGAGGCTTGATCCATTAAGCCCTTAAACTCCAAAGACATAGTCCCAAAATGTAGATCTGGCATCCAAAGGCTAGAAAATCATGTAAAGTTTCTAACTTTACATCCATGCATGCTAAAACGAAACCCGAGGGCTCAAAAAGAGCTTAATAAAGGACTTATGGAATGAATGGGACCTAGAACCTAGTAAAACTTGCAACTTTAAGCCAAAAGAGGCCTTAAAATGGCGAGATTTAACATGACAACCCTTAGAACACTCAACTTCTTAGACGACCCAACCATGAGCGCAAAATCAAGATAAAACCCCAAAACAAAGAGATCTAAACAACAACAAAGGAAGGTTTAAAATTGATACCTCCAAGATACTGCAATAAGTAGGGAGATTCTGGATTTAAGTATTCCCTCCAAGCTATACACCTTCAACTTCAAGGCTTCTTCAAATGAGTACCAAAAGATCAAGACTCAAGGCCTTCTACAAGCTTACACACTAACAAAGGGAGATGATACACACTATTAGGGTTTATGGGCAGAGGAGGCTGGTAAGGAGGCGATCCAAGGGACTTAACGTCTTTAAATAGGGTGCAACACCCTCAAAATTAGGGTTTCCTTCTCAGCTTCCAACTCGCCATGTTAAGACACCTCAACTCGCCGAGTTGTTTCATGAATTTCCACGGACAAAGCCCTCTTGACATGCAGAGTTGAAGCTTCCAACTCACCGAGTCCCAAGGAAATATAAATAATTGGAGAAATAAACTTATATCGGAACCAAGCGTTACAAAAAGTTGTTTTTCTTTTTTGAAAAACTTTACCAAATTGTCAGTTTGAGTTCAGACACACCCGAGAGTATGTACGAATCCCTCAAACTAAGGCTCTGATGCCAACTAGTAACGTCCAAAAATAAGCCCATAATGTTTTTTTTATTTTTTTATTTTTTTATTTTTAGATTAATAAACATCATCCGAAATCATTATCATAAAACCAAGGTTACCAATACGTTTTCAATACATCCTCAATATTAGAGTAAATCATAAAGATGCGGAAGCGAGTGGTTTGTGCTCTGCTATCATCCCAAGCTCTTCCCTTTAGAAGCAGAAGTAACTGAAACATAAACTGAAAACCATAAGCACAAAGCTTAGTGAGTTCCCCAAATACCGCATACTATACATACACAAAAAACATATATCGCCCCACCCTTCATCGGGCCCCGCCCAATATCGAGCCTTTCTCGGTATACAGATCGGGCCCTGTCCGACATAAATATAAACGTATAACATGTAAACACATACTGATGGAATAATGAAAAAGATACATAGCATACAAAATAGTCATCGGGCCCCGCCCGGTAAGCATATCAGTACAAAACACATGCAAGAGTCACGCAGACGTCTAACATCCTAACATAACAAAATCATGGGCCAAAATTGGCACTTTGACCCACTAATTATAGTGAGGAAACTCACCTCAAACTGCTGAATCACACTGATAAATCTCTGGATACTGGTCCTTCAAATCCTCGACCTATCAATACCAAATAACATCTAATTAATAATTGGATTCCAATCCATAACCATCAGTCCAAAATTAGGGTAAAAAGAACATTTTACCTCTTACCTAGATTGGTCCAAGACTAAGGCCCAAACCTACAATCCAAAATGCCAAATTTCCAAAATAGTCATCCAAGGCCTAATCATGGCCCAATTTTAGAAATTGGGCCCTAATCCCTTTCATGGGCCTTTTCCAAGAGAACCTAAAATAGGCATCAGTCCAGAATTTGATGAACAAGCCCCTAATCATCTAAGTCCAATATGGCCCAAATCAAAGGCCAAAACATCCGAAACCCAAGTGGCTGAGTACGCGAGGCGTACTCTACACGTACATGCAACGTACTCACTTTAGGGCATGTACGCTAAGCGTACCTACCTTTACTGCTAATGTACTCCCCCATTTGGCCATTTTCCATTTTCTAGCTCTTAATCCGTTAAGACATCACTCCATAACTTAGATCTAACTTCCTTGATATGGTTTATAACATAAAGTTGCTAACTTTACGTACATGCACGACTTTATGAAGCTCTTAAAGCTCAAAAGGACTTAATAGATGACTTAATGCATGCATGAGACCATAAACTGCATAAAGTTTGCACCTTTAAGCTTAAGAAACTCATAATATGCCCAGATATAAAAGAATAAGCCCCTCAAACGACTTAACCCATCAAACTAACCCAAAAGGGATAAAATGCACAAAGACAATGACATGAAGAGATCTAAACACACAAGGGTAAAGTTTGGAGCTAAACGTGGATCTCTAAGCTTCCTTCCAAAGAATGAGTCCACCAACTTCTTCTTCTTTCACTTCAAGGAGCCTAAACCACCAAAATCAAGACCAAGGCTCAAGAAGACTCAAAGAGGCTGTTAGGGTTCGAAATTAGGGTTTTAGGGCAATGGAGGCTGGTAAAGAGACTACCCCTAGGGACTTAAGGACCTCATATAAGGCGCAACACCCTAAAATTAGAGTTTTCTTTTCCTCCACGTACGCCATGCTAACCCTTGTACACCTAACGTACGAGGCCATGCACCCGCGATAAAACTCATCCTTAGTATGCTAAGTGTACCATGTGGTACGCCCCATGTACTAGCTTATTAGCTAGTACGCTAAGCGTAACATGTGGTACGTCCCACGTACTAAATCTAAGGGCAAGAAGGAAACACACTCATAATAAACGTTGCACCGTGCAACACAATTTAAATGCAATCTTGTAATGCCCGGATCCCTGGTACGTATTTAATTTAATTATTTATTTATTTTGAAAGAAGGACTCAATGAGTTGGTTGCCCGGGCAGGGTAAGACTCTAATTTCAGGGTTTTGCACCCTATTTAAGCATCCTAATCCCACCCCTTGGCCTCATTTATAGCCTCCTTTTCCCAACTCATCCACGAAACCCTAGAGTGTTCTTTGAGCATGAGTGCCATTTTGAGTGTTCTTTGTGCCTTTTGAAGCTTGTGGAAGAAGAGGAATGTAGAGGAATCAAGAGAGAAGGAGCACATCTAGAAGTTTCATCCCTTTAGCTGCAGTTTCTGGTAATAAAGCCTCAAACTTGATCATTCTTTTCTTAGATCTATTCATTTTCTTTTTATGTGAGTTTTTAGTCCAAGATTGATAGCTTTTTGGAAAGGATCGACCCTGGTGGGTATTCTTCCAGATCTAGTGTCTAGAAAGGCCATCAGGACATAAAGGTGCAAACTTTATGCCCCTAGAGTCCCCATGCAAGTGTTAGGGACGTTATGATGGCCTTTTGTGCTTAAAAAGTCCATGCATGGATGCAAGCTTGAGACTTTTCGTGGTTAACTGGTATCTAATCCTTAGATCTAGAATTGCATGCTTTTGTTTGAGATTCTAAGGTTGTTTGGACAATATCTATGTCCAAAATGAATTAGGGTTTCTGTTAAACCCTTCAAAAAGGGTTACCAATGGGTAAAGTTGGAAACTTTACCCTTGGAAAGGTAATTTGCAGTAAACAATCGAAGTATAGGCCTTAGAAAGGTCGTGTTGTCCCATTTCAGTTTATGGTAGAACTGGATGAGTCTGAAGAGGGACTCGAAAAGTTGATTCGCCAAGTCGCGACTATGAGCAACTCGATAGGACTCAACGAGTCGAAGGACAACTCGACGAGTTGAGTCGCGATTCCAGGATTTCTGAGTTATAGAACTCGGTGAGTTGAAAGGTTGACTCGATGAGTTAGTCAACCCAGAATGTTGACTTTGACCAGAGCATTGAATTTGGGCAGGGCTAAAATGGTCATTTTACCCATAGATAGATTTTCAGTTTTCTGACTAACTACTATAGTATAGAGTTAGCCAGGGAGTCATGGGAGTAGCCATCAGAGATTCCTCACGCCGGGGTAAGCTAGTTTGAGAGGTGAATTTTCCTCCAGTAGGAGCGGGTCATGGGAGTCATGGGAGTAGTCATGGGAGTAGCTAGTTTGAGAGGTGAGTTTTCCTCCAGTAGGACCGGGTCGAATGCACCAATGCCGACTCGTTAATGTATGTTAGTATATGCCGGACTTAGGTCCGATGCTGGGGTAAGCCCGAGGAATGTTGTATGCTTGATGTCTTCGTGATTCTTGAATGTATTTGTTGTATGTTCTGAACTTCGGTCTGATGTCGGGGCAAGCCCGATGAAGATCTAGCTTATATGTCATGCGTTATGTGTTCCATACTTCGGTCCGATGCCAGGGCAAGCCCGCAGAAGCTTTATATGTTTATACGTTATATGTTTGTGTGTTATGTGCTTGTTGCTATGACATATGTATTCCGAAATTCGGTCCGATGCCGGGCTGGACCCGATGCTGGATTCGTCTGATGTGTGTGTGTGTGTGGGGGGGGGGGGGATGCAGTGGGCAAGGCCCAATATATATTATTATGTGTTTATTGTATGGTATGTGATAGTTTGGGAGCTCACTAAGCTTCGTGCTTATAGTTTTTAGTTTTGGTTTCAGGTACTTCTACTAGTAAAGGGAAGGGCTCAGGATGATCACATGGGACACCCCACAATCTTCAGCTTGGGATATTTTAGACTCTGATATTTTAATATATGATTTAGGTACAGTATTCTTGATATGATGTTTGAGATACATGACATGTGATTTTATTATGTTGTTTTATGAGTTATGGGTTTTCTTAAATGATTTGAAAACAAAACTTTTTGGACTATATTTTTGGGATGTTTCATGTTGGTATCAGAGCCTTGGTTTGAGGGATTCGGGCACACTTGCGGGTGTATCTGAACTCGAACTAAGGAATTAGTATAGAACTTTGAAAAAGAAAAACCATTTTTATAAAAGGATTTTTGAGAAAAGAAAAGAATTTTAGAAAAAGAAAAAAGAAAAGGATTTTGATAAAGAGAAAAGGGTGTGGTGCATGCAATCAGTCAAGCTCAAGTAAGTACTCCCAAATTACGCATACAATTTTATGTTATGATATGCTTAACAACTTTATGAGAACTGCATGCTAGATTAGGACTAAGGATCTGGGAAGGATGCCTTATATGCTTGTTATATGTGTATCAGCTATATGAGAATTGCATGCTAGTACAGATTATTCAGTATGATGGCCTGATTTGTATATGCTTGATTATGTGTACTTAATGCTCAAATGCTGCTTGCTTTGTGCTTTTAGGAGTTCTAGTTGTCTTTTACTAACTAATAAACGAATATGTTAAGTTACATATTGCGATGACTAAATAATTTCAGAAGGTTAGGTCTAGCTCTATTTAGCAGCTCATGTTTAAGTCCAACCATTGTAGGGTAGGATCTCTCATTCGAAGAATTATCTAGTCTAAGTGATATGTAATAGTATTCACAAGCTGGTTAGGGGAAGAAAGCAGGGACTTATTATGCAGATGAAGGCGTAGAGTGGGATAGTGATTACCCTAGGGCAAGCCTAGGATGAGAGTATCACGTGAAGTAGTAGTAGGAGGAGGAACTTGGTGGAGTCAAGGCAATTCTTGAGGAAAGTACGACTAGATGTGGAAGGTAGTATGGGCCCGTACAACTGAAAGCAGAGGATCTGTACTCGAGTCAAGGAAGGATGAGATGAATCGAGGGAACTTGTAGTGTATGTGATCGCTCGAGTTATGATTAGTAATCTGATGTTTGTTATGATGTGTTTTTCAGAATCAGGATCAGGATCAGGATCAGGCTCAGGAGCCGTGCATCTAGACGAACAGAACAGGGAGTTCATCTCCTCTGAGATCACGCGTAGTATCCTGGATCAGACTCCTTTGATCTTTGGCACGATCAAATAGGGAATTCTTGAGCTTTTGGATGAGAGGTTGAGTGCTTTCCGCACTGAGGTGGCGGCCATGGTGGGGTCGTGCACACTAACTTTCAGGGAGTTCAAAGCTTGTGGAGCTCCCGACTACCATAGGACTCGGGATCCCAATGTGAGCACTAGATGGTTGGCGGATGTCGCCAACGCATTTCGCATTAGCAGATTTCCCAAGGGGGACGAGGTTCAACTTGCGTCTTGTCTTCTGAAGGACAGGGCACGTGACTGGTAGGAGGAGGTCAAACATGCCATTGGTGATGATAAAAATCTTGATGCGATGGCTTGGAGTGACTTTACCACTTGGTTCAGGGCTGAGTTTGCACCCGTAATAGAGGTGTAGCAGTTGGCCAAGGAGTTCTAGGATCTCCAGCAGATGATTGAGATGGTGACTGAGATCATCGCGATGTTCAGGGAAGGGGCCCTTCTTATTCCGCAGTATGTGTCGGATGAGGAGATGAAAAAGGCCCGATACCATGAGATGTTACGGAGTGATATCCGCCAGATTGTGAGCCGCTCCAGCTATAAGACACTTGAGGACATGATTGCGAGGGCTCGAGAGAGAAAAAGAGTTGGATTTAGAGATGGAGAGGAAGAGGAATCCCGAGGGGGTTCAGTCAGGGAGTTCGGGCAAGAAGCCCAAGGTATCAGACCACAAACCTAGGAGCCAGTAGAGCCGCAACCGTTGTGGCAAATGTAGCAAGTTGCACGAGGGGACATGCAAGGTAGGGAGTTCAGGCTGCTTCAAGTGCGGCCGAATTAGACATATGAGTATGGATTGTACGGCTACTACCACCACCACGACAACATCAGATCTGATTTGCTTTCAGTGAAATCAGAGGGGACACAAGTGGTCCCAGTGCCCGAGTTTAGCAGCTGCATGGCATGTGGCAGCACCCGCCCCTGCTACATTGAGGTTTACGGATGGCCGTCAGAGCCGCGGTGAGACGCTTGTGGCGAAGAGAAGGGCATTTTAGTTGATAGACGAGGAGGCATGAGCAGCTCCCGAAGTGGTGACGGGTATGTATCTTGTTGGATAAGGTGTCTAAGTCCATAACTATTTCTGGTCAATACTTGACCCGACCCGGCATGGTCCATTTGGGTTGCATGGCACCATGCAATTGGATAAACTAAATGAGAGAAATAACACTTGGAGATTATTAATATATTATAAGTTCTAATATATTAATAATATTATTTAATTAGTTTCATCAAGAATTAATTAAGTGATCAAAAGATAACTAATTAAATATATGGGTTGATTATGTAAATCATTCATATCTTGTATAGTGGGATAAGAGGCTCCATGGATTATCAAGTTGGGTTCCACCCATAGGATGCTCCATGGGAGTTACAAACCCATGGGTTATGGAAATGAAGAGTCATAACACATTAGGGTTTACATGGTGTAACCCTAGATGTGTCAACACTATATAAGAATCCCATTCTCCACCAAAATCGGCTACACATATGAAACAAGAGGGCTAGGCCGATTTCAAGAAGTGTGTTCTCTCAAAAGTCTTTCCAAGAGCATTTGGTGTTGTGTGAAGCATTGAAGGCATCACACTTGGGGTGCTAGGCTCACAAGGTTTCAAGGAACATAAGCAACAACAAGGTAAGTTATTCTATCGTTCATTCAAGTTAAAAATTGTTCCCCATGTATGCTAGATAGGAATATAACCTTGGAATTCAACTTTGCATGATAATTAGACAAACATAGATCCAAGGTTATTAGGGTTGCATGTACACTTAGGAAGTGTTAGAATGCTCAAAACCCATCAGTGGTATCAGAGCCTAGGCTTGTTTGTTTGTTATTTGTGCTTAAAAGTTGGAAAAAGTCGAAAAACTTGATGTCTGCCTGATGAACTCGCCGATTCCATGGGGAGACTCGCCAAGTTCACTTGTATCTTCAACCTACTTGCCGAGTAGGTTCATGCACTCGGCGAGTAGGAGCCACAGAGTGTAGATTTTCGACTTTAGTTGCTGGAAATGGACTAGAAACATTACCCTAAACTGTCTTGGTACTTGAAAACTTGTTATAGATGGTGTAATGTATTTGCTAATCCATTTACAACAACTAGTTATCAAAATTACAAAGTTTTAAGTGTAATTTTGATTCATGAAAAGTGTTCATGTTCATGTTCTTGATCTTATGATGTTTAGATGATCATAGGAATTATTTGTAACCTATGTGCTAGTTTAATTCTTGATCATAATGTGTTTTAATGGAGTCCATAACTTGTCCTCAAGTTATGGAAAACCAAAAGTCACTTGAGTTAAAACCATTAAAAGAACACAAGAGTTAGAAAAATGAAGAGTCTTCATTTTTATTACTCTAATAAACTCATAAGTTACAAGAAATGAAAAGTTTTGAAAGTTTACAAAACTTGCCCTCAAGTTTTGGAACAAGTAAAGTCATGCTAAAACTTTAGTTCCAACCCTTAGAATTTTGAAAGTTAAAATTCTACCCTTATACTTATAATATTATAAGTTAATAATATATATATGTATAAGATTAAAGTCGTCTTACCGCTAGTACGCCTCATTCACGAAGCCGGTCTATAAGGTGGGTATAAGGTTGTTGCCTATAAAATGACAACTTAATGGGTGTCCACTCTCACCCACCGCTTGCTTGACTGGTGGAGGGTCGTTAGCCGAACGGGTAGGACAAGGACTTATAAATTCTCATTAAAAGTATGAAGAATATTATAAAGTAACTAAATGTTTTATTAAATTCCCAATCTTAGTTACTTTAGAAAAAATGTGAATAAGGTGCTAATCCATGAAATTACACTTTACACTTTGTTTAAGTCGTTGGTGGAGCGTGTGTGGTTAACCGGCACACTAACTTGGACTTAACAAGGTAGGTAAAGGGTGACTTAAGGTTTATTATAGTATCGGTGGAGCGTGTGTGGTTTACCGACACATCGATTGAGTGATAAACTTTAAGGGTACCAAGTGATTTGCATGGTTACTTCACACCTCGTTTTGTGATCCTCGGTATCCCAGTCACAAAACTTGGAGGGCACACTCGAGATTGAAACATGCCTTTGAAAAGTTCATTGAATCTCAAAGAATCTAGGAATTTCTAAGAACCAATCAAAAACCTAATATTTAATATTTCGGTTTTCGTGGTGGAAATTGGTGAATCGTCATTCACCTACCTTTCAAATATGTTATAGCTTGGATTACGGCATACCTCTTCTAAGTTATGATATATTGTGATTGGATCCTAGCCTTAATATTACATTTGGGTGTTTTATTAAGGACTCTCTTAATATCTAAACTAATCTTGTCCTCTTCCTTCAGATGTCTTCAAACAATGTTGCTTCTGGCTCTAATCCTAATGGCTCCTTTACCCTTATGAACATGTGTGGGAAAGTCACTTTTGATGGATCCAACTTCAATGAGTGGATCAGGAACATCAGGATGATTACCCGCTACGAGGACAAGGAATATGTCCTTGAAAAGGAGCTTAAGGAGATTGATGAGACCACTGCAACTCCCCAGGAGATCGCTGACTTTCAGGCACATGAAAGGGATGCTACCAAGGTGGCATGCATCATGATGGCCACGATGACAGCAGAACTCCAAAAGTCCTATGAGGATTTCTACCCTTATGAAATGCACCAAGATCTGATGGAAAGATACCATCAAAGTGCACGACAAGAAAGGTATGAAATCATCTTCTTCATGATAACAACCATGATGAAGGACGGGGAATCCGTCACGAGCCACATGCAGAAAATGTAAAGGTATGTGGATCGATTGCTGAAGCTTAATGTGAACTTCCCTGAGGAGCTTGCAATAGATATCATTTTGCACTCCTTACCATCGTGCTATGATCAATTCCGCATGACATCTCACATGTATAAGGAAGAGATCACACTCAGCAAACTTCAGGGACTTCTCAAGACCGCAGAAACATGTCTTAAGGGGAAGTCGGTTGTTAACACTCCTACTCCAAACTCTACTCCGGTTTTGGCAATCGGGAAAGGTCGAGGGAAGAAGAGAAAGAGCTCTTCAAAGGGTACCAAGGCTCGGACTCTTGATGGCTCTTCTTCAAGTGGAATCAAGAAAGGTTTCGTTACTCCTTCTTCTGACCCAAAAGAGGCTCAATGCTTCTATTGCCATGAAAAATCACATTGGAAGCGAAACTGCCCAAAATACCAACAAGATGTGAATGATGGGAAAGTTAAACCCAACCATGCAGGTATTTACACTATCATTTCTAATAACTCACCCCATTCTAAATCTTGGGTCCTAGATACCGGTTGTGGTATTCACATTTGTTGTGACTTGCAGGGACTAAGAAGAAGTGAGAATGTGGAGCAAGGAAGAATAAACCTAATCATGGGGAATAGGAAAGCTTTACCTATCACCAAGATTGGAGGTTATACTTTATTGCTAAGTAGTGGGTTTAGTTTAGATTTGAATAAGTGTTGTTATTCACCAGAAATGGCAAGAAATATTATTTCCTTTCATGGATTGTATAAACAAGGTTTCACCTTTTCATTTGATAATGAAGTTGGTTCGATTAATGCTTTCTTTAATAATGTTCTTTATTTTAAAGCATTACCTTGTGATGGCGTGTATGAAACAGTATCTGTGGTTGATAACTTAGGAAATAATGTATTGTGTATTGATTCTGTTAATAATAACTTGGATAAAGCATCATTATGGCATTGTCGTCTTGGACATATAAGCAAGAAACGCATAGGCCAAATCCAAAAGGATGGAGTCTTGGAGTCATTTGACCTAAAGTCAGATGATAGTTGCGAATCATACTTACTTGGAAAAATGACAAAGTCACCCTTCACAGGCTCGTGTGAAAGGGGTGAAGGTTTGTTGGACCTTGTACACACGGATGTGTGTGGACCATTCAAACATGCCACAAGGATGCTAATCGTTATTATTTGACTTTTACTGATGATTACAGTAGATATGGATATGTCTACTTGATCAAGCATAATTCAGAGACTTTCGAAAGGTTTAAGGAATTTAAACAGGAAGTCGAGAATCAATTGGGCAGGAACATTAAGATGCTTCGATCCGATCGTGGTGGTGAGTATCTTAGTTCAGAGTTCCTTGACTATCTAAGGGAATGTGGGATAGTCTCACAATTGACACCTCCCAGGACACCACAGTTAAATGGTGTGGCTGAGAGGCGTAATTGAACCTTGTTGGATATGGTTCGTTCCATGATGAGTTGAGCTTCGCTACCAATCTCGTTTTGGGGGTATGCCTTAGAGACTGCCGCCCATATCCTTAATCTAGTCCCTACAAAGAAAGTTGCCAAAACTCCTCACGAGATGTGGACTGGTAAAGTACCTAAACTAGACCACATCAAGATTTGGGGTTGCGAGGCTTTCGTGAGACGTGACACTCATGATAAGCTCGAACCTTGAAGCAAGAGGTGTATTTTCATCGGCTACCCACAACAATCCTTTGGTTACCTCTTCTACAGACCTAGTGAAAATGTGTCTTTGTAGCTAGGAGGGTTTCTTTAGAGAGAGAGAGAGAGTTTATAAGCCAAGGAAACAGTGGGAGGCAAGTTGATCTTGAAGAAATTCAAGAGTCAAGCGGTGAAGGAACTTCAAACCCTAGCACTCAACTTGAGGAGGAAACTTCTGTTGAGCCAATTGACAAGTCTGTACCTCTGAGGCGGTCCACAAGGGTTAGGAATGCTCCTGAGCATTACTATGGATTCCACATTACTGTAGAAGGTGATACACTTATCAGTGATGAGACACTGATTGGTCTGGATGAACCTAACAGTTACGCGGAAGCCATGGCAGGCCCTGAGTCAACCATGTGGAAAGAGGCAATGGATAGCGAAATACAGTCCATGTATGACAATCAAGTTTGGAACTTGGTTGAGAATGTACCAGGTCGTAAGACAGTAGGGTGTAAATGGGTCTTTAAGAAAAAGACCGACATGGATGGTAAAGTACACACTTATAAGGCTCGACTGGTTGAAAAGGGCTTCCATCAAATTCCTGGAGTGGACTATGATGAGACCTTTTCTCCAGTAGCCAAGATTAAGTCTATTAGGGTTCTGTTAGCCATAGTTGCATTTCATGACTATGAAATATGGCAAATGGATGTCAAATCCGCTTTCCTTAATGGAAAGTTGGCTGAAGATGTTTACATGAATCAACCAGAGGGTTTTGTCAGCAACGAGTACCCTAATAGAGTGTGTAAGCTTGAGAAATCCATTTATGGATTAAAGCAAGCACCTCGCAGATGGAATCTTTGCTTTGATTAAAAGGTCAAGGAATTTGGATTTTCTAGGAGTGAAGATGAGTCTTGCGTGTATGTCAAGGCTAGTGGGAGTATAGTTAGCTTTTTGGTATTGTATGTGGATGACATACTACTCAAAGGAAATGACATCCCAACTCTGCAGGAAGTTAAGTCCTGGCTTGGGAAGTGTTTCTCTATGAAGGACCTAGGAGAAGCTGCCTATATTCTAGGGATAAGGATCTTGAGAGATCGGAGTAAAAGACTAATTGGACTTAGTCAGAGTGTCACACCCCAAAACCAAGAACGGCGAAAACGTTCTGGGGCGGAGGACGTCATCTATAGTATCACAACACAGTAAATGTAAATAAGCAAACAACATCATCCATTGCATTAAATATAAAATTTTATTACAAGTGTGTTCTGTACAGTTATAGACACCAAAAATAATGTAACACAAAATAATATGAGATGAGTCTTGAATGCACTCCATCTTCTCAAAAGCTGGCCTCGGTACCTGCCTACTGATGACCTGAGAATACAAGTTATTTTGAAAGAGTTTATCAGCATTAAGCTGGTGAGTTCATAAGTATTTTAGTGTCAATGTTTGTTGTCAAAACGTTTGAACCTGTCTCAATGTATAAGTTTGTAAAAAAATGTAAGTAAGTGTTTGAAAGTGTTTGTAAAAGTTTGAATCCCACAGAAAATCCTATATTTTCTATTAAAGTAACCTTCTACCAAGGCTTAACTGTTTTGTAAACTCGTCTTTGTAAAAGTGTGTAATTTCCGAAGTGTAACTATCATTTAATAAAATATAGTATGTACATTAATGCTTAAGTGAGGTTATCACTAAAATATGTAATGGGTAAATCATTGTAGTACTGTAGTTTTGTATAATAAGAACTACTGTTGTACTAACTACTACCTTAAACCGGATTTATATTAAGGTATAATGTGATAAATTGCACCATGCTATCGACTGGTAACAACGACATACGAATGGTCGAAATAAAGAAATGACGTTTGGCACCCGCAAACCTACAAGTCCGGCTGTAGCTAGCAGCAAGGTGTAGGATAGTCAATCCAGTATAGATCTATACGCAAACTCACGCTCTCCCTCCAAGAGAATTCTGGCTACAACTCGGGCCATGACATTTAAGGCATGCTCCGACACAGTGGATCACAATTGTTAACGTATTCATGTATATGTAATGTTTCTTATTCTAGTATAGTTGTATATGTCCTGTTTCTAGTATAGGTGTATATGTACATGTTTCTAGTATAGTTGTATATGTTCATGTTTCTAGTATAACTATATATGTACATGGTTCTGGTATAGCTGTATATGTACTTGTTTCTAGTATAGCTGTATATGTACTTGTTTCTAGTATGACTGTATATGTACTTGTTTCTAGTATAGCTGTATATGTACTTGTGTTACCCCGATGGTAACTAACTATTGATGTACTGATAAGTATGAATATGGTAGTACTTTTATGTCTATATATGTATATATGATATATAAGTAATATTGAAACGACCTTCGGATGGTCACCCGAAATCCCACCAGACCACATCCAAATCGAGAAAAAGGAAATAGGGCGGATGGCCTTCCTAAGCCCTTTAAAAATTATTTATACATCTATAAATATATGGGCATGAAATTGAATATATATAAAAGCATAAAATAAGTTTTCATAAAACATTTGAAGCATAAATATTATTTCAAGAAAAGATCGACTTGATGTCAATCTTTAAAACAATTAGAAGGCATAAGTTGATAAAACAGTTTAAGTATAAGAAGCATTTGTTTGAATCACAGTCTATAAATAAGTTTGGATAGTAAAAGAGTTTGTAAAACATTTCAAAGTAAAGTAGTTTGATAAACAGTTTGAACAGTGGTAAAAATCGTTGTTTTCCTAGTTATTAATCACATGTGATTAAATGCAATCACATGTGATTGAAGCAATAACTATAAGTATTTGACTTGTATTCCCCCCTAAAGTATTTAAAACATTTAAAATCATTTCAAAGGTCGATTCAAGGGGTATGAACTCACCTGTTGTGAGTTGTATGAATTGTAGTGGCGGATACCGTGCTAAGTGGCAAACGGAGACCTGGTTACATGCACGAGCCTAGTTATCATATAATAAGCATATATATATAACTAATTAGCCAAATAATAACTTAATAAATAAGTTAATACACTTAGGAATATGTAAACACTTTTCATAAGTGTTAAAGGTCCTAATGGTTGCATCTAAGTTGCTACGGGACAAGGCAAAAGGGTTTGAAACATCAAATGGCCTTGCATAAGAGTTCACCACCAAAAAGACCCCACCCTTTGGAGTTTACGACGTAAACTCATGGGTTTATGGTCGTGAACTCCTCACTTGGTGGTTTTGGGTGTTTTAAGGTGTTATCTTGATCCTAGAACACTCCTAGCTTTGTTGGAATAAGACATGAAGTAGTTTAAGGCCCTAGAATGCTCCATAGGGGAGTTTACGACCTATAGCCCATATACCCTAGAGTTTATGGCCGTAAACTCCTATGGGGTGATGGCTTTTAATTCATTTGAGGCACTTGCACATCAAGGATAGCTTCCATGATTTTATCTAAGGCTAATGGGGACAAGAGGCACACATTTGTGCCTTCACTTGGAGTTTACGGCCCAAGAGGTTTTCCTTGGCCGTAAACTCCCTTTAAGGGATGTTCTTGATGTCTTTTACTCCCCATTCAAGTCCTAGGTGTTCAATGGTAATTGTCTTAAGGCCTTAGGGGTGTTTGGAGTGCTTTTTACCCTTGGAAAAGGGGTTTACGGCCCAAGAAATGTTCTTGGCCGTAAACTCCTATAAAATTATGATTTTGAAGTGTTTTGATGTCCAAAATAGGTACAAGCATTTGAGGGTTAAGGTCCTTAAGCTTTAGGGGTAGTTTAGGGCACTAAATGCCCTTGAAAAGGGGTTACGGCCCAAGAAAAGTTCTTGGCTGTAAACTCCTATTACTTGTTGATTTTGCTTGCTTTCTAGTCTCTTATGATCATATACTAAGTCCTTAATAAGTTGCTTAACAAGAAAATGGGTCTAGGTAGCCTTAAAGCTCCATTTTGGAGTTTACTCCCCAAGAACGTTCTTGGGCGGTAAACTCCCGGATCTTGTAATCTAAACATGTAATTGATGTTATAAAGCATCTAACAAGTATTGAAACACATTTAGTAAAGTAGACTCACAATCTGGGATGAAAACCCGAAGATCCGTCAGAGAGAAAATGGCTTTTCTCTATTTGGAATTGTGAATAATGAATTAATTTAATTCTGAAAACTATTTATAGTCCTGGAATATTTTGGCAGAAAATATTTTATTCCTGATATTGGACTGTAACATTATGAAACTTGAAATGCTCAAATTTCACAAAACTAGGAGCATCCACTCTCCTGATATCTCCTTAAACATAAACCCTAATGTACACAAACTAGTTCGGAAAAGTGTGAAAACCACTGAAACTAGACTAGCTTCTATTGAATAGATAATGTTCGTACAAATGGAAATTTCGGGTTGTCACACAGAGTACCTACTTGGATAAGGTGCTGAAGAGATTCAGCATGCAGGACTCCAAGAAAGGAGATTTACCCATCCAGAGTAACGCCAGATTGAGTAAAACTCAAAGCACTAGCACTGAGGCTGAGATTGCAAAAATGAGTCGAATACCTTATGCTTCGGCTGTAGGATCGATCATGTATGCAATGATGTGTACTCGACCTGATGTAGCCTTTGCACTGAGCATGGTTAGCAGGTATCAGGGGAACCCTGGCAAGGCACACTGGACTGCGGTAAAGAATATCCTTAAGTACCTACGGAGGACTAAGGACTGGGTCCTTACCCTCGGTGGGAGTGATGACTTGAGAGTTGTATGGTATAGTGATGCTAGCTTCCAGGCTGATAGGGATAATTTCCGCTCTCAGTCGGGCTGGGTCTTTACCCTAAACGGAGGAGCAATTTCTTGGAAGAGTTCCAAGCAAGAGACAGTGGCTGATTCAACTTGTGAATCAGAATATATTGCAGCTAGCGAGGCGGCAAAAGAGGCGATATGGCTGAAGAACTTCATTGGAGACCTTGGAGTTGTACCAGCTATTAAAGAGCCAATGCAAATTTTCTGTGATAGTGAAAGCGTTGTTGCCTTAGCCAAGGAACCAAGGGATCACGGGAGATCTAGACACATCGACAGAAAATACCATTTTATCGGACATCAGATAGAAGAAGGACTCCTCGTGGCAAAGAGGGTATCATTGGATGAGAACCCAGCAGATCCCCTCACGAAGGGACTGACGCGGGTTAAGCATCTCCAGCATGCTCGGAGCATAGGGCTAAAGGATGATATTAGATTTAGTAGTTAGATAGCCTAGAAATTTGTAAAGTGTAATTGACATTAGTTGATGAATAAAAGGTGTTTTATTTATGAGTAAAGTGTTGCTATCTCTTGTCGATCGTTTACTATATTTCTTTTGCATATTTTGACTTCCAGAATAATTTTTGTTTGGTATAACATATTATTCAAACCTCCATAGTCAGTCATATGTCGGAAGTAGGTATGAATCAAGGCTGTCATGATTGGTTGCAGAGGTCTAAGGTGGTGGACAAGGCTACAACAATCATGAGTGCTCATAAGTTCTGAGCATTGGACTCAACCCACGCTCACTGGAATCACTTCATGGAATTTATCTCGAGTGATCGAGAAACAAACTGCTAGACAATAAGTAAGGCCTTGTTCCATGTATTTGTCCGGCTGATATCTAGAACATAGGATTATATGATCACTTATCTTAAATAGCGTATCAACATCTTCTCAGTTCCGAGAGACCTTGAAAGAGCTACGATTGCCGGTTGGTTCCTGAAGTACTGGAGTTATAGTTATTAGACTTATCCAAGTGGGAGACTGTTGGATAAGGTGTCTAAGTCCATAACTATTTCTGGTCAGTACTTGACCCGACCCGGCATGGTCCATTTAGGTTGCATGGCACCATGCAATTGGATAGACTAAATGAGAGAAATAACACTTGGAGATTATTAATATATTATAAGTTCTAATATATTAATAATATTATTTAATTAGTTTGATCAAAAATTAATTAAGTGATCAAAAGATAACTAATTAAATATACGGGTTGATTATGTAAATCATTCATATCTTGTATAGTGGGCTAAGAGGCTCCATGGATTATCAAGTTGGGTTCCACCCATAGGATGCTCCATGGATGCTCCATGGGAGTTACAAACCCATGGATCATGGAAATGAAGATTCATGACACATTAGGGTTTACATGGTGTAACCCTAGATGTGTCAACACTATATAAGAATCCCATTCTCCACCAAAATCGGCTACACATATGAAACAAGAGGGCTAGGCCGATTTCAAGAAGTGTGTGTTCTCTCAAAAGTCTTTCCAAGAGCATTTGGTGTTGTGTGAAGCACTTGAGGCATCACACTTGGGGTGCTATGCTCACAAGGTTTCAAGGAACATAAGCAACAACAAGGTAAGTTATTCTATCTTTCATTCAAGTTAAAAATTGTTCCCCGTGTATGCTAGATAGGAATATAACCTTGGAATTCAACTTTGCATGATAATTAGACAAACATAGATCCAAGGTTATTAGGGTTGCATGTACACTTAGGAAGTGTTAGAATGCTCAAAACCCATCATATCTTTCTCTTATCTCTTATTTGATATTGATTGTTACTTATGTTTATATGTTTTGTTATAGGATCATTCTTAGTGAACGGTATATCAGCTTTGGTACTGTTTGATTCGGGTGCCACCCGATCTTTTGTGTCACTCGTGCTCAGCAAGCGATTTGTAGGAGCTCCGGGGGAGTTGGATTGCGCAGTTGATGTATGTGACATCCCCAAAATCTCGGCCAGAAAAGACCGATTTTCATTTATGCTTTTGAATATTTTCAGAGTAAATCCTTTTGATTTGAAAGAGTTGCGGAATTTGTTCCCAAAAACAAAACATGATAAAACAATGTTTACCGAAGCATTTCATAAAAGAAATGTATTTTCATTATAATCAAAACTCGGGGTGTCATGTTCCGATACAGACCAATAAGCATAAACGAATACATTACAAGTCATATAACAAATATAAACATATGCAGACTTGTAAACAAAACAACTTGATGGTTCGTCCATCTCATGCCCTTCCGCCACTACCTGTAAAACAATTTAAAACTGAGTGGGTCAGGCTTGGGAGCCTGGTGAGCATATAGGGTTTTCAACCCACAATAAATAACATATTTAATTTTTCACTAACCAACAATAACCCAATTACCCATTCCCGTTATTCTCACTTTAATGTCCCTAAAACAACTAACATAAGGGACCTATTCTAAGAATATTTCATCGGGGCGACAACACAAGCTTCGGGGGTTCCTCAGCAATATAAGTCAAATAAGGCAACCATGAGGGGGATGGAGTACAACGAATGAACACTCAAGTTCATTAACACCTACAGGTGGCGAACCTGCTCATGTTTCCACAAGACTATCTAGAAAAGTATGTGGTCGTCATCTAAACTCCGCTAGATGACTAAATCAAACAACAACGAGGCCTCTCATCTGTTTATTACACACCAACTATCTACCCATGTTCTACCCAACATATTAGTAGATAAAAATATACATTTGTATACATAGTTTAAAAACCTGTATAGCATGCTTTAATCAACACATATATCACATAACAGATGAGGCACACACACACATAACACATATCTCATAGAGAAATAATCAGATCTATAAGATAGAAGAGAGTGAATACACATTCACACATAACACAACCAAATATATACACATAGCACGTATTTTATATAAAATACTTCGTATTATTGTATTAGAAGAAAATAACTACACACTCACTTGATCAGAAGATGATCCGACAGAACTACGACTTATAGAAGTAGTAATCCTCAGCAGATCTGGAAGATCTCCTCGAAAATCGAACTTCTCGCGGGCAGAGCTTCGACTCGGGAACCGCACTTCTCGGGATCTTCGGGATCTCGGGACTTGCCTCGGGGCTAGAGTATGATACCGGGACTTTGGGATAGCTTCGGGGGTTTTTGCGCAGAGCTTCGACACGAAAATGAGAGGAAATTGCTAAAAGAACCCGGAACCCTCGCATCCTATTTATAGGAGGCTGGAAGCCTCAATTACGCGGGGCGTACAGCAGTACGCAGCGCGTACTGCTTCAAGTTCGTAAGCGCATGCGTCATCCGAAGCCACTTGCTGCGATGTCGACACCCTCGGAGTACGCTGCGCGTACCTTGGATCAGATCGATGACTCGCTTCGGATAATGCTTCCGAATTTTGATTTAAATATAAATACAAAATGATTAATAAACTTCGGAAATTCATAACTTCTTCATACGAACTCCGTTTTCGACGTTCTTTATATCCATGGAAAGGTGAGACCACGCTCTATGACTTTCGTTTAGACTCCTTCGGCTAATTTTGACTTTATTTTTATTAATTATTTTTAATAGGCCGGGACAGAAACTTTCGTTATAAACTCATAACTTCTTCGTTTGACGTCCGTTCTCGCCTAACTTTTTATCGCTTCGATACCAACAATGAGATCTTCGATTCTCATTTAGATTGCTTCGGCTAAAAACCGCTCGATCTCAAATCGAGTATTTCAGGCTGCATACCGCTAAGCCGGAACTTCGATAAATCATAACTTCCTCATAAGAAGTCAGATTTGGGCGTTCTATATATATTCGGAAACCTCGTTTCAACTACTACAACATAGATCAAAGATATTAAGTTTATTTTACACTTAAATTTTGACGCTTATTTTTATTCTTAATTAATCAAACCACATAATTAAGCAATTAAGCACAAAACACATAATACTCAAATAATACAATCTTATTATTTCAAAACGGGTTACAAAGGTTAACCTACACCATTACATTGCTAAAAGTGGCAAGCCCGGAAACACAGACGTTACAATTCTCTCCACCTTAGAATGATTCCGTCCCCGGAATCACACATCAACAAACAAATGCGGATAGCGACTCAACATGTCACTCTCCGTCTCCCAGGTGAGATGCGGCCCATTCGTGTGTTTCCATCGGACAAGCACTAACCCAACCATTTTGCGTCGCAACTTCTTAGTCTTTCGGTCAACAATTGCCTCTGGTTCTTCAATCAACCTTTTGTTCTCATCAATTCTCAATTCAGTAATTGGAATTATATCGGGAACTTCTCTCGTGAACTTCCTCAAATAACACACATGAAAGGTGTTGTGAATTCCATTCAGTTCTTCAGGTAATTCGAGCTTGTAAGCTTGGTTCCCAATCCTCTGAAGGACTTTAAACGGTCCAATAAACCTTGGACTCAACTTTCCCCTTTTACCAAATCTTATAAGTCCCTTCCACAGCGAGACTTTAAGCAAAACCGAATCTCCAACCTCAAAAGTCATCGGTCTTCGCTTCTTGTCAGCATAGCTCTTTTGACGATCTTGAGCTGCTAACATTCTTTCCCTAATTATTTTCAACTTTTCAGCAGTTTGATGAACCATCTCCGGTCCCATAAACTGCTTTTCCCCAGCCTCAAGCCAACAAGACGGCGTACGACACTTCTGTCCATACAAAGCTTGATAAGGTGCCATCTTAATGCTCGAGTGAAAACTATTATTATAGGAAAATTCTACCAACGGTAAATGTTCATCCCAATTACCTAGGAATTCCAAGGTACATGCTCTCAACATATCTTCAAGTGTTTGTATTGTTCTTTCACTCTGACCATCAGTCTGCGGATGGTAAGCTGTGCTTAAACATAACTTGGTACCCATTTTCTCTTGTAGACTTTTCCAAAACCTTGAGGTGAAACGGCTATCACGATCTGATACAATCGTTAACGAAACACCGTGAAGCCTCACAATTTCCTTCACGTAAGAATTCGCAAGCTTTTCCATAGACCATTTCTCCTTGGCTGCTATGAAATGCGCACTCTTAGTGAATCCATAGCAATGTCTTCCCACTTACCCATAGGCATAGGCAATGGTTCTAAACTCCCATACGGTTTCTGATGTTGTGTCTCTACTCTCGCACAAGTCACACACTCGGCCACATACTTTGCAACATCAAGCTTCATCGTCGGCCACCAGTAGTAGGGTTTCAGGTCCCTATACATTTTAGTGCTACTTGGATGAATTGAGTACATGGTTTTGTGAGCTTCTTCCATCAGAAGATCCCTAATTCCTCCTGACTTAGGTACCCAAATACGATCTTGGAATACCTTCAGTCCATGACCGTTAGTACCAAACACCAACGTTTTACCCAAACGTTCCTCCTTTCGGTCATTTTTCTCAGAAGCTTCCTCTTGAGCTTTTTTTATACTTTCCACAATGGTCGAGACAACTTCAATTCTCAACGCTCTTGGCCTTTTCCTTTCAAGATTGACCTTCCGACTGAGAGCATCAACAACAACATTAGCTTTACCGGGGTGGTAAAGTATCTCGAAGTCGTAGTCTTTAAGTAATTCTAGCCAGCGTCGTTGCCTCATATTCAATTCTTTCTGATTAAAGAGATATTGGAGACTCTTATGATCAGTAAAAAGTTTGCACTTCGTGCCATAGAGGTAATGCCTCCATATTTTCAGAGCGAAAACTACCGCTACCAACTCCAAATCATGAGTCGAGTAATTCTTTTCATGCTCCTTCAGCTGTCGAGACGCATATGCTATCACCTTTTCTCTTTGGGTCAAAACACAACCCAATCCAACACCAGACGCATCACTATAAACAACAAAGTCTTCAAGTCCATCGGGTAGAGAAAGTATCGGTGCCTCACATAGCTTCTTCTTTAACTTCTCGAATGCTTCTTTATGCTTATCACTCCAAGCATAAGTAGCTCCTTTGTGGGTCAAGGCTATTAAGGGAGTAGCAATCGAAGAAAAGCCTTGGATAAACCTAAGGTAATATCCGACTAATCCTAAAAAGCTTCGAATCTCCGTGGGACTTTTCGGTTGTTCCCACTTCATCACAGCTTCGATCTTCGCTGGATCAACCATTATCCCTTCTTGGTTGACCACGTGACCCAAGAATTGGACTTCACGAATCCAAAAATCACATTTGGAGAACTTTGCATAAAGCTTCTCCTTCTTCAAAAGTTCTAACACTTCTCGCAAGTGTCTGCCATGCTCCTCCTGGCTTTTCGAGTAAATCAGAATGTCGTCTATGAACACTATCACGAATTTATCAAGGAAAGGATTACAAACCCTATTCATCAAATCCATGAACGCTGCCGGTGCATTGGTTAGTCCAAACGACATAACCAAGAACTCGTAGTGTCCATATCTAGTTCTGAATGCATTCTTCTCGATATCTTGCTCTCTTACTTTTAGCTGATGATATCCTTACCTAAGATCGATCTTCGAGAAATAGCTCGAACCTTGCAATTGATCAAACAGGTCATCAATCCTCGGCAACGGATATCTATTCTTTATTGTTGCCTTGTTCATCTCTCTGTAATCGATGCACATTCTCATACTTCCATCTTTCTTCTTCACAAATAACACCGGAGCTCCCCAGGGCGATGAACTAGGTCTAATGAAACCTTTGTCCAATAACTCCTGAAGTTGCATCATCAGCTCCTTCATCTCCGTCGGTGCTAATCGATAAGGTGCTTTTGCTATTGGCGTGGTTCCTGGTAACAAGTCTATTCTGAACTCCACTTGTCTATCAGGTGGTAATCCAGGAAGATCCTCGGGGAATACTTCCGGAAAATCACACACCACTGGAATGCTCTGCATCACCTTCTTTTCGTTCTTAGCATCAATCACAAATGCTAAATATGATGTACATCCCTTGGTCAAACACTTTCTGGCTTTCATTAGAGAAATGATTCCAGAATTCACTCGCCCTTTGTCCCCATACACCATAAACGAATCTTTTCCAGGCGGGTTTACTTTAACTATCTTTTTCTTGCATAAAATTTCGGCATCATTGGCGCTAAGCCAATCCATTCCTAACACGATGTCGAAACCATTTAGTTCGATAGGCAATAACGCCTCGTGAAACTTATTCCCATTAAGGTCGACTAAGATGTCTTTCATACGATGGCTAACAGGCACAAACTTGCCACTAGCTACTTCAACTAATAAAGCATTATCTAGTCTATCAACAGGCAAAGCTAGCTTTCTACCAAACTCATGCGAAATAAAGGAGTAGTTGGCTCCAGAATCAAACAATATATGAGCAGGTAATTCGTTTACGAGAAAGGTACCTGAAGCGACATCAACTTCATCCTTTGCAGCCTCAAGTGTCATGTGGAAGGCTCTCGCCTTCGGCTTTGGTGGAATGTTGGGCTTTGCTGCCTCCTTCTTTTTCGGACAGTCTTTCAAAATGTGCCCTTCTTCATTACACCCAAAACACATCCTTTTGTTGTTCGGACATTCATTGGCAAAATGTCCAACCTTTCCACACTTGTAGCAGGTCACATCCTTGCTACATTTCCCAAAGTGCTTTTTCTTACACTTATCACACCACTTTGCTTCGCCTCCTTTTCCTCCAAACTTTTTCGAATCAGATTTCGAAAATTTTCCTTTCTTACCAGAACCAGATGTTCCCTCAAACTTTCTTTTCTCACCAACATCAACCTTGTCGGTGGTTCTCCCCTTGATCATGTTTTCAACAGACTTGGCAGCCCAGATAGCTGCCTCTAGAGTAAGTGCCTGATGTACTGGCACCTCGTACTCCCATGGAAGTCCCTTCGCATACCAATCCACCTTTGTCAGCTCGTCTGGAACGATACGCAAGGCAAACTCCATCTTATCGGTGAAGTTATTGGTGTATTCATCAACTGACATGCTGCCTTTAGTTAATGTCAGGAACTTGTTCTCCAACTCCAACAGATTTTGAGCCGAGCAGAACTTACGCTTAAATTGCACCAAGAACTCTGCCCATGACAATTACAGTGGCTCATTAGGGCTCAAATTCTTCCCTAGAGTGTTCCACCAATGAACGGCTCCACCTCGGAACTGACACACGGCATAGATAGTTTGCAACTTACCTCCGCAGCCACACGTCATGAAGGCTAGCTCCATTTCGGAGATCTAATCCATAACCCCAATCGGATCCTCCTTTCCATTGAAGGTCGATGGTTTGCAAGTCAAAAAGTCCTTGTACTTGCATCCCATTCCATCATTCCTTCCATCATGGTTATCTTGCCCAACTATTGGTGGGTTGGCTGGACCAACAGACCCACTGAAGTTTCCACCTTCCGAGTGCCCTTCATTCAGTTCAGGCTCTTCCACACGAATCGACAGTTCTTCACGATTCTGTTGAAGTAACCGTCTAGTTTCATCCATCTAATGATCCAACATCGTCTGAATCATCAATTGCACACCAGCCATGGTTATTGGCTCAGACGTTGCTGCTACGACAGGTATTGGCTCAATCACTGGTGGTTGATTCCTGTTTTCGTCAGCATTTCCAACTCCACTTCTTGTTCTCACCATTTTGATCTACACACCGAATAAGGTGAAATTAGATCCTCAATCATGATAGATAATAAAATCATCCTTATCACTCCAAAACGTTTACATGCTAGGTCTAATATCGTAGACGTACACTTAGAATCCTACACACATGAGGTTTCTAGATCCGGTCAGCAACAGACCATAGATCTGAACAAACAATATCATATATGGCAACATATAACATTTAGCACATAAAGCATTTTGGGCAACTTTCCTAAAATAAACTAGTGCTCGTGTCTAAATCACAACAGACACACATCTCAAAATTCCACTTAGCATTCTAAGTTTAAGTCTAGAAATCCTACAAATTCCTAGTTCGCTTAAACTAATGCTCTGATACCAATTGTGACATCCCCAAAATCTCGGCCAGAAAAGACCGATTTTCATTTATGCTTTTGAATATTTTCAGAGTAAATCCTTTTGATTTGAAAGAGTTGCGGAATTTGTTCCCAAAAACAAAACATGATAAAACAATGTTTACCGAAGCATTTCATAAAAGAAATGTATTTTCATTATAATCAAAACTCGGGGTGTCATGTTCCGATACAGACCAATAAGCATAAACGAATACATTACAAGTCATATAACAAATATAAACATATGCAGACTTGTAAACAAAACAACTTGATGGTTCGTCCATCTCATGCCCTTCCGCCACTACCTGTAAAACAATTTAAAACTGAGTGGGTCAGGCTTGGGAGCCTGGTGAGCATATAGGGTTTTCAACCCACAATAAATAACATATTTAATTTTTCACTAACCAACAATAACCCAATTACCCATTCCCGTTATTCTCACTTTAATGTCCCTAAAACAACTAACATAAGGGACCTAGTCTAAGAATATTTCATCGGGGCGACAACACAAGCTTCGGGGGTTCCTCAGCAATATAAGTCAAATAAGGCAACCATGAGGGGGATGGAGTACAACGAATGAACACTCAAGTTCATTAACACCTACAGGTGGCGAACCTGCTCATGTTTCCACAAGACTATCTAGAAAAGTATGTGGTCGTCATCTAAACTCCGCTAGATGACTAAATCAAACAACAACGAGGCCTCTCATCTGTTTATTACACACCAACTATCTACCCATGTTCTACCCAACATATTAGTAGATAAAAATATACATTTGTATACATAGTTTAAAAACCTGTATAGCATGCTTTAATCAACACATATATCACATAACAGATGAGGCACACACACACATAACACATATCTCATAGAGAAATAATCAGATCTATAAGATAGAAGAGAGTGAATACACATTCACACATAACACAACCAAATATATACACATAGCACGTATTTTATATAAAATACTTCGTATTATTGTATTAGAAGAAAATAACTACACACTCACTTGATCAGAAGATGATCCGACAGAACTACGACTTATAGAAGTAGTAATCCTCAGCAGATCTGGAAGATCTCCTCGAAAATCGAACTTCTCGCGGGCAGAGCTTCGACTCGGGAACCGCACTTCTCGGGATCTTCGGGATCTCGGGACTTGCCTCGGGGCTAGAGTATGATACCGGGACTTTGGGATAGCTTCGGGGGTTTTTGCGCAGAGCTTCGACACGAAAATGAGAGGAAATTGCTAAAAGAACCCGGAACCCTCGCATCCTATTTATAGGAGGCTGGAAGCCTCAATTACGCGGGGCGTACAGCAGTACGCAGCGCGTACTGCTTCAAGTTCGTAAGCGCATGCGTCATCCGAAGCCACTTGCTGCGATGTCGACACCCTCGGAGTACGCGGGGCGTACTCGAGTACGCGGCGCGTACCTTGGATCAGATCGATGACTCGCTTCGGATAATGCTTACGAATTTTGATTTAAATATAAATACAAAATCATTAATAAACTTCGGAAATTCATAACTTCTTCATACGAACTCCGTTTTCGACGTTCTTTATATCCATGGAAAGGTGAGACCACGCTCTATGACTTTCGTTTAGACTCCGTCGGCTAATTTTGACTTAATTTTTATTAATTATTTTTAATAGGCCGGGACAGAAACTTTCGTTATAAACTCATAACTTCTTCGTTTGACGTCCGTTCTCGCCTAACTTTTTATCGCTTCGATACCAACAATGAGATCTTCGATTCTCATTTAGATTGCTTCGGCTAAAAACCGCTCGATCTCAAATCGAGTATTTCAGGCTGCATACCGCTAAGCCGGAACTTCGATAAATCATAACTTCCTCATACGAAGTCAGATTTGGGCGTTCTATATATATTCAGAAACCTCGTTTTAACTACTACAACATAGATCAAAGATATTAAGTTTATTTTACACTTAAATTTTGACGCTTATTTTTATTCTTAATTAATCAAACCACATAATTAAGCAATTAAGCACAAAACACATAATACTCAAATAAAACAATCTTATTATTTCAAAACGGGTTACAAAGGTTAACCTAGACCATTACATTGCTTAAAGTGGCAAGCCCGGAAACACATGCGTTACAATGTAGAGATAGCAGATGAAAGGACCGTCAAGGTTGCTAGGGTTTACCGAGGATGTACTCTACATTTATTCGATTAGAGATTTTCAGTAGACTTGGTTCCTATTACCCTGCATGGAATAAGGTTATAGTGGGCATAGATTGGGTGAGCCCAATGAGGCAGTGATTGATTGTGAGCAGCAGCTAGTGAGGGTTCACATTCCTAGTGGCGGAGGGTTAGTGATATAGGGTGAGAGGCCACAGCACGCACTGATTCTCTGTTCAGCAGCGAGGGCGAGGCGCCACCTTCAGCAGGGTTGTGCAGGATATGTCGGCTATGTCATGGATACCCGGGATAAGGGTAAGGCGACAGTGGATGATGTAGCGGTAGTGCGAGAGTACCCGGACGTATTCCTGGAGGATTTAACTGGAGTACCTCCGGAGAGACAGGTTGAGTTTAGGATTGACCTAGTCCCTGGTGCGGCTCCAATAGCCAAGACACCATATATGTTGGCTCCTCCTAAGATGCAGGAGTTGTCTACGCAGCTGCAAGAGCTGCTAGTCAAGGGTTTTATCAGGCCAAGTAGTTCACCATGGGGAGCCCTGATCTTGTTTGTGATTAAGAAGGACGGGTCACATCGTATATTCATAGACTACCGGGAGCTGAACAAGGTAACGGTGAAGAACCGTTACCCAATTGTGAGGATAGATGATCAGTTTGAAAAGCTTCAGGGAGCATCTTGGTTCTCCAAGATTGATCTACGATCAAGGCATCATCAAATGTGAGTCAGGGATGATGATGTGCAGAAGACAGTTTTAGGACTCGCTATGGTCATTATGAGTTTGTGGTGATGCCGTTTAGGCTCAACAACGCTCCAGCCATGTTCATGGACCTCATGAACCGCGTGTGCAGACTGATGCTGGATCGATCTGTAATAGTCTTTATTGATGACATCTTGGTTTACTCCAAGACTTAGGAGCAGCATGAGGAGCACCTGAGGGAGGTACTAGAGACACTGAGGAGGGAGAGACTTTTTGTGAAGTTCTCCAAGTGCAAATTTTGGTTTCTTGAGGTGCAGTTCCTTGGGTATCTTGTCAACCAGAAGGGTATTCTGGTCGATCCAGCCAAGATAGAGACCGTGATGCAGTGGGAGATTCTAAGGTCTCCAACTGAGATTCGGAGTTTCGTGGGTCTGGCAGGGTATTACAAGAGATTTATTCAGGACTTCTCCAAGATTGCAGTTTCTTTGACCCGAATGACCAAGAAGTCGGTGGTTTTTCGTTGGGGACCTGAGCAACAGACAACCTTTGAGACGCTCAGGAAGCGGTTGTGAGAGGCTCTGATTCTCACTCTGCCAGAGAGTGTAGATGACTTCATAGTTTACTGTGATGCTTTGATCACAGGCATGGGAGCATTTTTGATGCAGCGGGGTCATGTGATAGCTTATGCTTCGAGGAAGCTGAAGCCTCATAAGGCTAACTATCCGACGGATGATTTAGAGCTGGGGGCGGTGGTGTTCACCCTCAAGATTTGGCAACGTTACCTCAACGGAGTCCATTGTACCATTTACCCGGACCACAAGAGTTTGAGGTACCTTATGGATTAGCCGAATCCAAACATGAGGCAACGTCGGTGGTTAGATGTGGTGAAGGATTACGATTATGAGATCCTTTATCACCCGGGCAAGGCCAACGTAGTGGCCAATGCCCTGAGCCACAAGGCGGTAGCGGCCCCGATTCGAGACATCTGTCTGAGGTTGACAGTGATTAGTCCACTATTGGAGCAGATCCGAGAGGTGCAGGTTGTGGGTCAGAATGAGGAGCGCCATAAATATGAGTGGATCATAGGCCAGGTGGCCTCCTTTGATTAAGATAGCCGTGGATTTTTGACCTTGCATGGGAGGGTCTGGGTACCGTATTGGGGCGGAGTACGGAAGATATTGATGAATGAGGCCTACAAGTCCTAGTTCTCCATCCATCCCGGGACACAAAGATGTACATAGATCTTCGAACCGATTACTGGTGGCCCTACATGAAGTGGGATGTAGCTTTGTACATAGAGAGATGCCTAACCTGTAGGAAGGTCAAGGCAGAGAATCAGAGGCCTCATGGTAAGACGCAACTATTAGACATCCCCATGTGGAAGTCGGAGGACATTACTACGAATTTTATCACTAAGCTTCCAATGACCACATGTAGGGTGGATTCGAGGTGGGTCATCATGGATCGGTTGACCAAGGGCGCTCACTTTATCCTGATCCATGAGAGCATATCGGTCGAGAAGCTGGCCGAGATTTATGTGCTAGAGGTAGTGGCACGTCATGGAGTGCCTGTCTCAGTGGTGTCAGACTAAGATGTCCGTTTTACTTCTAGATTTTGGAAGTAGTTTCACGACGAGATGGGTACTCGTATCCACTTGAGCACCACTTTCCACCCCCAGAACGACGGACAAAGAGAGAGGACGATTCAGAGTCTCGAGGACATGCTTCGTGCATGTGTTTTGGATTTCGGTGGCAGTTGGGATACGTATCTTCCGTTAGCGGAATTTTCGTATAACAACAATTACCATGCCATCATAGACCACCCTTTCTTCGAGATGCTCTATGGGAGGAAGTGTAGGATCCCAATTTGTTGGGGAGAGGTAGGTCAGAGGGTCATGAGGAGTACTGAGGTAGTAATCAAGACCACGAAGTGGATTCAGCAGGTCCGGAGCAGGCTCCAGACTGCTCAGAGTCGGAAAAAGAGCTATGCCAATGAGCGACGTTCAAACTTGGAGTTTTAGGTGGGTGATGTGGTCCTCTTGAAGGTGTCACCCTGGAAGGATGTTATCAGGTTCCAGAAGCGGGGCAAGTTGGGCCCCAGGTATATTGGTCCCTTCAAAGTCGTTGCCCGGGTGGGCAGGGTAGCGTATTGATTGGATCTTCCCACAGAGTTCATCCAGATTCACAACACTTTCCATGTTTCCCATTTACGAAAATGCTTAGTGGATGACACAAAAGTTGTACCCTTAGAGGATATTCAGGTTGATGACAGCCTAAATTACATTGAGAGAACAGTGGCAATTTTGGATCACAAGACAAAGGAGCTGAGGAACAAGAGGGTTGATCTAGTGAAGGTGCAGTGGGAGCAACATAAGGGTTTAGAGTGGACATGGGAGCCCAAAGAGGAGATGAGGGAGCACTACCCAGAGTTGTTTCCAGATGCAGCAGACTTCGAGGATGAATTCTAAGACAAATGGGTAGAATTGTAATACCCGGATCCCTGGTACGCATTTAATTTATTTATTTATTTATTTTGAAAGAAGGACTTGACGAGTTAGTGGCCCTAACTCATCAAGTAGAGGGTAGTCTATGAGCGGGGTTTAAGTTATCGACTCGGCGAGTAGGTTGGCTAGGGTAAAACCCTAAATTCAGGGGTTTGCACCCTATTTAAGCATCCTAATGCCCACCCCTTGGCCTTCTTTTATATCCTCCTTGTCCCAAACCCTCATCCATGAAACCCTAGAGTGTTCTTCGAATGTAAGAGCCATTTTGAGTGTTCTTTGTGTCTTTTGAAGCTTGTGGAAGAAGAGGAAGGTAGAGGAATCAAGAGAGAAGGAGTAGATCCAAAAGTTTCATCCCTTTAGCTACAATTTCTGGTAATAAAGCCTCAAACTTGATCATTCTTTTCTTAGATCTATTCATTTCCTTTTTATGTGAGTTTTTAGTCCAGATTGATAGCTTTTGGGAAAGGATCGACCCTGGTGGGTATTCTTCCAGATCTGGTATCTAGAGGGGCCATGAGGACATAAAGGTTCAAACTTTATGCTCCTAGAGTCCCCATGCAAGTGTTAAGGATGTTATGATGGCCTTTTGAGCTTAAAAAGGCCATGCATGGATGCAAGCTTGAGACTTTTCGTGGTTAACTAGTATCTAGGCCCTAGATCTAGAATTGCATGCTTTGGTTTGAGATTCTAAGGCTATTTGGACAAGATCTATGTCCTAAAGGAATTAGGGTTTTAGCTAAACCCTTCAAAAAGGGTTACCAACGGGTAAAGTTGGAAACTTTACCCTTCGAAAGGTCATTTCTAGTAAACAATCGAAGTACGGGATTTAGATCTATAGAACATGGGGTTAATCTATTAAGATGGCCAAACAGACAAAAGGACTCGTCAATTCGGGTTGTGTTGTCCTGTTTCAGTTTATGGTAGAACTTGATGAGTCTGTAGAGAGACTCAATGAGTTGATTCGCCTAGTCGCGACTATGAGCAACTCGATTGGACTTGACGATTCGGAGGACGACTTCGCGAGTTGAGTCGTGTATCCAGTATTTCTGAGTTATAGAACTCGGAGAGTTGGTTAACCCAGAATTTTGACTTTGGCCAGAGCATTGACTTGGACCAGGGGTAAAATGATCATTTTACCCTTAGATGGATTTTCAGTTTTCTGACAAAGTATTATTGTATAGAGTTAGCCGGGGAGTTGTGGGAGCAGCCATTGGAGATTCCTCATACACGAGATCAACATCCAGTTTGAGAGGTGAGTTTTCCTCCAGTAGGAGGGGGTCGAAGGCAACAATGTCGACCCGTTCATGTATGTTAGTATATGCCAGAATTAGGTTCGATGCTGGGGCAAGCATGAGGAGTGTTGCATGCTTGATGTCTTCTTGATTCTTGCATATATTAGTTGTATGTTTTTGACTTTGGTCTGATACCGGGGCAAGCCCGATGAATATCTAGCTTATATGTCATGAGGACATAAAGGTTCAAACTTTATGCTCCTAGAGTCCCCATGCAAGTGTTAAGGATGTTATGATGGCCTTTTGAGCTTAAAAAGGCCATGCATGGATGCAAGCTTGAGACTTTTCGTGGTTAACTAGTATCTAGGCCCTAGATCTAGAATTGCATGCTTTGGTTTGAGATTCTAAGGCTATTTGGACAAGATCTATGTCCTAAAGGAATTAGGGTTTTAGCTAAACCCTTCAAAAAGGGTTACCAACGGGTAAAGTTGGAAACTTTACCCTTCGAAAGGTCATTTCTAGTTAACAATCGAAGTACGGGATTTAGATCTATAGAACATGGGGTTAATCTATTAAGATGGCCAAACAGACAAAAGGACTCGTCAATTCGGGTTGTGTTGTCCTATTTCAGTTTATGGTAGAACTTGATGAGTCTGTAGAGAGACTCAATGAGTTGATTCGCCTAGTCGCGACTATGAGCAGCTCGATTGGACTCGACGATTCGGAGGACGACTTCGCGAGTTGAGTCGTGTATCCAGTATTTCTGAGTTATAGAACTCGGAGAGTTGGTTAACCCAGAATTTTGACTTTGGCCAGAGCATTGACTTGGACCAGGGGTAAAATGATCATTTTACCCTTAGATGGATTTTCAGTTTTCTGACAAAGTATTATTGTATAGAGTTAGCCGGGGAGTTGTGGGAGCAAACATTGGAGATTCCTCATACACGAGATCAACATCCAGTTTGAGAGGTGAGTTTTCCTCCAGTAGGAGGGGGTCGAAGGCAACAATGTCGACCCGTTCATGTATGTTAGTATATGCCAGAATTAGGTTCGATGCCGGGGCAAGCATGAGGAGTGTTGCATGCTTGATGTCTTCTTGATTCTTGCATATATTAGTTGTATGTTTTTGACTTTGGTCTGATACCGGGGCAAGCCCGATGAATATCTAGCTTATATGTCATGAGGACATAAAGGTTCAAACTTTATGCTCCTAGAGTCCCCATGCAAGTGTTAAGGATGTTATGATGGCCTTTTGAGCTTAAAAAGGCCATGCATGGATGCAAGCTTGAGACTTTTCGTGGTTAACTAGTATCTAGGCCCTAGATCTAGAATTGCATGCTTTGGTTTGAGATTCTAAGGCTATTTGGACAAGATCTATGTCCTAAAGGAATTAGGGTTTTAGCTAAACCCTTCAAAAAGGGTTACCAACGGGTAAAGTTGGAAACTTTACCCTTCGAAAGGTCATTTCTAGTAAACAATCGAAGTACGGGATTTAGATCTATAGAACATGGGGTTAATCTATTAAGATGGCCAAACAGACAAAAGGACTCGTCAATTCGGGTTGTGTTGTCCTATTTCAGTTTATGGTAGAACTTGATGAGTCTGTAGAGAGACTCAATGAGTTGATTCGCCTAGTCGCGACTATGAGCAGCTCGATTGGACTCGACGATTCGGAGGACGACTTCGCGAGTTGAGTCGTGTATCCAGTATTTCTGAGTTATAGAACTCGGAGAGTTGGTTAACCCATAATTTTGACTTTGGCCAGAGCATTGACTTGGACCAGGGGTAAAATGATCATTTTACCCTTAGATGGATTTTCAGTTTTCTGACAAAGTATTATTGTATAGAGTTAGCCGGGGAGTTGTGGGAGCAGCCATTGGAGATTCCTCATACACGAGATCAACATCCAGTTTGAGAGGTGAGTTTTCCTCCAGTAGGAGGGGGTCGAAGGCAACAATGTCGACCCGTTCATGTATGTTAGTATATGCCAGAATTAGGTTCGATGCCGGGGCAAGCATGAGGAGTGTTGCATGCTTGATGTCTTCTTGATTCTTGCATATATTAGTTGTATGTTTTTGACTTTGGTCTGATACCGGGGCAAGCCCGATGAATATCTAGCTTATATGTCATGAGGACATAAAGGTTCAAACTTTATGCTCCTAGAGTCCCCATGCAAGTGTTAAGGATGTTATGATGGCCTTTTGAGCTTAAAAAGGCCATGCATGGATGCAAGCTTGAGACTTTTCGTGGTTAACTAGTATCTAGGCCCTAGATCTAGAATTGCATGCTTTGGTTTGAGATTCTAAGGCTATTTGGACAAGATCTATGTCCTAAAGGAATTAGGGTTTTAGCTAAACCCTTCAAAAAGGGTTACCAACGGGTAAAGTTGGAAACTTTACCCTTCGAAAGGTCATTTCTAGTAAACAATCGAAGTACGGGATTTAGATCTATAGAACATGGGGTTAATCTATTAAGATGGCCAAACAGACAAAAGGACTCGTCAATTCGGGTTGTGTTGTCCTATTTCAGTTTATGGTAGAACTTGATGAGTCTGTAGAGAGACTCAATGAGTTGATTCGCCTAGTCGCGACTATGAGCAGCTCGATTGGACTCGACGATTCGGAGGACGACTTCGCGAGTTGAGTCGTGTATCCAGTATTTCTGAGTTATAGAACTCGGAGAGTTGGTTAACCCATAATTTTGACTTTGGCCAGAGCATTGACTTGGACCAGGGGTAAAATGATCATTTTACCCTTAGATGGATTTTCAGTTTTCTGACAAAGTATTATTGTATAGAGTTAGCCGGGGAGTTGTGGGAGCAGCCATTGGAGATTCCTCATACACGAGATCAACATCCAGTTTGAGAGGTGAGTTTTCCTCCAGTAGGAGGGGGTCGAAGGCAACAATGTCGACCCGTTCATGTATGTTAGTATATGCCAGAATTAGGTTCGATGTCGGGGCAAGCATGAGGAGTGTTGCATGCTTGATGTCTTCTTGATTCTTGCATATATTAGTTGTATGTTTTTGACTTTGGTCTGATACCGGGGCAAGCCCGATGAATATCTAGCTTATATGTCATGAGGACATAAAGGTTCAAACTTTATGCTCCTAGAGTCCCCATGCAAGTGTTAAGGATGTTATGATGGCCTTTTGAGCTTAAAAAGGCCATGCATGGATGCAAGCTTGAGACTTTTCGTGGTTAACTAGTATCTAGGCCCTAGATCTAGAATTGCATGCTTTGGTTTGAGATTCTAAGGCTATTTGGACAAGATCTATGTCCTAAAGGAATTAGGGTTTTAGCTAAACCCTTCAAAAAGGGTTACCAACGGGTAAAGTTGGAAACTTTACCCTTCGAAAGGTCATTTCTAGTAAACAATCGAAGTACGGGATTTAGATCTATAGAACATGGGGTTAATCTATTAAGATGGCCAAACAGACAAAAGGACTCGTCAATTCGGGTTGTGTTGTCCTGTTTCAGTTTATGGTAGAACTTGATGAGTCTGTAGAGAGACTCAATGAGTTGATTCGCCTAGTCGCGACTATGAGCAACTCGATTGGACTTGACGATTCGGAGGACGACTTCGCGAGTTGAGTTGTGTATCCAGTATTTCTGAGTTATAGAACTCGGAGAGTTGGTTAACCCAGAATTTTGACTTTGGCCAGAGCATTGACTTGGACCAGGGGTAAAATGATCATTTTACCCTTAGATGGATTTTCAGTTTTCTGACAAAGTATTATTGTATAGAGTTAGCCGGGGAGTTGTGGGAGCAGCCATTGGAGATTCCTCATACACGAGATCAACATCCAGTTTGAGAGGTGAGTTTTCCTCCAGTAGGAGGGGGTCGAAGGCAACAATGTCGACCCGTTCATGTATGTTAGTATATGCCAGAATTAGGTTCGATGCCGGGGCAAGCATGAGGAGTGTTGCATGCTTGATGTCTTCTTGATTCTTGCATATATTAGTTGTATGTTTTTGACTTTGGTCTGATACCGGGGCAAGCCCGATGAATATCTAGCTTATATGTCATGCGTTATGTGTTATGGACTTCGGTTCGATGTCGGGCATGCTCGAGGAAGCTTTATATGTTTATACGTTATATGTTTGTGTGTTATGTGCTTGTTTCTATGACACATGTATTCTAGAATATGATCTAATGTCGAGCGGGTCCTGATGTCGAACTTCAATCCGATGCCGGGTGGTGCCCGATGCTGGGTAGGGCCTGATGCCGGGCGGGGCCTGATGCAGTGGGCAAGGCCTAGTATATGTTATTATGTGTTTATTGTATGGTATGTGGTAGTTTGGGGGAGCTCACTAAGCTTCGTGCTTACAATTTTCATTTTTGGTTTCAGGTACTTTTTCTAGTAAAGAGAAGGGTCAGGATGATCGCATTGCACACACCACAGTCTTCAGCCTGGGATATTTTAGACTCTGATATTCTGATACATGATTTTGATATAGTATTCTTGATATGATGTTTGAGATACAGGACATCTGATTTTATTATGATGTTTTATGAGTTATAGGTTTTATTTAATGATTTGAAAACAAAATTTTTTGGACTCTAGTTTTGGGATGTTTCAAATATGCCTTTTAATTAGTCACTTAAGTAAGGATCTTCAATGGGTTGTGACATTTTTTCCTTACTTCTTTGTCATATAGGGGTTACTTACGAGGAACTTGATTGGGGCATGTAGATGTGATGGTGGCTTGTATCGAATGGGGATGACCAAGACCAGGAAGGTTATGATGATTGTTGCAGACACATGGCACAAGAGACTGGGTCACGCTTCCAAAGATTAACTCTCTAGAATTGGTTTAGCTAAGAGTAATACCAGCAATTTTAGCAGTTAAAATTTTGATTCTTGTAAAAATGCAAAACTTGCCTGGACACCTTTTCCTATCAGTTTAATTAAAACGAAAGAAAATTTTGATTTAATTCATTGTGACATTTAGGGTGGATATCGGGTACCTTCCTATACAAAGGCAACCTATTTTCTTACTATTGTTAATGGTTTTAGTAGGGTTGTTTGAGTTTTCCTTATCAAAAATAAAAGTGATGCTAGTAGGTGCCTTATTAACTTTCACAAAATGGTGTTAGTTCAATTTGGAAAACACATTAAAAGGGTTGGAATTGACAATGGTGATGAGTTTACTTCTAACCATATGCTCCAGTTTTACAACAAACAAGGAATCTTGTTAGAAGCGACTTGTCCCCATACACCACAACAAAACGATGTCGTTCAAAGAAAGCATAGACATTTTCTTGAGACAACCCACACCATTCATTTTCAAGAAAATCTCCTAAATTTTTTTTTAGGGAGAATGAATCTTAATTGCATCCTACATAATCAATAAGCTTCCATCTAAAGTTATTAAGAACAAACCCCTTACGAAATTAAGTGGAGCCACATGCCTCAATATGACCACATGAAAGTATTTGGTGGCTTAGCCTACAACAAGAATACAAATACAAAAGGAGAAAAGTTTGGGAAAAAAGGAAAGCACGATGTGTTCTTATGTCACACCCCCAAACCGTAGGACAAACGAACAGCGAAAACGTCCGGGGGTGGATGACATCATACATAGTATCACAACAATTGCATCATAGTAATCAAAGTAAACATAATCATTACATTGCAATATGAATATTTATATCAGTTTGAAAACATAGTTTGTATACATCAAAATGAGACAAAAGTAAAATACGAGACTCCAAAATGCTCCGTCTTCTCCAAAAGCTGGCAAGGGTACCTGTCTATTGCTGTCCTGAGAATACAAGCGGTTTTGAAAACATATAAGCATAAAATTGGTGAGTTCATAAGCATGTTTTTTAATGAAAACCAGTAGCGGAATTTGTATAAATAATTTATTTTCAGTATATGTAAAATATCGTTTGTACCGAAACCCTGGCTACCACCAGTGTGTAAAATGTGTTCTGTTTTGAAAACATTGTTTGCCACCAATAGGTAAAGTATGTTCTGTTTGAAAACCCTGGCTACCACCAGTATGTAAAGTATCTTCTGTTAGTCTGGGAGTAACAACGTAAATTTTCAATTTTTTTTTAATTTTTCAAATAACATAATTATCATTTAAACATTCTCAAATCTCATGTTCAACAATTGTTATCAAATAAAACATATCCCAAGATCACAAATAAAGTCATCGGTCTGTGTGTACGGATCATGCTGGCGCCTTCCCACAATCGTCACTATTACATGAAACACATAACACATAACACATAACACATAACACTGTAAGCATAAATGATTAGTGAGTTCCCCAAATTACCACATACAAGACATATTAGCCACTCGAGGCTAAAACTCTGTTTGACCCTCTGGTCTATGTGTCTCAGCGGGACTCTCCAGTCCCATAACTCTATGGGTCCTCTGGCCCTAACTCTGTGGACCCTCTGGTCCTAACTCTGTAAACTCTGAATCATACATAGCACAAATCACATAGAAATGATATCATACAAATAACATACAAGATACTTTGTCACATAGCTCTAATTACCACTCTAGGTAAAGTAAAGTGAGAAGACTCACCTTAGGTAACTCGGATAATCTCGCACACAAATGTACTGATCTAGCCCCCGCCTAATCACATGAATGATATCCTTAAATAAATAATGGCTCTCAAAGGCTAGATTAAATCCCTTTCTACAATCCCACAGAAGGGTAAAAGACCATTTTACCCCTCATTGACCCAAATGTCCAAATGTTGACTAAAACCCTAAAAGTCAACGAAAGTCAACAGCAAGCAATACGCGGGGTGTACCAACTCGTGTACGTGGGGCATACTCTGGCTAACCAGAATCAGAGGACTCGAACCCTTATGCGGCGCCTATTGGGATTACGCCCAACGTAAGTCCCAGATTCATCCTTACTTCATTTTTGGTCTGAATGGGTTAAGTCATGGGCTCATATCACAGATCTAGGCTCTCTATTATCTTCTAAGTCATAAAGTCGAAACCTTTAAGCCTTGCATGGCCATAAAGGTCACCAACCACTTCAAACATATGACATATTTCCCCATTAAGCCCTAATCTCATGCATGGCTTAATATTCACGTCCAAGACTTGATTTTTATGAACCCACAACCCATATTACTCTGAAATATGGCAGATCTAAGCTTATGGAGACCATTTGCTCATAAAGTCTCCACCTTCGGACCAAAAACCCTAAAAATTGTTCCATGAAACTCAAATCAAAATGACAAGGAAAGCTTTGAGCTTTTTACCTCCAAGTGAAGCTCATCCCTCTGTAGAACTCAGATCCAAGCATAGACTCCATCTTTTAGCCTCCACAAGAATTTCCTCTTATTCTTCACTAACACACAAAAGCAAATTCTAGCTCAAGAACACTCACACACTAGCTTTAGAACGATAATATTTCTCTCCTAGGGTTTCTCTTCGTGGAATGGTGGCTGGGGACAAGACCATATCATTCCTTTTATAGTCCTCAAGCCACATTAGGGTTTTGCATCTGGGCCGGCTACGCCTAGCGTAACCCTGGGTACGCCCAGCGTACCTAGGCGAATCCGCATCCAACTTAAGCGCATGACTACGCGCAGTGTACTCTTCAGTACGCCCAACGTACTCATTTGCCATAACTTCCTTTTGAGGGCTAAACTTGACAACTTGGAAAAGAAGAAGGGTTTAAGAGATGCACCTAAATTTCGGGATGTTACAATTTTCCCCCACTAGAACTAGACTTTTCCCTAGAAGTCTCATGCCGCAAACCACTCTGGATACTGCCCCCGCATCTCCGACTCCGGCTCCCAAGTCAGCTTGGACCTTTTCAGATGTTGCCACTGGACCTGAACTAGGGGCACTTCCTTATTCCTCAGAACCTTGATCTTGCGATCCACTATTATGATTGGTCTCTCAGCGTAATTCAGGCTCGTATCCACTTGAATATTCTCCAGAGGTACAACTGCTGTCTCGTCGGCAATACACTTCCTAAACTGAGACACGCGGAAGGTATCATGTATCTGGCTCAGCTCCACAGGTAGCTCCAAACGGTATGCTACCCTACCCACCCTAGCTGTCACCCTGGAAGGACCAATGTACCGGGGCCCCAGCTTGCCCCTCTTCCTAAATCAGATCACTCCTTTCCAAGGAGATACCTTAAGGAGTACGAAGTCTCCAACCTGAAAATCAAGCTCGGATCGTCGCCTATCCACATAACTCTTCTGGCGACTCTGAGCTATCAGCAATCTATGCCTGACTTGCTGTATCTGCTCAGTCATCTGAAGCACTATCTCAGTGCTACCCATCACTCGCTGCCCTACCTTTCCTCAGTAGATGGGAGTCCGAAACCTCCTCCCATATAAGAACTCGAAGGGAGGCATACCAATACTCGAATGGTGGCTGTTGTTATAAGAAAACTCATTCAATGGTAGTTACGTGTCCCAGCTTCCTCCGAAGTCCAGCACACATGCTCAAAGCATGTCCTCAAGCGTCTGAATCGTCCGCTCACTCTATCCGTCCGCCTGCGGGTGGTATGCGGTGCTGAAATGCAACCTCGTACCCAACTCCTCATGGAATTTCTTCCAGAATCTGGAAGTGAAACGTACGTATCGATTTGACACAATCGAGATCGGTACTCTATGCCGCGATACCACCTCCCTCACATACAACTCTGCCAGCCTCTCTGCAGAAGAGCTCTCACTGATAGCAAGGAAGTGAGCGCTATTCATCAGCCGGTCGACGATCACCCAAATTGTATCGAAACCCCTTGCGGTCCTTGGCAATTTGGTGATAAAATCCATAGAAATATGTTCCCACTTCCACCGGGGAACCTCAAGTGGCTACAACTTGCCATGCGGACGCTGGTGCTCGTCCTTGACCCTGCGACATGTCATGCACCTCTCAACGAACCATGGAACATCCCTCCTTATACAGGGCCACCAATAGTCTCTCTTCAGGTCCAAATACTTCTTAATGGCCCCGAAATGAATCGAGAACCTCGACCTGTGCGCCTCCTCCATCAGAATGGTACGTGCCCCGCCTGCAAATGGCACCCAAATCCGACCCTGAAAGGTCATAAGCCCTCGACTATTGGTAACGAACTCAGATACCTGCCCGATCACCCGCTCTCTCTTGCGGTTCTCCGGTCTCACGACCTCTGCCTGGGCCTCCCGAATGATGTCCAACACATGAGTCATCATCGTCAACCTCATACAAACGTTTCGTATCGAGGCACTCTCCGCCCTACGGCTCAGGGCATCGGCTACAACGTTAGCCTTGCCCGGGTGGTACAGGATCTCACAATCATAATCCTTTACCACATCCAACCATCTCCTCTAGCACACATTCAGGTTGGGCTGATGCATCAAATACTTCAAGCTCTTGTGGTCCGTGTATATGGTACACCGAACCCCATACAAATAATGACGCCATATCTTGACAGCGAACACCACTGCCCCCAACTCTAAATCATAGGTGGGATACCTCGTCTCATGAGGCTTCAGTTGCCTCGATGCATATGCTATCACGTGCCCTCTCTGCATAGGCACCACACCCAACCCCGATATCGATGTGTCAAAATACACCACAAAATCCTCCATCCCTTCCGGAAAGGCTAACACCAAGGCTTTGCATAATTTTTGGTGAAGCGTCTAAAAGGAGGTCTGCTGCTCAGGACTCCAACTGAAAGTCACTCCCTTTCGGTTCAACTTGGTAAGAGGTACAACAATCTTGGAGAAATCCCTGATAAATGTCTGATAATAGCCGACCAACCCTAGAAAGCTCCTAATCTCGGTGGGGGATCTCAGCACCTCCAATCTCATAACCGCCTCGATCTTGGCCGGATCGACCAATATCCCATCCTGGTTAACGAGATGCCCCAAGAACTAGACCTCTTGCAACCAGAAATCGCATTTGGAGAATTTGGCGTAAAGCCTCTCCGATCTCAAAACTCCAAGAATCTCCCTCAAATGTTCCTCGTGCTGCTCTCTGGATCTCTAATACACTAATACATCGTCGATGAACATGATCACCGATCGATCCAACATCATCCTGCACACCCCGTTCATGAGATCCATGAACACTGTCGATGCATTGGTGAGCCCAAAGGGCATCGCCACGAACTCGTAATGCCCATAACAAGTCCTGAACACCGTCTTCTGGATATCCTCATCACGCACCCTCATCTGATGATATCTAGACCTCAAATCAATCTTGGAGAACCAAGACGCTCCCTGCAACTGATCGAACAGATCATCGATCCTCGGTATGGGGTAACGGTTCTTGACTGTCAACTTGTTCAACTCCCGATAATCAATGCACAACCAACGTGAACCATCTTTTTTCCTGATAAAAAGGATCAGTGCTCCCCACGGTGAACTACTCATCCGAATAAACCCCTTTCCCAGCAGCTCGTGAAGTTGCGAGGATAACTCTTGCGTCTCCGGCGGCGCAAGGCGATAAGGTGCATTGGCAATAGGCTCCACTCCTTGAACTAAATCGATAGGAAACTCCACCTGCCTCTCGGGAGGCACACCCAACAACTCCTTAGGGAAAACGTTCGCGAACTCTCTCACTATCGGTACATCACCAACCGACCTCGGCCTCCCTGCGGCCACACATGTGTCGATTACATAGGCCACAAACCCACTATAGCCCTGCTGTAGGCTCTGCCTCGCTCTAGCAGACGAACAAAATGCTGACCCAGTATGGGTACCCTCGCCGTACACCGTAAGCACTCCCCCACTAGGGTCTCATATGGTCACCAGCTGTCAATCGCAGTCGATGACCGCTCCGAATTTGCTCAACCAGTCCATTCCCACGATGACACATACATCCCCCATCACAATCGGGACCAGATCTATCGGGAACTCAACACCAAAGATCTCGAGTACACGTCCTCGAATCACCTCAGTGGCATATACCGTTCGCTCGTCAGCTATGGAAACTCGAAAAGGTAGACTCAACGCCTCTCGACAGATATTGATGTGCTGACTAAATGCTAAGGACACGACGGATCGAACCGCACCCGAGTCAAATAACACTAAAGCGGGTACATAAATCACAAGAAAAGTACCTACGCATGTCATAATATAAGCACAATATCTCAAACACAACATAAATAAATGAAAGAATACATACCATCCACGACGTCAGGCGCTGCGCGGACCTCTTTCGCTATCAACTGGAAAGCTCTCTCTCGAGCCTTCGGTGCCTCAGCCTTTGCTGGCCGGATCTCGGTAGCTCATACGGCAGCAAGGACAGATCCCTGTGGTGCTCCCTGTGCTGACCCCTGCAGCTGTGGACACTCGGCCTTCCAATGGCCGGTCTGGTTGCAGTGGAAGCACACTGCCAATCCCTTGGGGAAATCCTTAGCCATATGCCTCTCCTTGCCACACTTGTAGCAAGACCTTGCTTGACAAATCCCATCATGGCTCTTGCCGCAGTTGCCATAAGTGTGTCCCTTCTGGTTCCATGATCTCGAATCAGTGGGCTTTGCCCGCTTGGCTGCCGGCTGGGACTGTGCCGGTCGCCAATCCCTTTCCTGAGACTCCACCTCCTCCCTGGCCTGAGTCTCGAGCATAATTTCCCTCTTCCGAGCATTGACTTGGAGCTCGGCAAATGTTCGGAACGTCGAGTTCGCCAGGAACTCGCAAATGTCTCTCCTCAGTATGCTCAGATATCGACTCATGCATGCCTGCTCAGAAGACACATGCTAAGGGCAAAACATTGCCCTCTTGTGAAACATCATGGTATATGTAGTAACAGACTCAGTACCCCTGCTTGAGGGTTAAGAACACCTAGGCTAACCGTTCCCTTTTCACCGGGGAACGTACTCATCTCAAAACATAGCGGTGAACCTCTTCTAGGTCACCACGGCAAGCTCTGCAGAAGTGAAGTGCGCTGTCACAAACTTCCACCAGTGCTTTTCCCCAAGCGAAGCTGGTTCAGCGCGAACCGTACCCTCAGATGCTCAAGACATGAACATGTGTAGAAGAATCCCTCAATGTTAGAGATCCATCTCATTAAAACTATCGGATCCTGAGTCCCATCAAACTCTGGTGGCTTGATGTTTCTGAACTCTCGAAACAGTAACAAGTCACCCCCTACGACCTGGCAGCAGTGACGACTGCGGTAGCCGCAGCAATAGAAGCATCAGTAAGAGCAATGTACAGCTCATCAAAAGTTTCAATCAACGTGGTCTTTATAGACCGAAACATCTCCGGTATCTCAGCTCGATGGCCACAACCACCTCCTCATGAATCAACTTACGAATCTTCTCATCACTGACATCACTGCTCTCAGGTGTGTGGCGTGTCCCAACCATGATGTCTCTCTGAAATACAACAAAAAATATTAAAGACCCTCTTGAGTATACTTACACTCGATAACTTAACCCTACTTACTCTTTAGTACCCTAAGGATTCTTACTTTGGTTGCACACTGATCCGGTGTCTTCCGTAGTACGGGCCTAATACTACTGTCCACACCGCATCAGCATTCACCCCATGTCCTCCTCCTAGGATCCCAGATCACAATTACTCTAATCTCGCTATTGGCTACTCTTTAGTAGACCTCTCATAAGCTCCTCGTTGCTACCTGCTCACTCTCAAAGAATCTCATAGTAGCAGTAATCTCCTAGGCTAAGGCATCACAAATCATGCCACTCTAGTCCTAATATGAATACCTAGCCTTCTTTAGCATGCATAACATATCATATCATATCTCATAACACATAATGTAAGGGTATTTTGGGAAATCACCATTTGGGCGCTGGCTGATCGTACACACTACTCCGTACTGCTTGTCTCAAAATCTTTTACTCTTTTAGAAACAATTGTTTTATTTGTTGAAATTTCTCAAATCCTCAGTTTGAGTTCTGATACGCCTGAAGGTGGATCCGAGTCCCTCAAACCAAGGCTCTGATACTAACTTGTAACATCGTAAATTTTCAAAACAATTTTTTTTTTTTAATTTTTCAAGTAACATAATTATCATTTAAACATTCTCAAATCTCATCTTCAACAATTGTCATCAAATAAACCATATCCCAAGATCACAAATAAATTCCTCGGTCTGCGTGTACGGATCATTCCGACGCCTTCCTGCGATCGTCGCTAGTACCTGAAACACATAACACATAACACTATAAGCATAAATGCTTAGCGAGTTCCCCAAAATACCACATACAACACATATTAGCCACTCGAGGCTATAACTCTGTTTGACCCTCGGGTCAATGTATCTTAGTCGGACCCTCAAGTCCCATAACTCTATGGGCCCTCTGGCCCAAACTCTGTGGACCCTCTGGTCCTAACTCTGTAAACTCTGAATCATACATAGCACAAATCATTTAGAAATCATATCATACAGATAACGTACAAGATACTCTGTCACATAGCTCTAATTACCACTCTAGGTAAAGTATACCGAGAAAACTCACCTCGGGTAACTCGAATAATCTCGCACACGAATGTACTGATCTAGCCCCTGCCAAATCACATGAATAATATCCTTAAATAAATAATGGCTCTCAAAGGCTAGATTAAATCCCTTTCTACAATCCCACAGAAGGGTAAAAGACCATTTTACCCCTCATTGACCCAAAAGTCCAAATGTTGACTAAAACCCTAAAAGTCAATGAAAGTCAACAACAAGCAGTACGCGGGGCCTACCAACTCGTGTACGCGGGGTGTACTCTGGCTAACCAGAATCGGGGGACTCGACCCCTTACGCGACGCCTATTGGGATTACGCCCAACGTAAGTCCCAGATTCATCCTTTCTTCATTTTTGGTCTGAATGGGTTAAGTCATGGGCTCATATCACAGATCTAGGCTCTCTATTGTCTTCTAAGTCATAAAGTCGAAACCTTTAAGCCTTGCATGGCCATAAAGGTCACCAACCACTTCAAACATATGACATATTTCCCCATTAAGCCCTAATCTCATGCATGGCTTAATATTCACGTCCAAGACTTGATTTTTATGAACCCACAACCCATATTACTCTTAAATATGGCAGATCTAAGCTTATGGAGACCATTTGCTGATAAAGTCTCCACCTTGGGACCAAAAACACTAAAAATTGGTCCATGAAACATAAATCAAAATGACAAGGAAAGCTTTGAGCTTTTTACCTCCAAGTGAAGCTCCTCCCTCTGTAGAACTCAAATCCCAGCTTATACTCCAACTTCTAGCCTCCACAAGAACCTCTTCTTCTTCTTCACTAACACACAAAGGCACTTTCTAGCTCAAGAACACTCACACACTAGCTTTAGAATGATAATATTGCTCTCTTAGGGTTTCTCTCTGTGGAATGGTGGCTGGGGACATGACCAAATCTTTCCTTTTATAATCCTCAAGCCGCATTAGGGTTTTGCATCTGGGCCAGCTACGCCCAGCGTAACCCTCGGTACGCCCAACGTACGTAGGCGAGCCTGCGTCCAACTTAAGTGCATGAGTACATGCAGTGTACTCTTCAGTACGCCCAACGTACTCACTTGCCATAACTTTCTTTTAAGGACTAAAATTGACAATTTAGAAAAGAAGAAGGGTTTAAGAGACGCACCAGAATTTTAGAATGTTACAAAATCCCTTATTTTCCCTGGTATGCATGTGCTAGTTGCTTTAATGGTTTCGAAATCGTAAGGCATAAGAAACTTACTTATGTTATTAAAACAATTGTTTACGAGAGGTATATTATTACGTAAAAGAGTCGTACGATTGGCAAGTGTTATGACCATAGTTAAACTTGATACGATAGGAAACAGACGTCGATATCCTTTATGACATTTGTCACCCGTAGACCTGCCGGTCCGACTGTAGCTAGCAGCAAGGTGCTGGATAGTCAATCTCGTATAAATCTATACACAAAAGCCACACTTTCTCTCCAAGAAATTATGGTTCATAAGGATAGTCCTCCACTTAGGTTATGCTGTAAGCACCCAAGGACGTGTCTCCCAATTAAGCTGACGACTTTATGTGTAATAATATATAAGTGTACTGACCTTTCTTATGAAAATCCGAAGTATATTTTGTAGAGTAAAAATAATTATACTTAAATAATTAAATGTTATACTCTTGTGGTAATGTGTGTTATAAACTAAATCTGTCATAGTTTATGTATTTAACCGTGTATGTAGTTCGTATTTGTGAAATCGGTAATGAATTTCCCCAAACTATACCTATTATAGTTTGACTGTTATGTTTGTGAAACTGTTCTGAAGACTTATGCAATTAAGTTTAGAAAATGTCCCTTATGCTCCGCATAATACAAAAAGGAATAAAGAATCTTAATGCTTTAAGAAACTGTTGATTTGTATAATTTGCATAAGTTTGACTTGTTGAAAACTTTTATGTTTGGCTTATATTCTCCCCTAAAAACGTTTAAAAATCATAAAAGCTTAGGGGTATGAACTCACTGTTTGTTGGAAGCAAAGGATTGAACTAGAAGATCCTCTAGTCGATGCATGTGGCACTTAATGGAATCCTAATATCAATACATACATATATGTATCTAAATTAGCGATTTCGTTAGATAAAGTGATAGAAAAACACTCGTTTTTGGTTAAGGAGTGTTACCGGGACTTGGTTGAATCGAGGGAACAAGCTTTTAACCACTTAAGATGTGTTTACATCCGTGAGCTTGGTTTGCGGCCGTGAACATGGTTTACGGCCGAGAACTGGGTTTGCGGCAGTAAATAGGGTTTACGGTCGTGAACTGTGCTTTTAAAGGTTTACGGCCTTTGAAGATTCGAAGGGTTTATGACCGTAAACTCAAGAACAAGGGTACTTGATTTCGACGAAAACATGATCCAGACGCTTCCAAACAGCCCCAAAATGACCATTTTTAGTGTTTTTCGGAAGAAGGAGGGGGGGTTTTTGGTGTTTACGGTTAAGAGAGTTAGAGAGAGAAAGGGAGTGTTTCCGGACAAGAAGGTTCAAATAAAGGTAGGGGTCCTATATTTATAGGATTTAGGGTATGGCCGATGGTGGGGTCCACCTGGCACCGACCGCAAACAGGTTTATGACCGTAAACTCGCCCTGGCCGAGAACATTATGTTTTCGAGTAGAGTTCGAGTTTTTTGTGTGATTTCTAGTTTATTTCCGACTTGTATAAAATGTAGAAATTTTCCCAAACCAATGAATTTGATAGAATTCATTAAAACTCAAATTTTTATTAACGGAAATCAGGTAAAGATAACGAAAAAAGTTTCGGGTTGTCACATCATCCCCACGGTAGAGGGAATTTCGTCCCGAAATTCGAACGTAGACTACAAATCATGGATTTGGAAAGAGATGAAAATATTTCTATTTCATATGATCTTCGCGCTCCCAAGTGACTTCAGGTCCCCGCTTGGCATTCCAGCGAACCTTCACTATTGTGATGCGACTTTGTTTTGTTCGTTTGATTTCTCTGTCCATGATTTCGACCGGTTCTTCTACGAAGTTGAGGTTCTCGTTGATTTTAATCTCATCGAGGGGAATCATAAGAGTTTCGTTGGATAAACACTTCTTAAGATTTGAGTTGTGAAAGAGGGGATGGATGTTGCTAAGCTCTTGAGGTAGACGAAGTTTGTATGCTACGAGACCGATCCTAGCAAGGATCTCGAATGGTTCTATGTATCTCGAGTTTAGATTTCCGCGCTTTCCGAAGCGTATCATGTATTTGTAGGGTGAGACCTTTAGCAGAACACGGTCTCCAACCTGGAACTCCAAGGGTTTTCGTCGCTTATCGGCGTAGCTCTTTTGTCTGTCTCGTGAGGCTTTCATTCGTTCTCGGATCTGTATGATCTTTTCGGTGGTTTCACGGATGATCTCTAGGCCGGTGAGAGTGTTGTCGGGGACTTTCCCCTTGACTAGCTGCGTGTCGCCCACCTCAGCCCAACACAGAAGGGATCTGCACTTGCAGCCATAAAAGGGCTTCAAAATGCTTAGCCTTGATGCTAGTGTGATAACTGTTTTTGTAGGAAAACTCAACCAAGGGAAAATGGGTGTCCCAAGACTTACCGAAGTCTATGACACATGCTCTCAACATGTCTTCCAAGGTCTGAATGGTTCTCTCACTCTGTCCATCTGTATGATGATGGTAAGCTGTGCTCATATCCAGCTTAGTACCAAGAGCTTTCTGCAGGGACTGCCAAAATCTCGAGGTGGACCTGTTATCTCGATCGGAGATAATGGACACAGGCACACTGTGCAGTCCAACTATCTCTTGGATGTTGATTCATGTGAGCCTTTCCATTTTGAACGTTTCTTTGATTGGTAGGAAGTGAGTGGATTTTGTCAATCGGTCGATTATTACCCATATGGTATCGTACCCACTCAAAAATTTGGGTAATTTTGTGATAAAATCTATAGTAATCCTCTCCCACTTCCACTCAAGTATCTCCGGTTGTTGAAGTAAACCTGAGGGCTTTTGATATTCGACCTTCACCTTGGCGCAAGTCAGACACTTGCCCACAAAGGTAGCGATCTCCGCTTTCATGTTCTGCCACCAATATAGTTTCTTGAGATCAAGGTACATCTTGTCCAAACTTGGGTGAACAGAGTGTTTAGTCTTGTGAGCTTCGCTCATGACAACCTCTCTGTATCCACCGAACTTTGGGGTCCAGATCCTGTCCATGAAATAATAGACTCCATCTCCCTTGATCTCTAGGCTCTTTTCCATTCCTCTCAAGGTTTCATCCGCCACATTCTCTGGTTTTAAGGCTTCCAGCTGAGCCTCTCTGATTTGCGTGGATAAGTGGGAGTGGATAGTCATTGACAGTGTCTTCACTCTATGACCTAAGCATTCCTTCCGGCTAAGGGCATCTGCCACCACATTGGCCTTGCCGGGATGGTAGATTATTTCGTACTCGTAATCGCTGAGTAACTCTACCCATCGCCGTTGTCTCATGTTCAGCTCCTTCTGGTAGAAAATATGCTGCTGGCTTTTATGGTCAGTGAATATAGTGCACTTGGTTCCGTAGAGATAATGTCTCCATATTTTCGTGAGTTGTATATTTGATTTCGAGTGCTTTCAGTTGTCTTGAGGCATAAGCAATAACTTTTCCTCGCTGCATGAGCACACAGCCTAGGCCCTGATTGGATGCATCACAGTAGACAACGAAGTCCTCCGTCCCATCGGGCAGAGACAGGATAGGTGCACTGCATAAGGCCTGCTTCAATGTTTGGAATGCAGTGTCTTGCTTTTCACTCCAACAAAAAGGGTATACCTTTCTGAGTCAGAGTGGTTAAGGGTTTGGCAATTCTGGAGAAATTTTGGATAAACCTGCGATAATAGCCAGTGATGCCCAGGAATTGACGGATTTATGTGGGCGTCTTTGGTGCTGACCAGTTCTCTATCGCTTTGATTTTGGAAGGGTCAACGTGTATGCCTTCCATGCTTACCATATGACCTAGGAAAGTTACTTTTCGGATCCAGAATTCACACTTGGAGAATTTCGCATATAACTTCTCTGTCCTCAGCGTTTCCAGCACCAATCTCAAATGTTGTTTGTGATCTTCTTCACTTTTGGAATAGACAAGTATATCGTCGATGAACATGATCACAAACTTGTCCAAGAAACCACGGCACACCTGATTCATCAGGTCCATGAATACTGCCGGTGCGTTGGTTAGACCGAAGGGCATTACTATGAACTCGTAGTGACCATATTGAGTCTGAAATGCTATCTTAGGAACATCACTCTCATGGACTCGCAGCTGATGGTACCCAGATCTTAGGTCTATTTTGGAGAAGTAGTTGGCTCCTTGAAGTTGATCGAAAAGGTCGTCGATACGAGGAAGTGAATAAAGGTTTATGATGGTGAGCTTGTTCAGTTCGCGGTAGTCAATGCACATCCGGAAGGATCCATCTTTATTTTTCACGAATAAAACCGGGGCTCCCCAGGGTGAGGAACTCGATCTGATGAATCCTTTGTTGAGGAGATCATTGAGCTGGCTGGATAATTCTTGCATTTCTGCCGGCGCTAAGCGGTATGGGGATTTAGCTACGGGAGTAGCTATGGGGATTAAGTCGATTCGGAACTCGACTTGGCACTCGGGAGGAATTCCCGGAAGCTCTTCAGGAAAGACATTAGGAAAATTTCAGACTTCGAGGATGCTTTCGAGGTCTGTAACTTCCTGTTTCTTTTTGATGACATGGGCTAGGAATGCATGACACTCCTTTCACATAAATTTTTGGGCTTTGATGCACGAAATGATGCGGAGGTTTGAGTTGAGTTTATCACCATAGATCTTGAGGGTTTCTACTTTCTCCAGAGAGAAGATTGAGACGGATCGCTTTTTCGTAACAAAGGATATCAGCACGATTGGGGCTCAACCAATCCATGCCAATGATGACATCGAAACTCTTTATGGAAACAAGCATAAGATCGATTGGAAAGGAATGATCATTTAGGGTAAGGGTACAACCGATGAATATATTGTTAGTGCTCTCTTTCTCACTGTTATCCATCTCAGCGGTAAATGTTTCGGTTAAAGGTTGAGGATTATGTTTGAGAAGATGTTTGAATGCATGACTAATAAAACTTCTCTCTTCACCATAATCGAAAAGAAGGCATGCATAAGAGTTGTTGAGGGGGAACATACCCGTAACGAAGGTGGGATCTGCAACTGCTTCCTCCTGACCCATCACAAGCACTCTCCCCGTGCTGCCATCTGTTGTTGCCTTAGGGAAATTTCTCTTGCAGTGCCCGAATTCTCCACAACCATAATAGGCTTGAACAATGCCTGCTCCAAGGGCCTGGTTAGTGAGTTGGACTTGTGTCTTGCAGCCTCGAGCTGTGTGGCCCTTCTTACCAAAGTTGTTGCAAAGCATTTCATAACATGGGCCTGGATTATGATGGTAATTGCACTTGTCGCACCGAGGAAGGGTACCAACATATCCACTGGTAGGCGCTTGAGTGGCAGGAGCAGCGGCAGGAGTAGTAGCAATGTGAACTGCCACCGTTTGCTGTTTCTTGGAGGGCTCCTGCGAAGACTGGCCCTTACGCTATTTCCAAAAATTTCGTTTCCCACCACTCGCCTTTTCTGGTTTGGGAGCAGCTGCTGCCACATCAAGATCAACTCCGTGATCTTTGAGGGTCTGCGCCACACACTTGGCGCTGTCAAAAGTGGTCGGCTTAGCAGCCAAGACATTTCCTTGCATTCGGGGCGTCAATCCCCATATGTACCTCTCTATTTTCTTGCTTTCCGGGGTGACCATTCCCGGACAGAGGAGTGCTAGATCACAGAATCTAGTTGTATAGGAGGCAATGTGTGAACCCATCATCTTCAGGTTCCAGGGTTCGTGCTCCAGTTTCTGCATCTCGCCCCTTGGGCAGTATTCAACAAGCATGAGCTCTTTCAAACTCTCCCAACCCATGACATTTGCTACGGGCATGGTTAGGGATTTAACCCGACCATTCCACTACGTCGATGCTCTATCGATGAAAGTGCAAGCGACGAATTTCACCTTGTTGGCTTCGGAATACGAACAAATTTCGAAGATGGATTCGATCTTCTCGAACCATCGAGTCAGAGCAATAACACCTTAATTGCTGTTGAAGGGTGTGGTTTTTGCGTTCATGAAGTCTTTATAGGAGCACTCCTTCTGGTGTCCCTGACTACCTTCATGATTGAGGGGATGGGTACCCCTTCCCTATCCGCCAGAGCCGCTAGGGTTAATCTGTGACATTGCAGCAGCCACAACGGCATAACGACTGCCTGGAACATAGCAGGATCGAATTGAGGAGGTGGCGGCGTCAGATTTTGTCACACCCCAAAACCGAGAACGGCGGAAACGTTCTGGGGCGAAGGACGTCATGTATAATATCAACAACAATGTAAAGTAGTAAACAAGCAACAACATCATCCATTGCATTAATAAAATAATTATTATACAATTTTATTATGTCAAATTTTGATAAACACTAAAGCATAAATCAAAATGAAAGATAAGTCTTGAACAAGCTCCATCTTCCTTTCTCCTTGCATCGGTACCTGTCTATGATGACCTGAGGATACAAGTAATTTTGAAAGCGAGTATCAGCTTTGACGCTGGTGAGATCATAAGTATTTATTGTCTTAATTTGTATTTAAGAATTTATAAGTCTATGTATTGTAAGAATTTGAAAGTGTATATGAATTGTAAGTGTTTGAAAAAGTTTGAATCTCTCAGAAAAACCTATATTTTCTATTAAAGTAGCCTTCTACCAAGGATTAACTGTTTTGTATGCTCGTTTGATGTAAAAGTGTGTAATTTCCCAAGTGTAACTATCTTTTAACAAAATATAGTTTGTACATTAAAGTTTAAGTGAGGTTATCACTAAAAATGTAATGGGTAAATCATTGTAGTACTGTAGTTTTGTATTATAGGAACTACTGCTGTAGTAACTACCTTAAACCGGATTTATATTAAGGTATAATGTGATAATTGCACCATACTATCGACTGATAACAACGACATAAAGAACGGTCGTAATAACGGAATGACGTTTGGCACCCGCAGACCTGCAGGTCTGGCTGTAGCTAGCAGCAAGGTGTAGGATAGTCAATCCAGTATAGATCTATACGCAAACTCAACGCTCTCCCTCCAAGAGAATTCTAGCTACAACTCGGGCCATGACATTTAAGGCATGCTCCGATACAGTGGACCACAATTGTTAACGTATTAATGTAAGGGTAATGTTTCTCGTTCTAGTATAGTTGCATATGTTCTCTTCCTAGTATAGTTGTATATGTAATGTTCTAGAAAGTATTGACTCATGAATGAACAGACTCATTGTATGATATCGCGTTCTAGTAACGGTTCTAGTATCTTCCTAAACTACCCATATGGTAGTTTACTAGCAGTCTAACTGGTACGTATGGTCATGGATGTATACCCTTACTAACTAAGGGCATGGGATGAACTGGAAAGACCTTTTATGACTATATATGTACACATGATATATAACTACTATTTAAACGACTTTCAGAAGAATACCCAATATCCCACCAGACCACATCTCAAGGCGCGAAAAGGAAATAGGGTGGATAGCATTCCTAAGTCTTGTAAACATTTCTTATATAACTATACCTATAGAGGCATGCAATTTATAATATAAAAGCATAAATAAATTTTGTAAGACATTTGAAACATAAATATTATTTTAAGAAAAGATCGACTTGATGTCGATCTATAAAACAATTTAAAGGCATAAGTATGATAAAACAGTTTTGAGTATAAGGAAACATTTGTTTGAAACACAGTTGTAAATAAGTTTGAAAGGTAATGTATCGAGTAAGATGTACAGTGTAATAAGTAGTTTAAAACATATAAAATGTTTATATAAATTATTTGAAGGAAACTATTTGGTAAGACGGCAAATAAGTAGCCAAATTTTTTGAATGCTGTATATTAATCACATGTGATTGATGTAATAACTAGCGTAATTCTACTTATTAATTGCATGTGATTGATATAATACTAGCATGATTCTACTTGTATTCCCCCCCCCCCCCCCATAAAACATTTAAAAGTAGTTTAAAACATTAGTTAAGGGGGTATGAACTCACTTGGAAGTTTGCAGATAGCGAGATGGAAAACCGGGCAGAGTTTCGTCTCGGGAAACGGATTTTTCTCGGGATTCTCGGGAATCTCGGGAGTAAAATCGACCCTCGGGACTTGAGCAAAAAGACCAGAGCTTCGGGTTGGAACGGGAATGGAAATCGAGGCAAGATCGTGATAGAAAGAGAGAGAATGAGCAAAAATTTCGGAAAGCCTCGCATCCCTTTTATAGGGGTTCTGAACCGCCTCGGTACGCTGGGCGTACGAGGGTACGCAACGCGTACTGGGACGTCACTGCTTACGCACTTCGGATGGGAGGGCGGGTCGGACGGGGCGCGGGGTCGGACGGGCGGGTCGGAAGCTTCGCATAGGGCGACGTGGACGATCCGAGGCCCTTGATCTGAGTACGCAGGGCGTACGAAGGTACGCAGGGTGTACTTCGGTCCTATCCGATGACTCCCCTTCGGATAATACCGGGAGTTTATAATTAAATTTATATTTATTTTAAATAATCTTCTAAAATTCATATCTCCCTCATACGAACTCCGTTTTTGACGTTCTTTATATCCACGCGAAGGTGAGACCAAGATCTACAACTTTCGTTTAGACTCCGTTGGCAAATTCCGAAATTATTTTTATTATTTATTTATTAAAATGACGTGATTAAGGAATTTCTTCAAAAATTCATAACTTCTTCATCCGAAGTCAGATTTGGACGTTCTTTTTATGTACGACAACCTTGACACGATTCCTACTACTTTATTTAACCGAAATAATATTTTAGGAAGGTTATATTTTGACCTATATTTGATTGGTTTTACATTACATTGACTCGAAATATCGGGTTGTCACATCATCCCCCGTTAGAAGGAATTTCGTCCCGATATTAGAATTTAAGCAAGTAAGAAATTACAAATAACTAAGCAAAAAGGTGAGGGTATTTCAGTTTCATCTGATCCTCACGTTCCCAGGTGAATTCAGGTCCTTGCTTTGCATTCCAGCGGACCTTCACGATGGGGATGCGACTTTTCTTGGTTCGCTTGACCTCTCGGTCCATGATCTCTACAGGTTCTTCCACGAAGTTGAGGCTCTCGTTGATCTCGATCTTGTCGAGTGGGATTACAAGAGTCTCGTTGGACAGACATTTTTTCAAGTTAGATACGTGGAATGTAGAATGTATGCTACAAAGTGCGTCTGGTAGGTCGAGTTTGTAAGCTACGGGGCCGAATCTTGCAAGAATCCTAATGGAAAGGTATGGTTTCACGATCGAGATGCGAAGAGTAGAAAGTACCTTACTGAGTTCGCGGAGTAGGTCTAGTTTGTGTGAGGCTTAGGACCGATTCTGATAAGAATCTCGGAGGTCCTGTCTAACTTGGATTTAGCTTTCCATGCTTTACGAAGCGTATTAAGCCATTCCCAGAGTGAGTTATCCTAACGAACTTGGTCACTCACTTGGAATCTCAAAGGTTCCTTTTCTTGCGTAACTTCCCAGTCAAAGGCCACCCCTTGCTGGTCAAAGTCGTACGAGTTTCTGTAGCTTGCGAGGAGTTCTGAATGAACTAAGGCGGTAGGTCGGTAAGACCTAGAATCTGGCGAAAAACTGTCGGCGTCTTTGGTGTTGATAAATGCTCAACGGTTTTGACAAATTGAAAGAGTACTCATAATTTCTCACATTACTAACAGTGTGTCCTAGAAATTTGACTCTTCAATTTCAAAACTCGCGCCTAGAGAACTTTGCTAAAAGTTCCTCTGTAGGAATGTTACCATGGGCTTTCTTCTTACTACAAGGGTAGATAAGTAAGTCATTACATGGAGAAATGATGACTGATCCCAGTAAGAAAGACGTAACTCTATTTAATTAGGTCATGAAAACTACGGGCGTCTTGGTCCTATCCGAAAGGTATCATTACGAACTCGAAGTGGCCGTATCGAGTTCAGGAGATAGTCTTCCGGACATCCTCCCCTAACACTCGAACTAGTGATATTCGGATTCCAGATCCATTCCTGGAAGTAGTTTCTTTCCTTGCGTTTGCTCAACCATTTCGTCTATGCGAGGCAGAGATAACGATTTCTATGAAAATCTTGACGGAGTCCTCGATATCCGAGGCACATACGTTGCAATCCGTCGATCTCCGCGAGAATATGACCGGGGTTCTCTAGGGTGAGAAGCCTAGTCTTCTAATTCTCTTTCTATGTAGTTCGCCAAGTGGTTTGTACTGTTCTGGTATCTCCGAGGGTGTTTAAACTATAGGGCGATCTGTTTCCGGGAGTCGTACTGGGTTCTAAGTTTGTTCACATGACGATGTGATTACTTGTATACTTAGGCAGTTCTCCATCCTGAAGTCCATTTTAGAATTTATACAGGGCTTCACGATCACAATCTCGTGTATACGATTCGTATATAATTAAGATTGAAAAGGTAGTCGAATAACTGATTCTTCCTTACCCTCACATCCCATCCGGGAAAAGAAGTTAAAGTGGAATCATCAATTCTAAACCTGTAGAACCTTGATTATATATCACTCTTATGCATACATTTCTCAGTGATAGATCAATCGTATAAATCCTTGGATTGAACTTGACGTACTGCACGAGTGCTACTTCGGGGATTTCTTCGAAAAGAAAGTAACTAAGTGGTACTCCTGGCATGAGTACCACGGTGTTCTGATATGACGGCTTCGCTGGAAAAACGATCTAGAAGAAAGAGATGTACATATGAAGTTGTTTTGGCGTCGATCAAATTGAATCTGATTGTATGATAATGTCGGAATCATACAGAAACTTTAAAGACATCAGAATTAAACATAGACGATTACAGACAAAACACAACTGTGCAAACATGAACAGAGTTACAGTACTTTAGATTTACCACAAGACTATTGTTGCGAATAAGATATACTACAAAAGACATGTATACGCAGCACGAGAATTCCTATACAGACAAGATCTCGCAAAAGGTAAGACTCTAGTTGCACTAGTCCTAGATAGTTTATAAGTCAGTTACAACGAAACGCCCAAATTACATTTAACGTGGTTCCGGAGTAGGCTCTCCAGCAGCTGTGATCCTGAGAATTTTCCCATCTGCGTTAGAGTTCTTTGTTATCGGGCAATCTTTCTTGAAGTGCCCTACCTCACCGCATTGGTGGCATGACTGGCTAGTACTAGCCTTGGAGACGGGATTGCGGTGTTTAGCCAATGTTATGTGGACACGAGTGCCTTCCTTGTTACTCCACTTTGAAAACTGCTTCTTAAACTGCTCGGTGCTATAACAAATCTTGTGTGCAGGTTTAGTCCCGATGAAAGGGACTTGAGTGATGGGACGCGCCGGTGCTCCACAGTTACGAGCATGGTGCCCTATGTTTAGGCAATTGCAACACTGCATCTCATGGCAAGCCCCATGATGATGGAAACTACACTTATCACACTTCGGGAGTTTTCCCTCGTATGGCCTGCTCGGTACTGGGATGGCAGGGGTTTCCACTTGCTGCTGTTGTATAGCCAACTTTTGGGATCTCTTGCGTTCCTTCCGGGCTTGATGCTTTCGTTTCTTGTTTTCTGTTTTTCGGCTTTGCGAGCCTGTGACTGTTACCGTTTGACGACCTCCTGGATGGATACCACGATTGGAAACTTCGTTCCCATCAGTTGCATTGACTGTGCTGTTAGCGCAACGGTGTGCAAGGACCGCGGTTACGGCAGCGACCACAGCAGTTGTAACTGTTGTTTGAAAGGTACCGGCGTCCATAGGAAAAGTGGGGGTTTCGCTGGTCGACTTATTGCTTCTGGATGACGACATGATTCTGTAATACGAAAAGTAAGGATTTTGTGAGCGATTCTGGTTGACCCTGATGTACTTAGATTGTTCATGTAAAGAGTATGACGATGTTCTCGAAAGTTTGACCTACATCTCTATGATGCAGTCCTAGTACAGAATGAAAGTATGTTCGCGAAGGTTTGACCTACATCCCTATGATGCAGTCCTAGTAATGAGTAGAGGTAAGTTCGTAGAATGGTCTCAAGACGTTTGTTGTACAAGTTGAGGTATCGTGGGTTGGTGAATAACAAAATCCAACCATTGAAAGAGACTTGGAGATGTCTCCATATCTAACTTGCTATGGTCCAATGACTTAACTAAAGCAGGTTTCAGATAGACTCCAATGAGAGTATGATAAGAGTACTTGAATGAAGGAAATGACACAAAAGTTAGCCGGCTGTCCTTGGATATTTACGACGTAAAGGTTCAGGAAAATGACCTTGTAAAGGTCTTACATCATATCCACAGGAGATAGTTCCTGACAGCATAAAGACCTAACTAAAGTACTTACGGTATAAGATAATTTCATAAAGAATGCCACATCAGGCATAGACAGAAAAAAAATACGATTCCTCTTTATAAGGAAAATAAAGTAAAGCGTCTACTACTGGCGATGGTCATCCCTCTGGTGAACGCTTAGTTCAGCCAATTGACGTTCCATGTCACGTAGGTGTCTTTCTTACACCATCTGGCGTACTCGGGGCTCTATTACTTCGGCTCATGATTCAGCCAGTGCTTGCAGCAAGGTCTCATGGTTTCTCTCTGATCTCCCGTGAGCATCTTCTAGATGAAGGGTGTGGAGGGTATGCATTCTAGCATAGGTGACTACTTCTGCAATCTGATGTAGGGCTGTCCTGCCTTGAATCTCACTTCAGGCCAGTCTGCGGACCAAGATTGGCAAGACTCTATCTGCTGAGCCCCCATTGTTCAAGTTGCAAAGGCTTCGGTCGCCAACAAGTGGCATAGACTGATCTTGTCCTTGGCTCCCTATATCTAAGCATTCCACTCACTCGGGGTCGGGCCATGAAAAGCCGGACGAGGGTTAAGAGTTGGAACGGGAGTTGCTCGGGGTAGGTTCTCAACTTCTGGTTCGGAGGTGGCATCATACGAAAAGTCTTCATCATGGTGATCATCCAAGGGGATAGGATGATCATTCACTGGTTCTTCTCCAAACCAACCAGCTATGACTTCGTTCGGAAGGTACTGGTTGCTGAGGGGATGGAGTCCAGCTATGATTTCTATGCGAGAATTTAGGGTAAGAGGATAATTATTAGACGAACTATCTAGATAATTATTTAGAAAACCCTCATTAGTTACATCGCTATTTGTGAAGTATATACCAGCTATGTGTAATCTAAATAGGATAGACCTTCGAATAAGTGACCTTAATTCCAAATTCACACCGAATAGGGGTAAGGCAAAATTATCACAGATTCTAAGTCTATAACATCCTAATTACATATAGCCTCAGTGTATCCACTTAGCAACTATCAACTTAATAGTGAAGATCCCATTTTAGTTCTCAAGTGTAAAGTACTTATAGTAACACTAAATACTCCTATAGTATTTTAATTCTTTAATGTTATGTTCTATTGTTCTCATTGTGGTAGGGTTGGTAAGATTTTAGCATTGTTGCAACCACACACTTAAACTTAGGCACATGCTAGTCAACCCTCGGATAATATAGGTGATTAGGCTATATCTTCCCAGTTTTGACCATATGTCTCTAAGCCCATTTCTGTTGTCCAACAATCGTAATTCTTTTGTACTGTCCTAGTGACATTGATTTTAGTATGAATGCAGCACGTATACTTACTTAAATATTTTACTATTTAAAGTATAAACTCTTGGTCACAGTATTTTAATCCCTTATTTATTTATAGTTAGTATATCTTTTATGGGTTGATATACTTAATTTACTATAAACAATGCTCTGATACCAATCTGTCACACCCCAAAACCGAGAACGGCGGAAACGTTCTAGGGCGGAGGACGTTATGTATAATATCAACAACAATGTAAAGTAGTAAACAAGCAACAACAACATCATCCATTACATTAATAAAATAATTATTATACAATTGTATTCTGTCAAATTTTGATAAACACTAAAGCATAAATGAAAATGAAAGATAAGTCTTGAACAAGCTCCATCTTCCTTTCTCCTTGCATCGGTACCTGTCTATGATGACCTGAGGATACAAGTAATTTTGAAAGCGAGTATCAGCTTTGAAGGTGGTGAGATCATAAGTATTTAGTGTATTAATTTGTATGTAAGAATTTATAAGTCTATGTATTGTAAGAATTTGAAAGTGTATATGAATTGTAAGTGTTTGAAAAAGTTTGAATCTCTCAGAAAAACCTATATTTTCTATTAAAGTAGCCTTCTACCAAGGCTTAACTGTTTTGTATGCTTGTTTGATGTAAAAGTGTGTAATTTCCCAAGTGTAACTATCTTTTAACAAAATATAGTTTGTACATTAAAGTTTAAGTGAGGTTATCACTAAAAATGTAATGGGTAAATCATTATAGTACTGTAGTTTTGTATTATAGGAACTACTGCTGTACTAACTACCTTAAACCGGATTTATATTAAGGTATAATGTGATAATTGCACCATACTATCGACTGATAACAACGACATAAAGAACGGTCGTAATAACGGAATGACGTTTGGCACCCGCAGACCTGCAAGTCCGGCTGTAGCTAGCAGCAAGGTGTAGGATAGTCAATCCAGTATAGATCTATACGCAAACTCAACGCTCTCCCTCTAAGAGAATTCTGGCTACAACTCGGGCCATGACATTTAAGGCATGCTCCGATACAGTGGATCACAATTGTTAACATATTAATGTAAGGGTAATGTTTCTCGTTCTAGTATAGTTGCATATGTTCTCTTCCTAGTATAGTTGTATATGTAATGTTCTAGAAAGTATTGACTCATGAATGAACTGACTCATTGTATGATATCGCGTTCTAGTAACGGTTCTAGTATCTTCCTAAACTACCCATATGGTAGTTTACTAGCAGTCTAACTGGTACGTATGGTCATGGATGTATACCATTACTAACTAAGGGCATGGGATGAACTGGAAAGACCTTTTATGACTATATATGTACACATGATATATAACTAATATTTAAACGACTTTCGGACGAATACCCAATATCCCACCAGACCACATCTGAAGGCGCGAAAAGGAAATAGGGTGGATAGCCTTCCTAAGTCTTTTAAACATTTCTTATATAACTATACCTATAAAGGCATGCAATTTATAATATAAAAGCATAAATAAATTTTGTAAGACATTTGAAACATAAATATTATTTTAAGAAAAGATCGACTTGATGTCGATCTATAAAACAATTTAAAGGCATAAGTATGATAAAACAGTTTTGAGTATAAGGAAACATTTGTTTGAAACACAGTTGTAAATAAGTTTGAAAGGTAATGTATCGAGTAAGATGTACAGTGTAATAAGTAGTTTAAAACATATAAAATGTTTATAAAAATTATTTGAAGGAAACTATTTGGTAAGACGGCAAATGAGTAGCCAAATCTTTTGAATGCTGTATATTAATCACATGTGATTGATATAATACTAGCATGATTCTACTTGTATTCCCCCCCCCCCCCCCCATAAAACATTTCAAAGTAGTTTAAAACATTAGTTAAGGGGGTATGAACTCACTTGGAAGTTTGCAGATAGCGAGATGGAAAACCGGGCAGAGTTTCATCTCGGGAAATGGATTTTTCTCGGGATTCTCGGGAATCTCGGGAGTAAAATCGACCCTCGGGACTTGAGCAAAAAGACCAGAGCTTCGGGTTGGAACGGGCACGGAAATCGAGGCAAGATTGTGAGAGAAAGAGAGAGAATGAGCAAAATTTTCAGAAAGCCTCGCATCCCTTTTATAGGGGTGCTGAACCGCCTCGGTACGCTGGGCGTACGAGGGTACGCAACACATACTGGGACGTCACTGCTTACACACTTCGGATGGGAGGGCGGGTCGGACGGGGCGGGGGGTCGGACGGGCGGGTCGGAAGCTTCGCATAGGGCGACGTGGACGATCCGAGGCCCTTGATCTGAGTACGCGGGGCGTACGAAGGTACGCAGGGCGTACTCCGGTCCTATCCGATGACTCCCCTTCGGATAATACCGGGAGTTTATAATTAAATTTATATTTATTTTAAATAATCTTCTAAAATTCATATCTCCCTCATACGAACTCCGTTTTTGACGTTCTTTATATCCACGCGAAGGTGAGACCAAGATCTACAACTTTCGTTTAGACTCCGTTGGCAAATTCCGAAATTATTTTTATTATTTATTTATTAAAATGACGTGATTAAGGAATTTCTTCAAAAATTCATAACTTCTTCATCCGAAGTCAGATTTGGACGTTCTTTTTATGTACGACAACCTTGACACGATTCCTACTACTTTATTTAACCCAAATAAGATTTTAGGAAGGTTATATTTTGACCTAGATTTGATTGGTTTTACATTACATTGACTCGAAATATCGGGTTGTCACAGATTTGTTGAGGGATTGTTGTTCTTTTTGCTGGGTCTTTTCTTTGGAGGCATCTTGTTCTAAAATCAGGAATAAGAGGATGGTAAGTCCCCAAGATTTTTGAATAAAGAGATATGAAACAAAGTATATCTCATCCTGATAGATAAAGTGTTCTACTAAGCGATAAACAAGGAAAAGCTACTAATGCAAGTAAATTATCGCTAAAAAGGAATGAGTAGCAACACTTGGAAATGAATCTCTGCAATGTATTTGACTCTAGTAAAATACTCCTATAGTATTTTGTGTTTTGTTGTATCGATATCTTGTTGTATGGACACCTGGTAAGTTTTAGGCTTGTTGCAACACCACAGTCACTTCCAAGAACATGCTGGTCATGTCTCGAATAAATATAGTTTATCAAGTAATATTGACCCTAGACATGATTACATAACTGCTCAGGTTTAACCGCAGTGTCCAACATCCAAATACTTTTGTTTTGTAGGTATGTAGGTATACTTTTATATTTCTTGTAAAATACTTATATTTTAGAGCATACTTTTGGTTCAGAGCGCTTCGGCCCCTTAGTGTTTATAGTTGTATACCATGTAAGGTTCGGTACACTTAGTTCATTAAAAACAATAGCTCTGATACCAATCTGTCACACCCCCGAACCGTAGGACAAACGAACGACAGAAACGTCCGGGGGTGGATGACGTCATAGGTAGTATCACAATAATTGCATCATAGTAATCTAAGTAAACATAACCATTACATTGCAATATGAATATTTACATCAGTTTGAAAACATAGTTTGTATACATCTAAATGAGACAAAAGTAAAAGACGAGACTCCAAAATGCTCCGTCTTCTCCAAAAGCTGGCTAGGATACCTGTCTATTGCTGTCCTGAGAATACAAGCGGTTTTGAAAACGTATCAGCATAAAGCTGGTGAGTTCATAAGCATTTTTTATAATGAAAACTAGTCACTGAATTTGTATAAATAATTTATTTTCATTATTTGTAAAATATCGTTTGTACCGAAACCCTGGCTACCACCAGTATGTAAAATGTGTTCTGTTTTGAAAACCCTGGCAGCCACCAGTAGGTAAAGTATGTTCTGTTTGAAAACTCTCGCTTCCACCAGTATGTAAAGTATGTTCTGTTAGTCTGGGAAAATCCCTTATTTTCCCTGGTATGCATGTGCTAGTTGTTTTAATGGTTTCGAAATCGTAAGGCATAAGTAACTTACTTATGTTATTAAAGCAATTGTTTACAAGAGGTATATTATTATGTAAAAGAGTCGTACGATTGGCGAGTGTTATGACCATACTTAAACTTGATACGACAGTAAACAGACGTCGATATCCTTTATGACATTTGTCACCTGTAGACCTGCCGGTCCGACTGTAGCTAGCAACAAGGTGCATGATACTTAGTCTCGTATAGATCTATACACAAAAGCCACACTTTCCCTCCAGGAAATTCTGGTTCATAAGGATAGTCCTCCACTTAGGTTATGTTGTAAGCGCCCAAGGACGTGTCTCCCAATTAAGCTGAGGACTTTACGTGTAATAATATATAAGTGTAATGACCTTTCTTATGAAAATCCGAAGTATGTTTTGTAAAGTAAAAATAATTATACTTAAATAATTAAATGTTATACTCTTGTGGTAATGTGTGTTATAAACGAAATCTGTCATAGTTTATGTATTTAACCGTGTATGTAGTTCGTATTTGTGAAATCGGTAATGAATTTCCCCAAACTATACCTATTATAGTTTGATTGTTATGTTTGTGAAACTGTTCTGAAAACTTATGCAATTAAGTTTTGAAAACGTCCCTTATGCTCCGCATAATACAAAAGGGATAAAGAATCTAAATGCTTTAAAAATTGTTGATTTGTATAATTTGCATAAGTTTGAGTTATTGAAAACTTTTATGTTTGGCTTGTATTCCCCCTGAAAACGTTTAAAAATCATAAAAGCGTAGGGGTATGAACTCACTGTTTGTTGGATTCAAAGGATTGAACTGGAAGATCCTCTAGTCGACGCACGTGGCACTTAACGGAATCCTAATATAAGTAAATAAATATATGTATTTATATTAGCAATTTTGTTAGATAAAGTGTTAGAAAAACACTCATTTTCTGTTAACGAATGTTATCGGTACATGGTTGAATCGAGGGAACTAGCTTTTAACCACTTAATAGGTGTTTACAGCAGTGAACTTGGTTTGCGGCCGAGAACTGGGTTTACGGCCGTAAATAGGGTTACGGCCGTGAACTGTGCTTTGAAGGGTTTACGACCTTTGATGATTCGAAGGGCTTACCACCATAAACTCAAGAACAAGGGTACTTGATTTCGATGAAAATGTGATCCAGACGCTTCAAAACAGCCCCAAATGACGATTTTTAGTGTTTTTTCGGAAGAAGGAGGGGTTTTTGGTGTTTACAGTCAAGAGAGTTAGATAGAGAAAGGTAGTGTTTCCAGCCAAGAAGGTTGAAATGAAGGTGGGGTTCTTATATTTATAGGTTGGAGGGTATGGTCGGTGGTGGGGTCCGCCTGGCACCGACCGCAAATGGGTTTAAGGCCGTAGACTCGTCCTGGCCGAGAACATGGTGTTTTCGAGTAGAGTTTGAGTTTTTCGCGTGATTTCCGGTTTATTTCCGACTCGTATAAAACGTAAAAATTTTCCCAAACCAAAGAAGTTGACGGAATTCAATAAAACTCAAATTTTTATTAACGGAAAATCGGGTAAAGATAACGGAAAAAGTTTTGGGTTGTCACATCTTAGGTTACCCATAAGGGACCAAAGGATACAAAATCTATGACATTGTGTCAAAGAAAATTGTCATTATCATGTGTGTTTTGTTTCATTAAAGCAATCTCTCATTAAGGATTGAGAAGCTTGGTCACTATGGTAAAGATGAAGAGCCAGCCAAACTTCATAACTATGCATGTTGTGAAGAACATCTCATTAACAAAACTTTGGGTACCATTCCCATGAATGAATCAACCCACGACGATCATGTACATAATGATCACATTGATTCCGTTGGTCGTGAACAAGATGACTATAAGAACATATATGTTAATGTTGGGCTTTTATTCAAAAACTAGTTTCAAAAACAAGAAATTTAGCAACGGAAGAATTCATCATTTTTGAATAACATAAATAAGCTAAACCCACCAAGTATCGTCTTGCAAAGTTAGGAAAGAAAAACAAGCACAAACCAAAGAAGATGGAGAAATTACAACCTTTGTAGTTCTTTGGGTCCTCTTGGGAGGCTTGGAAGTTGATGAAGAATGATGAACTTTAGAGACACCAACAATATATCAACTTGATGTAGAATGCTAGTTCTTTTGTATAAAAATCTTAAGACTCTTCTTTATGTTCTTATAAAAAATAAGAAAATAAAGAGAGCATCAAGAAGGAAGTGTTCTTAAATATATGATCAAAAGTGAGAGAGAAGTCCCCATAACATGCATGTTACATTTTGTGTATGTATGTGTATAAGAAATGAAAGTATTCATAAATGAGCTAATTTACACACAAGTTCTTAACCATTTAAGCCCTTTCTTGTTACTAGACCACCATATCCCCCCATGCTTGTATGGTTAGACATTACTTTTGAATAAATTAACATGAAAGGCATAATCTTGTATTTTGACTCTTATTTTACAAAAGTAATAAACGGAAGAAGAAAAAACATTTATATTTTATAAACCAAGTTTTATAAAATATAAACTTTAATTTTTTGGTACAAGACAAAAGAATTTATCTAGTCCAAAATGTTATATATGACTTGTTAATTCATACCATATGAATTATATATAATTTATTTGCTAATGAAAATTATTATTTCCTAGAAATAAATAATTTCCAATTTAAGTATAAGTTTATTGAGTATTTATTAAAATCAATTTCTACTAAATAATCAATTGTATCAAGTTGTTGTTAGTGTGATCCATTAGTATCATATGTTAATTAGCAACATCACTTAAATATGATTCTTGAGCATACTAGATCTTTCAATCTCGCAGTTGCGCAAGATACATATTTGATTGATATATATATATATATATATATATATATATATATATATATATATATATATATATATATAATGGTGAACGTCTAGCCACATTTCACTACCCCCATCAACATATGACTTAGTGCCATTCTATCAATGCATAATCCCCAAAAAGATCCAAGCTTCAAATGGTGTATAAGGTAAGTTTATCAGTTATCCCTTTGACACAGGCATCATGTTAAACATGAGATACAGATCACAATCAATCTCATATGGTGTTTAGCTTTTGGTAAGCCACCTTACATGTCTAACTCTCAACTCATAAGAGGTACAAATCCCATATTGACTACATAAGCCTCTTGCATAGTTCACACCATACCTGAGAATGGCTTTTATAATTGCCCAGTTGTCAAATTGTAAAATTTCAGCTAAAATTTTCATTTTCAAAATCACATAATTCCAATTATCATTTTACAAAAACGAAAATTGTTTAAATTATCAAGAAACACAAATCAATAATTTTTTGATAATAATCCAGGATCCTCTAAAACATAAACTCCATCTCATGTGTAAAATCAAGTCGACACCCTCCCGCGATCATGAGGAGTACCTGAAACACATATCACATAACATGGTAAGCACGAAGCTTAGTGAGCTCCCCAAAATACCGCACACATATCGTTAGCCTCTCATAGCTATATCTCGATAAAGACCCTCAGTCAATGTGTCTCAGTAGAGACCCTCCGGTCCCATAACTCGGGACCCTCGGGTCCTAACTTAATAAAGCTCTAAATAATATACAACATAAATAACAAAGACATAACGCATGCTGTCACATAACTCAGTATAAGCATATAAGACCCTCCGGTCACATAATGTTACCTCTCAGGTAACTATAGTGAGAAGACCCAGCTCAGAACTAAGCAAGTAGACCTAGCACCCCACGAACAGTCTAGACTCCGCCTTCATAATATAATTATCTCTCATAATCAATTTGTCATAACTACTCTACGATTCTAAGCTAATTCCTCCACTAAATCTCAAAAAGGGTGAAAAGACCATTTTACCACTCCATGGTATCTAAAGTCCACATTTAACCAAACCCTAAAAGTCCACGAAAGTCAACGCTCAAGTCAACAGTCCATGTTGACTAAACTCGTCGAGTGTCTCTACACGACTCATCGAGTTCCTTCGTTTTCTCAGAAGTATCGAGGAAATCCAACTTAACTTGTCGAGTTGTCTCATCAACTTGCTGGGTTGTAGTAGGTCCAGTCTATTGGGGTAAACCCTAGTTGACTCGTTGAGTTGGCTCATGTACTCACCGAGTCCCTCTAGATAATGTCTTATTTAGATGATTCTAAGAAAAAATAAGATCCCAAACTCTAGATCTAGCCACCCAAGGCTGAAATACTACATAAAGATGCAAGCTTTATGTCCATGCATGACATCTAGGGCTCAAAATACCATCATAAGCTCTATATAGGGTTAAATGCATCAAAGCTTGCTACTAGCTTGATAAAGCTTGGACCTTTTGGGCTCAAGGGATCTCATATGGTCCAGATCTAAAGTCTTAACTCCTTGGCAAGCTCAAAACACTCTAGAACTCAAGGAAAGATGGAAAAAGGCTCTAAACTCCCTAGAAACGAGTTCTAACCAAACAATGAGCAAGGTGGTAACTTTTTACATTCAAACATGCGCTAAGAATGAATGAACACCGAATCCAAAAGCTCCTTCTTGTCTTAAGCCTCTTGCTCCTCGAATTTCCTCCAAAGATGCACTAAAACACACAATATTAGCCTCTCTTTCTCTCACACAAGGTTACGACTCGATTAGGGTTTCTCACAGAGTGTTAGGGGTGATAAGGGAGGCAGAAATGAAGGCTTATGGTCCTTTAAATAGGACACAAACCCTAAAAATTAGGATTTTCTCACTCAGCACCTACTCGTCGAGTTAGGGTTCTCCAACTCGTTGTGTAGACTCTAAAAATCACACGACCAATTAACTCCTCTACTCGGCGAGTTCAGTCATCCAACTCATCGAGTTGCTCTTAAATAATGAAGATAAATTAATTAAATATTATACTTGGGAGTCGGGATGTTACAATTCTCCACCACTAGAATCAGACTTCGCCCTCGAAGTCATCCTCTGGAAACAACTCTGGGTATTGCTCCCGCATCTCAGACTCTGGATCCCAAGTCCACTCTGATCCCTTTTGATATTGCCACTGAACCTGAACTAGAGGCACCTCTTTATTCCTTAAGACCTACACCTTCCTATCCAAGATCGCTATAGGCCTCTCAATGTAGTTCAAGATTTCATCAAATTGGATGTCCTCTAAAGGAACCACTGCCATCTCATCGGCTACACAGTTCCTCAGCTGGGACACGTGGATGGTGTTATGAATCTGGCTCAACTCTACAGGCAGCTCCAACCAGTAAGCTGCCTTAACCACTCAAGCGATCACCCAAAAAGGACCAATGTATCTAGGGCCCAACTTGCCCCGTTTCCTGAATCGGATCACCCTTTTCCATGGGGATATCTTCAGGAGGACAAAATATCCGACCTGAAACTCTAGCTCTGAATGGCGCCGGTCGGCGTGACTCTTCTGACGACTTTGGGCTGTCAGTCACCTCTGTCTGACCTGCTGGATCTGCTCTGTCATCTTAAGCACTATCTCGGCGCTCCCCATCACTCTCTGCCTTACCTCTCCCTAACAGATGGGAGTCCAACACCTCCTCCCATATAAGAGCTCAAAGGGAGGCATACATATACTGGAATGATGATTGTTGTTGTATGAAAACTCAGTCAAGGGCAAGTAAGTGTCCCAACTTCCACCGAAGTCCATAACACATTCACATAGCATGTCCTCATACGTCTGAATAGTCCGCTCGCTCTGCCCATCTGTCTGTGTGTGATATGCGGTACTGAAGTGCAACCGGGTACCCAACTCCTCATAAAATTTCTCCCATAACCTGGAAGTAAAACGCACATCCCGATCTAACACTATCGATGTCGGCACTCCATGCCATGCCACCACCCCTCATTTGTAGATCTCGGCCAATTTCTCCGCATAAGATCTCTCACTGATAGCTAGAAAGTGACCACTCTTCGTTAACCGGTCTACAATCACCGATATCGCGTCGACACCTTGAGCAGTCCTCGGTAATTTGGTGATAAAATCCATGGAAATCTGTTCCTACTTCTGATGGGGAATCTCTAGAGGCTGCAACGGGCCATGTAGACACTGGTCCTCCACCTTGAGATGACGATAGGTGAAGCATCTCTAAACTATCTATGCCACATCTCTCTTCATGAAAGGCCCCCAGTAATCCCTCTTCAAATCCAAATACATCTTGGTGGCTCCCGGATGGATCGAGTATCTCGACCTATGAGACTCCTCCAGCAAAATACATCAAGCTGCGCCCGTATAAGGCAGCCAAATCCGTCCACGGAAAGTCATATACCCCTGACTATCCCTCCCAAACTCTGAAATATGCCCGATCACCCACTATCTCTTACGATTATCTAGTCTCACTGCCACCACCCGGGCCTCTCGGACGGTATCTAAGACTGGAGTCATCACTGTCATCCTCATGCATACGACTCGGATCAGAGCACTCACTTCTTTGCGACTTAGGGAATCGGCTACCACATTAGCCATGCTAGGGTGATACAATATCTCACAATTGTAGTCTTTCACTACATCCAACCACCTCCTCTGTCTCATATTCAAGTTGGGCTGATCCATAAGGTACTTCAGGCTCTTATGGTTCGTGTATATGGTGAACCGGACACTATAGAGATAGTGGCGCACGATCTTGAGGGCGAACACCACCACCCCCAACTCCAAATCATGGGTGAGATACCTCATCTCGTGAGGCTTCAACTGCCTCGATCTGTATGCTATCACGTGTACCCTCTACATCAACACAGCACCCATCCCTGATATAGATGCATCACAGTAAACTACGAAGTCCTCCACTTCCTCTGGAAGGGATGACACTGGAGCTTCGCATAATCTCTGGCGAAGAGTCTCGAACGAGGCCTGTTGTTTGGGCCCCCAAGCAAAAGTAACACCCTTTTTGGTCAATCTAGTAAGAGGAACAACAATCTTGGAGAAATCCTGATAAATCTCCGGTAGTAGCCTGCCAGACCAAGAAAACTCTTAATCACGGATGGGGATCTCTGTTGGATTAGATGTCTAAGCCCATAACTATTATTGATATATATTCGACCTGAGAGTAGCATGGTCCATTTGGGTTGCATATCATCAGGACAATTTGTTAGGATAGAGTTTTGAGAGAAAAGTTTATATATGATTTATTAATATATTATAAGTTATAATATATTAATATGAAATCATATGATTTAATTAGTATTGATCAAGAATTAATTTGGAATTAATTTAGTGATCAAAAGAGACTAATTAAATCTATGGGGACTTATTATGTTAATTAGTTATATTTATATGTGTTGAGCTTATGATCCATGTTGGACCAAGTTTATGTATGGATACATAAAGAGTTGGGCCACACGAACCATGGATCATAAAACCCATGGGTATGGATTTGGGTTATATCCATGACCTTGAAATCCCACATATAAATACATACTCCATTGCCAAAATCGCCACCAGTGTATTCTTGGAGTTCATGGTGTTTTTGGGTGCATGGATTCTCTCTCAAGTTTCTCCTTTGTCCATGATGTGTTGTAATTCTACTCGAGGCTTCCACACTATTGGGGCTAAGCTCTTTAAGGCCAAATACATCAAGACTTCAAGCTCCATCAAAAGGTATGTTATCCTAACTAGTATTTTATATGGCTTATATCAAATGCATGCTAGTTGTAGGTTTAATACCTTGGAAACTATTTGCATGTATAATTAGTGAAAACATAGATCCAAGGTATTTAGGGTTGTATGTGCACCATAGGCTATTGTATTATACCAAAACCCAACAGTGGTATCAGATACATAGGTTGTTTTTCATTATATTTGATGCAACTAGCTGAAAAAAAACGAATTTTTTGTTGTTTGGACAGCAGACTCGATGAGTCCAGTGTGTGACTCGATGAATCCATGAACAAATGCATCCAACTCGTCGAGGTTGTTCTTGCACTCGACGAGTTGTACCCTCTGACAGCGTATATTCGTGTTTTTTTGGTCTGTTTTGGATTAGAATCATTACCATAAAGTGTTTTTGTCCATAAAATTTGTTTTTGGTACTATGATAATGTTTATTCTCATCCAAATAAAGGATAATTGTCAAAGTTTCAAGAGTTATGTTAATTTTTTGTGATTAGCTAAGTTCTTGAAAATTGTTGATATGAATTGTCTTTACTTATGAGTTTGATCTGGTTCATAGAAAACATACATGATTAATGTGTTAATTGGTTATTTGATCTCAATGTTTTTATGATCTCTATAACTTGTCCTCAAGTTATGGAACACCAAAAGTTTTTGGTGTTACCTTCTTTATGAGTTAATTTAGATTAATGAAAAAAAATTATGTGTTAGTTGTTTTTCAATCCAAATTGATCTAAAAATTGTTCATAAAATCTGTTTTTGTAATTTGTCCTCAAGATTATATGAAAAGTCACATTTATGACTCTTAAAACTCATAAAATTGTCATAGGTTACAAAATGAAGAGTCTTTTGTCATAAATAGTTTTATGAACTCCATAACTTGTCCTCACGTTATGGATGTTCAAGAGTCTCTCTATTAAAAGATTTCAAAAACCATAATTAAACTCATAAGTTATGAAAGTCCAAGAGTTTTGAAAAGTTTCAAAACTTTCCCTCAAGTTTTGGAATTTGTAAAGTCACCCCCATGTACACTTTAAGTCCAGCCCCTAGAATTTTAAAAGTTAAAATTCAAACTTTATGGACTTCATTAAATTAATTAAAGTGTTTAATTAAAAGAGTTAATAATTCCATAAAGACATGGTTTAGTTTAATTAAATTAAGAGTATAGTTTAATTAATAGATTAAACCACCAAGTATATTAAATGTTTAAAATACACCCTTATACTATTATAATATTAAAAGTTAATGACTCTATATATGTATAAGGTAAAGTCAATCTTACCGTTAGTAGGCCTCATTCACAAAGCTGGTCTCTAAGGAGGGGGGGATAAGGTTACTGCCTATAAAACGACAGTTTAATGGGTGTCCACTCTCACTCACCGCTTCCTTGACTGGTGGAGGGTCGTTTGAACAAGTAGGATAGGACTCTAATTCTCCTTTCATTAAAAGTATAATGATAAATACTAAGTAACTAAGCACTTATAAATTCCTAATCTTAGTTACTTAGGAAAATGTGAAATGGTGCTAACCCATGAAATTACAATTTGCACCCTTCTTAAGTCGTTAGTGGAGCACGTGTGGTTAACCGGCACACTAACATGGGACTGACAATGTGTGGCAAAGGGTGACTAAAGTTGTATCATAGATCGGTGGAGCGCGTGTGGTTAACCAGTACATCGATTGGGTGATAAAATTAAGGGTACCAAGTCAATTTACATGGTTATTCACACCTTTTTTATGATCCTCGGCATCCCAGTCACAAACTTGAGAGGGCAGAATCGAGATTTAAACATGCCATTGAAAGTTCAATGAATCTCAAAAGATCTAGGAGTTTCAATCCAATTAAAACTTAATAATTTATTTTGTTTTTCATGGTGGAAATTGGTAAATCGTCATTTACCAACCTTCAAATATTTTGTAGCTTGGATTATGACATCCCTCTTCCAAGTTATAAAATAGTTTGTTGGGTCCTAGCCTTAATATTTCATATGGGGTGTTATGTTAACGACTTAAATCAACTAAAACTTGAATTGCTCCCTTATAGATGTCTAAGTTCAAACAACTATGTTCTTCCTTATCCCTTTGGATAGATCTTTCCTAAAAAAGATGATATCCCAAATGGCAATCAAGGTGAAAGATCAATCCATTTGTTGTGCATTTATAGGACTGGACATCATACTTCACTTCCTACACCTCCTCCAGTAACTCTCCCTAACCCACAAGTTCAAGGTCACTCAATACCTATTTGGCAAGCAAATTCTAAATGTGCTTACATCTTGGAGATTAAGTCACATATTGGAAAGCCGGGAGAGTTGGATGTCAAAGTCTTAAGGAAGTTGACTATTGACTGGGTTCGTCAATCACTTCCCAAGTCATATAGTGAGTTCTTTAAGGACTGCTATGTGACAGACCATGACATGACCCTTAATGATCTTACATATTTGCTCGATGCAACTGAATCAACAATGATTTGGAGCAATGGTAAAGCAAATTTGATTGGAAGATCCACTTTCCATGCTTCCATGGACATTGGTAATGGTAATATTGAAAGTCCAGAAAAGCTTTCTCTTCCTAATGGAAAGGGATCGGCCATGGTCAAGTCATTTGACCTAATGGTAAAGAGAAAGGCTAATTCTGAGATAGCCTCGTGCACCATCTCCAAAGAGTCCATATGTTTCTATTACCAAGAGAAGGGACATTGGTTGTGAATCTGCCCGTTTTACCTGAAAGATCATAAGGAGGGTAAAGTCAAAAAGGTTTGACACTACTTCAGGTAAAGTCCACTATCTAACTCTATTAAGTTCTTATTTGGAGATTCTTAATACATGATGCAATGTAATTACATTTTGATGTTTTGTAGAATCAAAGAAAATTAAGGAAGCTAAAAGAAAGAGTAAGCTGATTCTAATCGTGAATAGATGGATTTCGATCGCATTGTTCGATGATCAGAATTTTGAGTTGCTGCTTAAGAGTTATGATATATTGCTTAGGAATAGATAAAAACATGTTTTCATATGTGTTTGCATTGTAAGGATAAGTTTTCCGCAAGTTTTAAAATAAAAGAAAAGTTTTAATTTTATTTAAGTATCCTTACATTTGTGAATAATTGTTGTTTATATGATTTCATTGATAGCAATATTGGAAAATGGATTAGATTATTTCTTTTGTGGTAGTGTCACAATTTTCCAAATAAGGAAAGATTCTCATCACCTAAGTTTCAGTTGGATAGAAACTTGGATTCATGCAACTTGTATTTTATGATGAATAAGAATTTTTCATCCTTGGGAAATTAAGAATAAGTCCTTGCTCACATGCATGTGTGAGTCAAGTGAAGGACTAAAGGATTGGGCACACTTGGTTGTGTGCTGGTCAGGTCCACCACAAAGACTGATGAGATTATTCATTATGACTTACTAAAGTTTAGTGAATATGGTTATACTTACAAGTTTAAGTGTAATTTTGAAACATTGGAAAAGTTTCAATGTATGGCAGGACGGATAAGAAGAATCAAATAAGGCAGAAAGATAAAAGTTTCTCCAATCTGAAGAGATGGGAGAGTACTTGAGTATCTTGTTTTATGATTATCTTAGTGATTATGGAAACATATCACAATTGATCCTCTAAGAAAACCTTAGTGCATATTTTTGGCTAAGGAGAGGAATCATGAATTGTTGAAATGGTTAAATCAAGAAGATAAATCATACTTCGTCCCAAAGTCAAGTCTTAGAGTTGTACTCCAAGATTGTAACTTGAGTGACATAATCTTAAGGAAGGTTTATAACACTTGTCAAATGTAGAGTCAAATTCTTTCTCATTCTTGTGCATTTGAAATTGGTAAGTTGTGATGTTTTGGATAAAACAAAGACCAACTAAAACCAATTGTGTGAAGTGCTTATCTTGATAAGAATCCGCACTAACTCTTGAATATTTTTTTTGTCAATGAATAGTTCTTGACAAAGTGTATCTTATATGTCAAGAGGTCAGTGGGAGTCTTAAAAGTTCTTGAGATAGTTTCAACAACTAATCAAGAGTATTGTTAATCACTAGTCCACGAGTTTAGATTTGTCACCGACCTTGTCTTGTGATTAAGGTTATGACAAATTACAAGGATACGAGCACTTACACCATAAAAATCTAAGTGTCATAAGGTTTCTCTCCGATTCATGAAAATGATGGTGAGGAAAGGCTTTCACTAAGTAGATTTTAAGTAGATAGCAATTGTGACATTTGCATTCTTAAAGTCATTAGTTGAGCGCGTGTGGTTAACCGATACACTAACATGGACTTGTGAGAATGGCAAAAGGTCTAAACTTTATGATTACGACATCCCTCTTCATAATTGTTAAGACACACATGTGAGCTATCTAAGGAAAGGTGTATGATTTTGATAAAATCTTATCAAAGCATCTCATATAAGAAAACTAAACTTTGGTAAGAAAGTCAATAAAGTATTGATTTCTAGAAGTCCAGCTGATTTCTGGGTACATGTCAAAGCTAGTGGGAGCAAAAAGCGTTATGCTAGTTGAATAATAATTATCATGTTGGTGGGAGCATGATTCCTATGTTACATGTTGCAAGTTAGCAATGTTAATTATCGAAAACAAAAGTTTCAATTCAGGTTTGAAAAGTTGTTTTGCTATAATTAAGGGAGAGAATTTTATACTTCATTCCAATTCTACAAACTTAGATTGAGATTTTAATCAACGTTAGTCAAAGATATATGTGAATGTTATGTTGAATGGTAACATAAGTAAATTCTATATATGTTGCGTTCTCAAAATCCGATTATGATTACGACATCCCTCTTCATAGTTCGGATTGTGAGAACATGGTAAATAAAAAAAATTTATAGCATGAATCTTGTCACATATGCTTCGGGTATAGGATCAATTACATCTATTCTAAATTTTCCAAATTCTTAGGGAATTAAGAGGGAAAAAGGAATAGAACCGGATATGACTAAAATGATTAAGCAATTGTTGCGGACAATCTGAGGTTTACCAAAGATTGGTTGCTCATGGACAATTGGAAGTATAATGTAAACTTTAGAAAGGACCATATTGACATATTCCTAAAAAGAGACAACTCTTGTTCAGAAGTGATAGTCAAAATGGTAATATGGAATTGTTTTCATAGGTGGAAGTGATTCTCTGAATCTATGTAAGATTGGAAAAATTAATGCAAAGAAGGATGTTCAAAGGAATGTACTTTGAATATGAGACTTCGTTTCCATGGAATTGATCTCCATTGGAATACATTGTAATGTCTTTTGCCAAGTATTTGTGACTTCTGTGCATAGTCACTACAAGAGAATCATTGCATATAAGTTTAGAATGTAACCGATTACAATAAATGGCAAGAGTTTGGTATTCTTACATTTACAAAAGGGATTGAGATTGTGAAATGAGCATCATTGGAGTCGTATTCAATTGATCTATTTCACAAAAGAAAGGACCATAGGTAAACATAGTGTGCATGCTTGTAGCATGGCATGACTATTGTTTTAATTCAAGTATTAAGTTGATAGATCGAAACATTATACAATGAATAATGAGTAATCAATATGGTGCTTAGATAAAGGGTTTTTATTTACACTCAAGAGTTTGGGGTCATATAGGATTAGTATTATTCTTGTGTTTCACTTTGCATATTTTGACTTCTAGAATAATTACTTTATTCAAACTCTCCACAGTCGATCATACGTTGGAACTAGGTATTGAATTAAGACTGTCATAAATTTGGCTTGTAAGATTTGTCTAAGGTGCATTAGACATAACAATGGTTGCTACAACATTCATGAATGCTCATAAGGTCTGAGTATTGGATTAAATCCATGCTCATTTTATCACTTCATGGATTTTATCACGAGTGAATCATGAGATGACAATATCTTATATTTTTCAAACCTAGAGATTTGAGTTGTTGACTATGAGTTGGTTGTACATTGATTGTACGAAAACACATCATTAACTTGATGTTATAAAACGTGCCTTTGTGTATGATTCAACAAGTAGTTAGTACAAGAATATGAGTCGAAGTTTATCCATTCCTTTTACCTCATAAGGATAAAAGCTATATCTGTGGGCCCCTTGATGACTTAGTGATGACACCCCTAAGTGCTTGGCCAAGCCTGGACTGATTTGATTTGTTCAATTAGTCAGTTATCATAAATCAAAAATTGGGAAACAACAAATGGAAAGAGAAAATGATTATAATCCATGTCTCAGTCCATATGATATCTAGAATGGAGGAATATATGATCCCTTATCTAATGGACATGTCATTGATTTGTTCAGAGTTCAACAGTGGCTTTTAAGGGCTACGATTGCTAGTCATGATTTTGGAGTCATACTTGCAATTATAGTTTTAGACTTATCCAAGTGGGAGACTGTTGGATTAGATGTCTAAGCCCATAACTATTATTGGTATATACACGACCCGAGAGTAGCATGGTGCATTTGGGTTGCATATCATCAGGATAATTTGTTAGGATAGACTTTTGAGAGAAGAGGTTATATATGCTTTATTAATATATTATAAGTTATAATATATTAAAATGACATCATATGAGTTAATTATTATTGATCAAGAATTAATTTGGAATTAATTTAGTGATCAAAATAGACTAATTAAATCTATGGGGACTAATTATGTTAATTAGTTATATTTATATGTGTTGGGCTTATGATCCATGTTGGACCAAACTTATGTATGGATACATAAAGAGTTGGGCCACATGAACAATGGATCATAAAACCCATGGGTATCGATTTGGGTTATATCCAGGACCTTGAAATCCCACATATAAATACATACTCCATTGCCAAAATCACCACTAGTGTATTCTTGGAGTTCATGGTGTTTTTTGGTGCTTGGATTCTCTCTCAAGTTTCTCCTTTTTCCATGATGTGTTGTGATTCCACTTGAGGCTTCCAAACTATTGGGGTTAAGCTCTTTAAGGCCAAACACATCATGACTTCAAGCTCCATCAAAAGGTATGTTATCCTAACTAGTATCTTATATGGTTTATATCAAATGCTCGTAGTTGTAGGCTTAATACCTTGGAAACCATTTGCATGTATAATTAGTGAAAACATAGATCCAAGGTATTTAGGGTTGTATGTGTACCATAGGCTATTGTATTATACCAAAACCCAACAACCTCGGCACCTCCCATAGCATAAGTACCTCAATCTTGGTCGGGTCTACCAAAATCCCATTCTGGTTAACGAGGTGTCCTCGGAACTGGACCTCTCATAACCAGAAATCACACTTGGAGAATTTGGTGTAAAGCCTCTCCATCCTCAATACTCCAAGAATCTCCTGAAGATGCTCCTCATGCTACTCTTTGGACCTTGAGTATACCAAAATGTCGTCGATAAACATGATCACTGACCGATCCAACAATGGTCTGCATACCCGGTTCAGGAGATCCATGAACGTTGTTGGTGTGTTGGTGAGTCCGAAAGGCATCACCACAAACTCATAATGCCCATAATGAGTCCTAAAGGTTGTCTTCTCGATATCCTCCTCGCAAACTCTCATCTGATGATACCCATATCTCAAATCAATCTTGTAAAACCAAGACGTCCCCTCCAACTGATCAAATAAATCGTCGATCCTTGGTAGTGGATAACGGTTCTTAACCATCAACTTGTTCAACTACCGGTAGTCAATACACATCTGGTGTGAACGATCCTTCTTCTTAACAAAAAGGATCAACGCTCCCCACGGTGAGCTAATCGGTCTAATAAAACCCTTCCCCAACAGATCATGAAGCTGCGAGGATAACTCCTACATCTGGGGCGGCGCAAGGTGAGAAGGTGCCTTGGAAATAGGCTCCGTAACCGGAACCAAATCAATCTGGAACTCCACTTGCCTCTCGGGAGGCACACCCAGTAACTCCTCGGGGAAAACATCCAGGAACTCACACACAACTGGAACATCGGAGATAGAACTTGGTCACTTAATGGCAACCCTCGTATCCATCACATATTCTAAAATCCCATACATCCCTAATGTAAACTTTGCCTCGCCCTAGCAGTAGAATAGAAGGTTGATCCAGATCTGGTCCCCTTTCCATATACAGTAAGCACTCCCCTACTAGTGTCTCATATAGTTACCATCTAACGCTTACAGTCAATCAAATCTCCAAACCGGCTCAACCAGTCCATGTTCATTATGACACAGACATCACCCATCGCTATCGGTACCAGATCTATTGGGAACTCAACACCAAAAATCTCCAATACATATCCCCGGAATACATCGGTGCCAAAAACCGCATGCTCGTCGGCTATAGAAACCCTCAGTGGTCGACACAACACCTCACGTCTGACACTAATGTGACGACTAAACGATAAAGACACAAAGGATCGAATCACACCCGAGTCAAATAACACCAAAGCAGGCACAAAACTCACAAGGAAAGTACCTATATACAACATAATATAAGCATAAGCAAATCTAAAAATAACATAAATAGGGAGATACGTAGCAGCAACAACATCAGGCGCTGCGCGGACCTACTCCACAGTCAACCGGAAAGCACTCCCACAAGCCCTCGGAGCCTCGGCCTTCATCGGCCGACCATCAGTAGCGCGCAAGTCAGCAGGAGTAGAAGCCTAGGCTGATCCTTGAGTGAGCTAAGGGAACTCGACCTTTCGATGGTTAGTCTCGTTGCAAGGAAAGCAAACTGCAAATCCCTTATGGCAGTCCTTCATCATGTGCCCCTCCTTGCCACATTTATAGCAAATCCCTGGTCGGAAAGATCCCTCATGACTCTTGCCGCACTTGCTATAAGTGTGACCCTTCTGGCCCCCCGCTCTCATATCAGTGGGCTTTTCCTGCTTCGTCGTTGGTTGCGACTATACTGGTCTCCTGTCTATACCCCGAGACTCTTCTTCCTCTCTGGTCTGCAACTCTAGCTCAATCTCCCTCCTCCTGGCATTGGTCTGAAGCTCTGCCAATATATGGTATGAAGAGTTCGCCATGAACTCCCAAATATCCCTCCTCAAGATGCTCAAATACCAACTCATACATTCTTGTGCGGTAGACACGTGCTTAGGGCAAAACAGTGCCCTGTCATGAAACATCCTCGTAATCTCTGTCATGATTTCTGTCTTCTGCTTGAGAGATAGAAACTCCTAGGCTAACTATTCCCTCTCCAGCTGGGGAATATACTCATCTCGAAACAACTGTGTAAACCTCTCCTATGTCACTGCAACATGGTCTACAGGAGTAAAACTAGTAGTCACGAACTTCCACCAATCCTTCGCTCCCAAGCGAAGCTGGTTCAGTGCAAACCGAAAACTCTCAGGTGCTCTGTGCATGAACACGTATAGAAACATCCCTCAATGTCGAAGATCCATATCATGGTAGCAATCGGATCTTGTGTCCCATGAAACTCTGGTGGCTTCATGTTGATGAACTCCCGAAACAACAACGAGTCACCTCCTTGTGGCCTAGCAGCAGCTACGGGTGCGGGTGGCTGTAGCAGTAGGAACCTCTATGATAGCAGCGTATCGCTCATCGAAAGTGTCAATCAGTGTGGTCTTAATGGTCCCGAAAATCTCTGGGATGTTCTCTCTGATAGCTGCGGCCACCTCCTCCGCAATGATCCTGCGGATCTCCTCATGACTGGTACCACTGCCCCCAGGGTTATTACGGGTAATCACTATAGTGTCTCTGAAAGCAAACACAAAATCATCAGAGACTAGCTCAATACACATGCACACTCGATTAGCTACCCCTACACGTTCCTTAGCTTCCTAATATTCTTACTTGGGTCGCATACATATCCGATGCTTTCAGTAGTATGGGCCCAATACTACCTTCCACACCAACCTGTAGTCATCTTAAGTCCTCCTCATAGGATCCTAATTCACAGTACTCTATCCCTCACGGATCTCAACTACTCTCTTGGTAGATTCCTTAATGTTCATATAGGTATCTCTCCTAGATCACTCAAAACTCTCTCTAAGGATTCCTGCTATGTTTCTCCCTACTCAGTACACATACAGAGCAATAGCAGATAAAATCAATAAATAGCATACCCTTGGCTAAGGCATCATGAATCAGGCAAATCTAGCCCTAATTTCAGAAGTCCCTAGTATATCCTCTAGCACGCAGCTCTAATATCTCATAAATATCTTATAATATAAACAAATAGTGGTATTTTAGTAAATCGCCATTCTGGCTCTGGCTGGCTGTACACACTGCTCTGTTTTTTTTCTATTTAAAACTCTTACTCGTTTTTAAAAGACCATTTCTCTTTATAAAATTTTCTCAATTCCTTAGTTTGAGCCAGAAGTACCTGAGAGTACGTCCGAATCCCTCAAACCAATGCTCTAATACCAACTTGTAAGACTGTAAATTTTCAGCTAAAATTTTCATTTTCAAAATCACATAATTCCAATTATCACTTTTCAAAAACCACAATTGTTTAAATTATCACAAAACACAAATCAATAATTGTTTGATAATAATCCAGGATCCTCTGAAACACAAACTCCATTTCGTGTGTACAATCAAGCCGATGCCTTCCCACGATCCTGAGGAGTACCTGAAACACATATCACACAACACGGCAAGCACGAAGCTTAGTGAGTCCCCCAAAATATCGCACATATATCGTTAGCCTCTCATGGCTATATCTCGGTAAAGACCCTCCGGTCAATATGTCTCAGTGGAGACCCTCCGGTCCCACAGCTCGGGACCCTCCGGTCTTAACTCAATGAAGCTTAGAATAATAAACAACATAAATCACAAAGACGTAATGCATGATATCACATAACTCAGTATAAGCACACAAGACCCTCCGGTCACACAATGTTACCACTAAGATAAGTATAGTGAGAAGACTCAACTCAGAAGTAAGCAAGTAGGCCTAACACCCCACGAACAGTCTAGACTCCGCCTACATAATATAATTATCTCTTAAAAGCAATTTGTAATAACCACTCCACGATGTTAAGCTAACTCCTCCACTAAATCTCAAAAATGGTAAAAAGACCATTTTACCCCTCCATGGTCTCTAAAGTCCATAGTTGACCAAACCCTAAAAGTCAATGAAAGTCAACAATCCATGTTGACTAAACTCGTCGAGTGCCTCTACATGACTCGTCGAGTTCCTTCGTTTTCTCAGAAGTACCAGGGAAATCCAACTCAACTCATCGAGTTGTCTCATCAACATGCTGAGTTGTAGCAAGTCCAGTCTATCGAGGCAAACCTTATCTGACTTGTCGAGTTGGCTCATGCACTCGCCGAGTTCCTCTAGACAGTTTTTCATTCAGATGATTCTAAGAAGAAATAAGGTCCCAAACTCTAGATCTAGCCTCCCAAGAAGAAATACCACGTAAAGCTGCAAGCTTTACGTCATGGCATCTAGGGCTCGAAATACCAACATAAGCTCTATATAGGGTTAAATGCATCAAAGCTTGCTACTAGCTTGATAAAGCTTGGAACTTTTGGGCTCAAGGGATCTCATATGGTCCAGATCTGAAGTCTCAACTCCTTGGCAAGCTCAAAACACTCTAGAACTCAAGGAAAGATGGAAAATGGCTCTAAAATCCCTAGAAACTAGATCTAACCAAACAATGAGCAAGGTGGTGACTATTTGCCTTCAAACAGGAGCTAAGACTGAATGAACACTGGATCCAAAAGCTCCTTCTTGTCTTAAGCCTCTTGCTCCTCGAATTTCCTACAAAGATGCACTAAAAGACACAATATTAGCCTCTCTTTCTCTCACACAAGGTTACATCTCGATTCGAGTTTCTCACAAAGTGTTCTGGTGATAAGGGAGGCAGAAATGAAAGCTTAAGGTCGTTTAAATAGGACACAAACCCTGAAATTAGGGTTTTCTCACTCAGTACCTACTCGTCGAGTTAGGGTCCTCCAACTCGTCGAGTTGGGGTCGTCCAACTCGTCGAGTTGGGGTCCTCCAACTCATCGAGTAGACTCTAAAAATCACACGACCAATTAACTCCTCTACTAGGCATGTTGGGGCATCTAACTCGTCGAGTTGCTTTTAAATTATGAAAATAAATAATTAAATATTGGACGTGGGAGTCGGGATGTTTCTCCAGTTACAGACTAGAATTTGATAATATCTAAGCATAGTACTCCCTAGACTTAAGTCCCACTATGTATCTTAGGTGTTAAGGATACAAAGATATTACCTTTTAATCAAGTATCATTTATGATAGTGATCCATGAGATGATCTTTATGCGGGTCAGTTCAATACTAGTTCTCTGACAAGTACCTATAAAACTTGGTTACAACCCATTGCCTCCTTTCATCTAGTGAAAGTTAACCAATCCAATTCATATTAGTCTTACTTCATAATTGCTCCCATAATTATAGCCAACTATGAACTTTTAGAATAATAAGATTATTCATGGATTAAAGATGTTAATATAGAACATAACAAGTATTGATGTTATGATCATATCCCAGTATATCAAAACATTATATATTAGTTGTTGCTATAATGTTCCAGTATCAAAATACTAAATCCAAATCAAAATCCCATTTCTAGAATAGTAAATCTCACAGCTAAAGTGTGACCATTCATACTTAGCCCATAAGGTCTTTATTAATGGGCTTGACTAAACTTAATTTGTGTGAATTCTATGAATACTATCATCTCCATATTTGACTTTACTCTAGATATAGTCAAATATCTTTGAGTATATGATTAGTGTTCTTTCATGACATAGAGTCTCATAGCTCGATGAAGTACAATCTCGAAGTCATAAAGATTTCTATGTGATCCATGAATGGCAGAGATCAACACAACTTTTCAATGAACTCATTTATCCAATTATATTAGATTTAAACTTCTAAAGTAGTGTACTCTTATTTTGTAGTATATTGTGTAATTTTTTTTGGTTGGACCTCATTCCAACAAAACTTACTCTTCATCCCACAATGACGTCATAATCCAATTATAATTCATAATTATATATATATATATATATATATATATATATATATATATATATATATATGCTTAGAAATCCAAATCTTATGTAGCTATTTACATGAAGATTTTATTCTAAACTAATTGTCTCATATACATTCTCTTAGCTCTTCTAAACTACTCTTAGAATGTTTCTATAGTCACCCGGTGATTTAACAATGTATTCAATTGGTAAATTATGATATGCTCATAACATGATCATATATTAAGTCTTATGCATAATATGGAATAAGTGATGGATTCATTTTCCAAGAAAATTAAATATAAATCATTTCAGCTAGTTTAAATCTATGAGCTAGGTCCTCTTGAGGCTGGCTCAAAAAATAATTCCACGTGACAATACCAAGGTTCCTCCAAAGGAATTTTGTATCTTGATCCCTTTCTAGTTATTTTCCATATACGCATAAACTTTTAGCATTCATTTTATCTATCTCTATATATTTTACATTTCAAGAATGTATAGTGTCCTTCCTAAGTCTTTCATTTTAGAAACACATTACGAGTCAAGGTGAAAACCCTTAGCATGGTTAGAATGTAATTTCTTATGAATAAGTATGTCTTACTCATACAAGGTTAGGAATGTCTCTATGCTCCCACTAGTTCCTAGTAATCACACATGTTCTATTCAATCTGATATAAAAGCATACCTTAGGGTTTCATATTAAAATGATGATTGCAACATTGAGATGCTTGCTTTATATTCACAAGTGGATCTCAAGCTTTACACATTTTGTTAATGTAACATAGATTAAGAAAACCTCCATGCTAATCTATATAGATATCTTATAGTAAATGTCTATTAAGAAAACCGGTCTTTCTTGAAATCTATTTGGTATATCTCATATTGAGAACATGAATATATAGTAAACAATATCCTTGTTGATCCAACCGTAGCTACTTGTGAAAAAGGTTTGATCACATTCAATGTCATGAGTATGATAAGAACCACAGTCAATGACATGAGTATGAGAAAATCCTTTTATAGCAAGTCTTGCCTTTAATGTGTATGTTTATCCATGTAATGTACTCTTTTTAGAAGAATCACTTAGTCTTTCTAGACTTTCTATAGAGAGGAAGTTAAATCAAGATCATACTTGATTATCATACATGTTTTACATCTTATTTTCATGACTCTAAGTCATTAATCAGATTTGAGATCTGACAAAGCATCTTGGTATTTGATAGATATTCTAGAAACCATCAAGAATAGCTCATCAATGAGAGATTGCACATTTCTCAAGTCATGGATGATTTCTACCACTAAATAGAACAATTTTTGTTTGTGAATAGATGTTATTCAGGTTTAAAAATCCTTGTGCCTCCCACTTTCTTTGTACCTCCCACTTTGTTTGTCATTAGAAGCTTTCTTTCTGCTAACTCGACTATCACAAGAATAAGAGAGCTTATTCTTTGTGGGTTTGCATATAATAATCTAATCTACATTTAGAGAACTATATACAAACATGTAGTTAGTAGATTTTAGGTTTAGAAGATTTAGTCCAACATAGGCTTATATCTACTTGTTAGTTGGTATTTATACTCAAGGTGCAATTTATAGTGTTATAAGGGTTATCCCAAGGAAATAACGAGGACATTTCTACCGATTAGAAAGTAAATCATGCTAAGTAAGATTTAATTCTTCCTTCATTATCATTAAGGCTTTAGATAGTCTTCACCAGTTTATATTTCAACTTTATATTTGAAAATTTAAACAAAGATTTCAAAATTATGTTTTAACATGTAAAATATAATTTATTACAACTATAGTTGTTAATAAAGTTGATTTGGTATCTTGTGCTAAATCTTAGACATTTATTAGAAAGGAAGTCATACACCATAGTGTATAATCCCTTAATAATTTATTTTCCCTACTACTTAGTGAAAATATAATTATTGATCTTTTATATATAAATAAGATTCACACATGTCAAATAAACTACATTATTTTCCTTCAAAGATCCCTTTATTGAAGTTGGAATATGTGAATAGTATTTATATAATAAAGATGACAATGTCAAAGATGAGTTTGATTTAAAACAAGTTTAAGTCAAAAGTATTTTACATATAGAAGTTGTTATTTATACAACATTGATATTTACTTAATAATTCTAATTAAGAGATCTACTCTCATAAAATAATATTAATCATTTCCAAATATGATGGTGATCATTATGAAAAACGATTTGAGTGTATAGTCAATCATTCATAAATTAAACTAAGACATATATTTAGGCAAGCTAAATTAAAACATGCACTGTTCCAAAACAAACATAGTTTCATATTACAAGTACATTATGTTCCAAGCATAATAAACTACACTCAGGGAGTCTAGTTCCAACTTGATTGTGCACAACTGGTTACTCTTCTATAAATATCTACAAGCCATTTATGAATATTATATTAACCTTTAAGTACTAAGTACCTAAGTGTTATATGAAAAATATGAGTTCTATCTAGTAGATTCCTGAAGTACTAGTCTCTTCCAGACTTCCTTTCTACATAAGAGAAGCAGTTCCTCTTCCAGTGTATAGTTTCTCCACAGTAGAAATATGATCCATCTATGGGTGCTTTCTTGAATCTCTTGGGCTTAGAGGATCCCATTCCATGAACTTATGGCCTTTTAGAGAACACATGGTGACTCATTTCAGCCTTACATTCTTCCTTTGTATGAGATAGTTCATACCAAAAGTTATTGTACCTTCGGAATATTATGTTAACCTAATGAAACATATAATATGCTTCTAAGCCTTCCGGTTCCTCCCAAAGTTATGGAATAACTTAATACAATATCTCTTTAGAAACATCATCAGAACCATTACAATGCTTCCACCAAACATTATCATTCGGTATGTCCTTGATATCAGGTTGTTCAGGAATAGGTCCTTTAAGAATGTACAACTTATTATCCTTTTGGATATTTTCTTTCAAAACAGGCGTCCATTGGATAATATTGTACCCGTCGAATATTAAATGCTCACGTTGATTTACAAGATCATATTGATGAATGTTTGTGAGATTGGATTTGGTTCTCATCTACAAAATTTTAACAAAATTCGTTTAGTATTTTCAATATTTAAACTTTTTAATAATTAATACCCTTTAAGTTTCCAAATAAATTGTTAGGTATACATTATCTTATCCACTTGAATTCAACTCAGTAGATATCGGTTATTAACTATATCTTACTATATAATTCCTAGATTTATGGGATCGCTAATAACAAATTTAATTAGACATGTTTGATCGCATCTATGCCTCAAAACTCTCTTTCTTAGGTATCATTTATCACAAAATATTTTCAATCAAATCATCCAATTTGAAAAACATTTGTAATTGGCCTATAACTTGGTTATAAAAACCGTGAATACACACCGGCCATAAAAAGATAACACTAAGCGGTTAGGTATCCTTTATCGCACTAGTGCACACAAAAGATGTGTAAGTGCTCTTAAAAACAAATTGCAATTATTTGAGGTTTGTAATAAAGGTTCTTTTATATTTTTTATAATTCTAGGTTTAAAAACATATGATATCAGGGTTATTACATGCATATAATAAACCATGGTACCAATTTTCAAAAAGAAAATCACTTTTAAAGGTTCTATATTGAAAGCTAGTTTTTATATAATTTTAACGCGATTCAATTTTAATAATCGACATTAAGCTTGAATCCATTTGAACGTTTTATATCTTTAATAAAACTTCCTTTTATTACTTATATATTTGGAGTTTGTATAAGTTATAAAAATCATCGTTTTAAAACTTATGTTTGAGTATTTCAAAATATGATGTTGTTAACGTTTCATAAAACCGAATTTTATTTTAAAACAATAATTTGTTACATCTTATGTCCACATTATAATTTTTGAAAATAGAACTCCATGTGATGGGTATTTTATCCAAGATTATATAAGCATGTGAAAAACAAGTTTATCAACCACACATAATAATTGCATAAAATAAACAGCACAAACAAGCATAAAATTATATGTGCATAAACACAATCAACTAATGAGATTTTTTGTCATCCAACCAAAACTCTTGTAATGTTGTTGTAGAAGCTGCCACTTGAGTAAACATCATTTGCTTGCAAAATAATGGAAAGGCTTCTTGAAAGCAATATTTCAGAAACTGTCACTAAAAGTCCAACAACCCTTTGTAAATAACATTAGTGACACTTTTTAGAAACTGTCACTAACTTTCAGCATGTTGTTAACTCAAAAATTCCTCTTTGGTCTTCAAAAATGGCTCCAACTTCATTTTTTGTTACATTTTAGTACAAATGAATTATTTCTAACAACTAATCTATTAATTACAAAAATAAACCAAAAAAACTAACCTATTTAATTTATTACATACCATATGAATAAATAAATTATTACAACAATTTTTATAAAACAACCAACACAACAACACAACTAACACAATGGTCATTGGATAGTTTATGCACATCATACATATCAACATACACATTAAACAACCTTTGTTTTTCTAAGGAAACTTTAAATAACAAAATATGCATGAAAAACTTTTGTCACATAAAATAACAATTATAAAGTTGTCATAGAAAATATGTATGAACTTGTTTTAAATAAAAAACAAGTTATCGATATTCTCCAAAAACTAACATTTCCAAAAATAAAAAAATCTAACCAAACTTTCAAGGTGGCTCTTGATATCAATTGTTGATTTTTTGTCACACCCCCAAACCGGAACGACAGAAACGTTCGGGGGTGGATGACATCATCTTCAGTATCACAACAACTGCATAATAGAAATCGAAGTACAACAACCATTACATTGATAAAATATAATTTTACATTCGTGTTCAAATCAATGTATACTTGACACCAAAATGTATAGCAAAACTAAAAGACATGACTATATGAAGCTCCGTCTTCTCAAAACTTATGGATACCCGCTTATTGATTTCCTGAGAATACAAGTAGTTTTGAAAAGAGTGTCAACAATTAAGTTGGTGAGTTCAGAATCATGTTTGTAATTGAAATCTATCATTTGTTCCTTGAAAATATAAGTATGTTTTTCCAAGAAAATCCTATATTTTCTGTTGTAACTGTGTTGTAGTCTTGATAACCTAACACTAAAATGTGTAATTAATATCGTACTATGAAATAATATAATGTAGTTTTATTTCACATATGTATGTTTTCTCTGTACTGATGTAGTATTCTGTATTTGTACTTGTATGAAAACTCTCTAACTGTAAGTTCCTGGATTCACCAGTTGTACTGTAAAGTATTGTATTATAGTTTTATTATTTAATAAAACTAAGTAAAGTTTTTTACTTATTCATACACTTATCATATTGTTCAATACCAAATTGTGAGTTATCATAACCATGTTTGTTGACCTATGCTTGCCTGAACACAACGTTCTTCAGGCATCGTAATTGGTACGACATTTGTCACCCCATGCCTGACTGTAGCTAACAGTTAAGGTGCAGGATTTCCAATCCCGTATAGATCTATACATAAGTGTCACGCTCTCCCTCCAGGAGACTCTGGTTATAATTTCAGGGCTTGTTTGATACTTTAGATAAGTACTTGAAGTATGTCTCACAAAGCTATATCGACGGTTACGTGTAGAATAATGAAAAGTCATTTTGAAATGAATAAACTGTATGTATGTCTCATAAACTATATTTATTATAGTTGATATGTTTGTTTCTGTATTATAACCTAAACTTGGTAAAATAGTAAGTTTGTTCCATAAACTATACCTATTATAGTTTATATGTTTGTTTTAATAAAAATGTCAACTGAAAACTATTTGAATAGCTTTGATTTTTATCACAAGATTCCTTGTGTTTTACTTGTATCCCCCCTTAAAATATGAAAAGATAATGAAAACGTAGGGGTATTAACTCACTTGATAAATGGGTGATTCGGACAGCACTTCGCTACTTGAAATCGCGAGTTTATGCTAAAAATTGGGTTCTACGTGGGCAGAGTTTCAAACTGAAAAGATTCTTTTCTTAGGGACTTCTAGTGCTCCGGGTTTTCTTCTAGTGTTAGGGAGGTTCCCTAAGCTTTGGGTGGGTGGGTAGCTGGGGGGGGGGGGGGGTTAGAGTGGCTTAAAAGGGTGTATAAAGTGAAAGGAAGAATGAATTTGTAAAAGGAAAATAGGAGGCCTCACATTCTATTTATAGTAGTGAAATGGTCCTCGGTACGTTGGGCGTACCTGCGAGGACGCTACGCGTTCCAGTACGATGGGCGTACCCTCATACGTGGTGGTATTCGGAGGAACGTGGCATCTAATCGGTTTCCGGGCTTCGGACATGTCTGTTTACGCGAAGGAGGAGCGACATACCCGACTCCGGACCAAGTTTCCGAGTACGCGGGCGTACTCCTTCGAACTCCCTCGGAATTTGTGCCTTGAACTTCAAAAATTCATAACTTTTGCATACGAGCTCCATTTTTGAAATTCTTTATATCCACGTATAGGTGAGAGCATACTCTGCAACTTTTGTAGACTCTGTTGGCAAATTTTGAATTTATTTTTGAAGTTATATTTATAACAGGTCGGGACAGGAAAAATCCGTTAAAAGTTCATAACTTCTTCATCCGACGTCTGTTTTTGTCTTTCCTTTTACCTTTGAACTACTATTGACAAGATCTTCGATTCTTGTTTAGGTTGTGTTGGCTAAAAAATGCTTGATCTAAAATTCGGATTCCGGGTTGCACATTGTTATGCCAAATCTTAGAAAATTCATAACTTCGTCACACGAAGTCAGATTTGGACGTTCTTTTTATGTACGCTCTCAGTTTAACGTATACTACGACTTTCATTTAGATCACTAAGGCTAAAAAGTATTTTATTGTAAACTCACTTTTTACGACACACATCGTCGTGCCGGTTTTGTCACGAAAATTTGATAGATGATAGCTTCTTCGTTATAGTTCAGATTTTAGTGTTCTTTATATTTCCAAAATCCTTGTTGCGACCACTACTACTTTCCTCATAGATATCATGTTTATCTAACATTTTGTTTTAAATTTTTTATTTCTTTATTGCTTTAAAACGAATTACAAGTTGATCTAGACTATTACATTGAGTTGAAATATCGGGTCATTACATTATCCCCCCGTTAGAGGGAATTTCATCCCAAAATTGTTTGTAAAGTGGTACTCATGAACTAGGGAAAGGATGGGGGTATTTCTGTTTCATGTGATCTTCCCGTTCCCAAGTGAATTCAGTTCCCCGCTTGGCATTCCAGCGAACCTTCACTATCAGTATACGACTTTGTTTTGTTCTTTTGATTTCCCTGTCTATGACCTCCATTGTTTATTCTATGAAGTGTAGAGTCTCATTTAACTCGATTTATTCGGTTGGGATTACAAGAGTTTCATCAAACAAACACTTCTTTAGATTAGATACGTAAAAATTGGGCTGAATGTTACTAAGTTCATGTGGTAGATTTAGTTTATATGCTACCGGACCGATTCTAGCAAAAATCTCGAATGACCCAATGTACCTTGGATTTAGTTTTCCATGCTTTCCAAAGCGCATCATGCCCTTCCAGGGTGAGACCTTTAACAGAACGCGATCAAAAATCTGGAATTCCAAAGGTTTTAGTCTCTTGTCTGCGTAACTCTTTTGTCTGTCTCTAGAAGCTTTCAATCATTCTTAGATTTGAACGATCTTCTTAGTCGTTTCTCTTATGATCTCTGGGCCAGTGAGAGTGCTGTCAGGAATTTGCCCTCTAGCTAGTTGCGTGTCACCCACCTCAACCCAGAAATAGAGGGGATCTACACTTACGGCCATAAAGGGCTTCAAATGGGGCAATCTTGATGCTGGTGTGATAGCTATTGTTATATGAGAATTCAGCAAGAGGAAAATGGGTATCCCATGCCTTACCAAAATTGATCACGCAAGCTCTCGGCATGTCCTCCATGGTTTGAATAGTTCTCTCACTCTGCCTGTCAGTTTGTGAGTGGTAGGCTATACTCATGTCCATCCTAGTTCCTATAGATTTTTGTAGTGATTGTCAGAACCTTGAGATGAATCTACTATCTCTATCAGAGATAATAGATATTGGCACACCATGCAGTCGGACTATCTCTCTTATGTAAGTTCTGGTCAATTTCTCCATCTTGTCTGTTTCCTTTATTGGTAGAAAGTGTGTGGACTTGGATAATTTTTCAATGATTACCCAGATGGTGTCATGACCACCCGTGGTCTTGGGCAACTTGGTTATGAAATCCATTTTAATCTGCTCCTACTTCCACTCAGGTATTTCTGGTTGTTGTAGTAAACCTGAAGGCTTATGGTATTCTACCTTGACTTTGGCGCAAGTCAGGAACTTGCCCACATAGGTAGCAATCTCAGCTTTCATGTTCGGCCACCAATAAAGTCTCTTGAGATCCAGATATGTCTCATCTGAACCTGGATGAACAGAGTATCGAGTCTTGTGGGCTTCGTTCATGACAACATTTCTGTAGCCACCAAAATTCAGTGTCCAGATCCAATCCATGAGATAACGAACTCCATCACGCTTTATTCCTAAGTTCTTCTCCATCCCTCTCAAGGCTTCACTTGCCACATTTTCGGGTTTCAAGGCTTCCAGTTGAGCCTTATTGATCTACGTGGACCGGTGTGAATGGATTGTCATAGTTAAAGATAGTGAATCTTGCATTCGTAATCATTGAGTAGTTCTACCCATCGTCTTTGTCTCATGTTAATTTTTTTTAATCGAAGATGTGTTGGAGGCTCTTGTGGTCTGTGAAGACTGTACACTCTATACCATAAAGATAATGCCTCCAGATTTTTAAAGCAAAAATCACTGCTCCCAGTTCAAGGCCATACGTGGAATAGTTGACCTCGTGGTTCTTAAGCTGTCTCGAGGCATAAGATATGACCTTTCCTCGTTGCATAAGAACGCAACCTAGCCCTTGCTTGGATGCATTATAGTAGACTACAAAATCTTCCATCCCTTCTGGGAGGGACAAAATCGGTGCGCTGCATAGGGCTTGCTTTAATGTCTGGAAAGCAGTTTCTTGTTTCTCCTCCCAGTTGAAAGTTACACCCTTCTGAGTTAGGGTGGTGAGTGGTTTTGCAATTTTGGAGAAGTTTTGTATGAACCTTCGGTAGTAGCCAACAAGGCCTAGGAATTAGCGGATTTCTGTTGGCATTTTTGGTGTTGACCAGTTCTTGATTTCCTTGATTTTGGAAGGACCCATGTGTATTCCTTCTTTTCTGACTACGTAACCTAGGAAGTCCACCTTTAGAATGCAAAACTTGCATTTTGAAAACTTTGCATACAACTTCTATGTCCTTAATGTTTCCGAGACCTTTTGTAAGTGTTGATTGTGTTCTTTCTTACTCCGGGAATAGTCTAAGTAAGGTCGACACACATGGTTCATCAGGTCCATGAATATTGCAGACACATTTTTTAAACCGAAGGGCATCACTACGAATTCATAGTGACCGTAGCGAGTTCGGAATGCGGTCTTAGGAATATCTTCTTCCTGCACTAGTAATTGGTGGTATCCTGGTCTTATGTCAATCTTTGAGAAGAAACTTGCTCCTTGTAGTTGGTCAAAGAGGTCATCGATTTGTGGCAAAGGGTATCGATTCTTTATAGTAAGTTTATTTAATTCAAGGTAGTCTATGCACATACAGAATGATCCATCCTTCTTCTTCACGAACAAGACCGATGCTCCCAAGGCGAGAAGCTCGGTCTGATGAATCCTTTGTTGAGTAGTTCGTTTAGTTGGCTGGATAATTCTTGTATCTCTGACGGTGCTAAATAGTACGGGGATTTAGCTACAGGGGTAGCTCCGGGAATCAGGGCAATTCAGAACTTGACTTGGCGTTCAGGAGGAACTCCTAAAAGATCTTTGGGGAAAACATCAAGGAAATCACAAACTTCGTGGATATCCTTGATGTTTTTCACTTCTTGTGTCTTATCTACCACGTGAGCAAAGAAGGCATGGTACTCTTTGCAAAGATACTTCTGGGCCTTGACACAAGAAATGATTTGAAGACTTGTTTTGGGTTTGTTACCATAAATAACGAGAGATTCAATACTTGGAAGATTAAGACGAATAGCTTTTTCATAACATAGGATATCAGCATGGTGAAGACATAACCAATCCATGCCGATGATAATGTCGAAGCTTTTAACTAAGACTGGCATAAGATCAATTTGGAAGGAATAGTTGTTTAGAGTAAGTATGCACCCTATGAATATATCATTTGTACTCTCGGTCTTTTCGTTTTCCATCTATACGGTAAATGTGTCTTTTAATGTTTGGGGATTTTGTTTTAGTAGATGTTTGAATTTATGGCTCACGAAACTTTTCTCCACACCAATATCAAAAAGAATGCATGCATAAGAATTGTTGTGAAGAAACGTACCAGTAACCACGGTAGGATCTGACATCGCTTCTTCATGGTCAATTGCCAAAATTCTCCCTACACCTCCATCATTCATTGTCTTTGGGCAGTCTCTCTTGAAATGCCCGATTTCCCCACACTCATAACAAGCTTGACTTACTCCCGTGGTGGGGACTTGAGAGATGGGTTATGCTGGTGCTTTACAGAAGCGGGCGGTGTGCCCCTTCTTGTTTTAGTTTCTACAGTGCATTTCCTTGAAAACTCCCGTGTGATAGAAGTTGCACTGGGTACACATTGGAAGATTCCCAGCATATCGACTGGGAGGTGTTGGAGTGGCAGAAACAGGGAGAGGAGTAGAAGTATGAACAACAGCGGGAATAGTAACAACGTGGACTGCCACTGTTTGCTGCTACTTTGAGGGTTCTTGTGATGATTGCCCCTTTCTTTTGTTTCAAAATTTCTTTTTGCTGCCTCATTCTTTGGGTTTTTCAGAAACGGCTGGCATGGAGCCTTGACGAACTCCATGATCTACAATTTTATGTGCCATACGCTTGGCACTATCGAAAGTAAGTGGATTGGAAGCTATAACGTTTCCTTGAGTCTGGGGAGTTAATCCCCATATATACCTTTCCACCTTCTTACTCTCCGAGGTGACCATCCCGAGACACAAAAGAGCTAGGTCACTGAATCTGGCCGTATAAGCAGCGATATTGGAGTCCTTCATCGTTAGACTCCATAGTTCGTGCTCTAACTTTTGTATTTGCCTCTAGGACAGTACTATGCTAGCATTAAGACCTTTAAATCTTCCCATGTCATGGCATTGGCTACTGGGAGAGAAAACGACTCGACATAGTCGTTCCACCAAGATAGGGCTCTGTCCATGAAAGTGCATGCTCTAAATTTCACATTCCGAGTTTTAGGGCAAACACAAATATCAAACACCGATTCGGTTTTCTCGAACTAGCATGTTAAGGCAATGACACCTCCAAAGCCATTAAAGGATTTAGGCTTGGCATTCGTGAAGTCTTTATAAGAACACTCCCTTGGGTGTCCTAGACTTTCCCCATGATTAGAGTTGTGGGCACCACTATCGGCTCCACTATTACCACTAGCGTTAATTTGCATCATGGCAGCAGCCACGACGGCTGTTACTGCTGCTTGGAAGACATCAGGATCATACCGTGGAGGTGGTGGCGGTAGTGCAATTGGTGGAGTATTGTTGAAACGCCTATTTGATTTACGTGCCAGCATCTTACTCTACAAGATTTAAAGAGGAAATGATGATAAGTTCTTTATAGTAGTTATGAGTCAAGTGATATTGAACAAGATATATCTTAGTTCTAAATGCATCATATTTTGACTGTTATAGTGTTCTATTAAGCGATTTACAATAAATACTAATATAATTAAACACTCGACAATTTCGTTTATAACAACACTTATAATGGATTTGTATAGTATATTCCATACCAGGTCCTTCTAAATTCACTTGGTGTATACAAGTTGTATGTAATTAAGATTGAATAGACTATCAAACATAATGGGTCTGACTTAAGTTCACAACCAAACAGGGAATAGGGCCTAAAGCGGTTCTACCATTTCTAAGTAAATAGAATTTCTATTACATAATACTTTAACATATACACTAAATAATCATAGACTTACCATGAGTAAACATTTGATAAGAATATTATGAAATTTCTGAAAATTCCCAAGGAAATAGAATGCATGTCAATTTCGTTGATATATATATATATATATATATATATATTGTACATAGTATTTAGGAAAAATTGACCTTAATATAGGTCTACATTATATCAACTTAAGGAAATATTTGACTACATTACAACCCACGAATAGTGTATTCACTTAATCGTAGGATCAACTTACATATCGAAAAGAGTGGCACTAATGCCCACTCAGAAATATAGTCTATAACATAGTGTGTGTAGTGTATGCACTACTCGCGATGGTTGTTGCTCTGTGGACCATGAAAAGAGGCCAAGAAATTCCGCATCGCTCTTGACTCAGTTCTGGATTCTGTCACTTGGCGTTATGCCTCGATTACCCGCCCCTCCAATACAACTTGATTTTCCCAAAGTTCCCTAACCTCAGCTCGTGTTGCAGTCATCTGTACCTGAAGGGCCTTGGTGTTTTCTCAGGTCTGATCATGCTCTTCATCCAGACGGTGATGATGCACAGCTGTAACTTCAGTGGTGGTGCCAACCTCCATGATCTGTTTGGCGGATGCGCTCGTCTGTTCTCCAATTCGGTTGATTAATTGTACATGACCGGGAGGGCTCTGTTTGCAGGTCCTCTGTGACCAAGATTGTAAAAACCTCGTTCCATGTTGTAAGGGAGCCGCTGGCCTTGTTGTCTGCTCCACTGCTCTAGGTTTTCCGCCCAATGAGACGTGGGTCCATTGTAGCCGTAACGATGCGTTGGAACACATGCTATGTATGGTGGATTAATAACATTGGGTTTAGTGTCTGAGTCTTCCTCTTCTTCAGAATCTTTTTCTTCTTGTTGTTCCTCCTCAGGATCCTCTTCGGGATCATCTTCTACCCAACCACCATTTCCCTTATTAGGAAAATAGAGGTCTCCAGGTGGGTGAAATCCTGCCATAATGTCTATACGAGAATAGAGGCAAGAAGCATAGAAAGAATGTTGTTTTATAGTATTACAAAATACTCCTATAGTAATTTAAGTTTATATGATAAAGGCTCTCTTTATGGTTTGTTGGTAAGTTTTAGACTTGTTCCAACATAACGATCACTCCCAAACATATGTTGGTCATATCTCAAATAAATGTAGTTGATCAGGCTATATTTATCCTAGATATGATTACATAACTGTCTAGGTTTGATTGTAGTGTCCAACATCTAAATACTTATGTTTTGTTCTTCTTGGGATACTAGTCCTAGTATGTAAGCATGTATGTATACTTTTATAAAAATATTATTATATTTTAAAAGTATAACTCTTGGTCAGAGTGCTTTATCCCCATTGTATTTATAGTTGTATATCGTTTATGGTTTGATATACTTCGTTCACTATAAACAATGCCCGGATACCAATCTGTCACACCCCCAAACTGGAACGACAGAAACGTTCGGGGTGGATGACGTCATGTTCAGTATCACAACAATTGCATAATAGAAATCAAAGTACAGCAACCATTACATTGATAAAATATAATTTTACATTCGTGTTCAGATCAATGTATACTTGACACCAAAATGTATAGCAAAACTAAAAGACATGACTATATGAAGCTCTATCTTCTCAAAACATGTGGATACCCGCTTATTGATTTCCTGAGAATACAAGTAGTTTTGAAATGAATGTCAACAATTAAGTTGGTAAGTTCATAATCATGTTTGTAATTGAAATCTATCATTTGTTCATTGAAAAAATAAGTATGTTTTTCCAAGAAAATCATATATTTTCTGTTGTAAATGTGTTGTAGTCTTAATACCCTAAGACCAAAATGTGTAATTGATATTGTACTATGAAATAGTATAATGGAGTTTTATTTCACATAAAACCATGAAATGTATGTTTTCTCTGTACTGGTGTAGTATTCTACATTTATACTTGTATGAAAACTCTGTAACTGTAAGTGTCTGGATTCACCAGCTGTACTGTAAAGTATTGTATTATAGTTTTATTATTTAATAAAACTAAGTGAAGTTGTTTACTTATTCATACAATTATCATATTGTTCAATACCAAATTGTGATTTATCATAACCATGTTTGTTGACCTATGCTTGCCTGAACACAACGTTCTTCAGGCATCGTAATTGGTACGACATTTGTCACCCCATGCCTGACTGTAGCAAACAGTTAAGGTGCCGGATTGCCAGTCCCGTATAGATCTATACATAAGTGTCATGCTCTCCCTCGAGGAGACTCTGGTTATAATTTCAGGGCTTGTTTGATACTTTAGATAAGTACTTGAAGTATGTCTCACAAAGCTATATCAACGGTTATGTGTAGAATAATGTAAAGCCATTTTGAAAGGAATAAATTGTATGTATGTCTCATAAACTATATTTATTATAGTTGATATGTTTTTTTCTGTATTATAACCTGAACTTGGTAAAATAGTACGTTTGTTCCATAAACTATACCTATTATAGTTTATATGTTTGTTTTAATAAAAACGTCAACTGAAAACTTTTTGAATAGTTTTGATTTTTAACACAAGATTCTTGTGTTTTACTTGTATCCCCCGTTAAAATATGAAAAGATAATGAAAACATAGGGGTATGTGCTCACTTGATAAAGAAGATTTGTGGATAACAATTGGACAAGAAAGAGCTTTTATATCTAGAGGTTATTCATCATTTCTAGCTTATTGGAGTAAAAAGCCCTACCTTGATGACTCCATGTGATAGTTTTAGTTTAGGGCTTATGTTCTTCATAGTATTGTCCTTAAGATGGTTCTTAAGATTGTAAGCTACTCCAGAAGAAAATAATGTTGGCTCCTAGTATTTTTGATGTCCCTTGAGCATAAAAATGGTGTCTTGCTGAATTAAGTTCAACCATGCAAAGGTTGAAGGTTGTTTCATGAAGTTAGAGTGATAAAGTCCAAGATTTGACCTTTTTAAGCCATGCAAAAGCATAAAGTTGGCTACGTTACGGCTTAATACGCTTCAAGGAGCCTAGATCTGAAGTTGGATGTTAGGTCTTAACTGATTAAGACGTCAAAATGGAAAATTTCCATGTGGGGCATACGCATATATACGCCGAGCGTACGCACTTGGGATCCGTTGATGCGAAGCTTTTGAGTACGACGGGCGTACTGATGGTACGCTTGGCGTACTCATCAAAAGGGACTTTGGGCTTTATTTCGGGCCATTTTTGGGACTTAACGATTTTGGGCCCTTGTTGGGCCGTGGGCTTTTCTGTGATAGGCCTTTAGACTTGGACCCATTTTAGACATGGTATATCTTTTGGGCTTTAGGACTAACTGTATTTGCGACTTGGTGGTTTAGGCCCAATAACGCAAGGATTAAGTAGCCTTTTTCCCTTAAAGCTAGGATTTAGGGTTTTGGACTGTCGCGGGTGGATTATTAACCTAATTTCTAATTAGGCTTTTATTACTTGTGATTTAGAGGGAGAGGATTTCGCGAGTCAGCGGCTCGAGTACGATTTGATATCTTCAGTCTCAAGTGATTTTCCTTCACTATAGTTGTGGGTCAAAGGCACCAATGCCGACCCACTAGGTCATGTTTGTAGTATGATAATTATCCTCTGTGACTCTTATTATTATGATTATATGGGGTATTTTGGGGGAGCTCACTAAGATTTTTGCTTACGGTTTTAAGTTTATGCTTCAGGTACTTCTAGCTTAAAATGGAAGGGTCCAGCTTGATCGCACTGTATTTATCTATGTTTTTCCGCATCACGTGAGTTTGGGATTTTGTACTCTAATAATATTTACTATGATATACTCTCGACTGTTTTGATATGATTATCGTATGATTGGAATGAATTTAAAAATGAAATTTTTATTTGAATTTTTGGGATGTACAAGTTGGTATCAGAGCGTTGGTTTGAGGGATTCGGGCATACTCAAGGGTGTGTCTGAACTCAAATCGTGGAATTGGTAGATTTTACATAAAAAGAAATATTTTAATTAAAGAAATGGGTACGACACGTGCAATCAACTGAGTTCAAGTAAGTCTTCCCAAAACACCCATACATGTTATATGTTTTATGCTATGATATGCGAATCGCATGGTAGATTAGGACTAAGGATCTACTCAAGATTGAATGGTAGTATGCTAGGAGAGATGCCTTTATGTGCCTATTGTGTGAGCTTATAGATATGCATGCTAGTATGATATCAGTTATCTGATAGGATGGCCTATTTAGGTTATGTTCAAAGTTGAGATGATTGATGCTCGAACGTTGCGTGCTTTGTGCTTTTAGGAAATTTTATTAGTACTAGCTGACTAGTGGATGAATGTGTTTGATTACATATTATTGGGATTAGATAATTTAAGAAGGATAGGCTTAACTCTATTGCGCAGCTCTTGTTTAAGTCCAACCGTTGTAGTGTGGGAGCTTTCATTCAAAGAATTATCTAGTACCAATATTATGTAATTGTATTTGTATGGTAGTTAGATGGTATTAGTGGGGGTTCCTTCTACAGCTAATAGCAGAGAGTGGTGAGGAAAGGAACCTAAGGAAGTCTTTGGAAGCACAATATTTATACTGGAAGGAATGGCTTTGATGAGTATGAGGAGGGTATTAGATGGGAAGGAGTGACTTTTGGGAGTCGAGATAGTCCTTGAGGAGGGTAAAAGTAGGTGTGGAAGGTAGTATTAGGCTCGTACTATTGGAAGCACAGGATTTATACATGAGACTAGGAAGACCATGATGAATCTAGGAAGCTCAAGAGTGCGAAAATCTTTGTGTGTTCATTGTTTTTTATTTGGTTATGTTTCAGTATGGTGGTGACACGTAATAGAGTAAGGGGTTCAGGATCCAGATCTGGTTTGGGCATGGGCACCGAACCAATTGATGAGGGATTACGTGAGTTCATTGTGTCAGAGATTACTAGAGGCATCCTTGATGCAACCATGGTGATGTTTGGGTCAATCAAGGAGGGTATGATGGAGCTGATGGAGGATCGCCTTCGTATCTTCAGAGCTGATTTGCCTGTTGTCCAGTCCGGGGCCCACACTCTCTCCTTGAAGGATTTTAGGGCATGTGGGGCACCAAAATTCTTTAGGGTGAAGGAACCCAATGCCACCAAGCACTTGCTAACAGATATTGAGTGTGCCTAGATGATGAGCTTCTGCCCTGAGGGGTCGAAGGTGAGGTTCATTGCAGGATATATGAAGGAGCGAGCTCAGGATTGGTGGGAGGAGGTTGGCTCCGCCTTGGGAGAACCAACCATTGATTCCATGACCTGGTTAGACTTTGTGACCCGATTCCGAGCGGAGTGTGCACCGGCTGTTGAGGTACAATAACTAGCGAGGGAATTTCTAGATATGCGGCAGACAACTCAGACCGTGGCGGAGTTTGTTAGTTTTTCCGATGCGGAAGATGAGGATATGAAGAATACCTGGTACCATGACATGCTGAGACATGATATTAGGGAGTTTTTTAGTTTTTCCGACTGCCCGACTCTGGAGGAAATGATATCCAGGGCCCGAGAAAGGGAGATTGATTTGGAGCATATAGGGAAGAGGAAGGCGGAGCATGGGCAGACGACTGGGGTTTCGACGAAGAAATCCAAGGGCTTCGATTCTAGATCAAAGGACCAGCAGTTTCGGAGCCGATGTGACAAGTGCAACATGGCACATGATGGAGTCTGTAGAGCGGGTGGTTTGGGTTGCTACAAGCACGACAAGACAAAGAATTTCAGTAAGGATTGCATTGCTGCTACCACCACCACACAGACATCGAATACAATTTTCTTCCATTACAATCAGAAGGGACACAAGAAGGCCAAATTATTGATTTTAGCATTAGGATTACTAGTAGCAACACCTGCTCTAGCGACTTCGAGGATCGCTGATGGCTGCCAGGGCATGGCGGAGGCACCAGTTGTTCGGAGCAAGGCATTTCAGCTGACAGCCGAGGAGGCTCGTACAACACCCCATGTAGTCGTTGATATGTGTCTTCTCCTTACCTTCTTATTTATGTTATTTGTTATGCTTATATTTTTGTATTGTTTTGGGGTCATTGGGTCATTCCTTGCGAACATTCTTCCTGCATTGGTCTTATTCAATTCGAGGGTTACCCGATCTTTTGTATCTATTATGCTTTGCAAGAGGTTTGACGATGCTCCGTGAGAGTTGGATTATCCACTTGAGGTTGAGATCGCCGATGACCGTCCAGTGCGAGTGTCGGGGGTTCATTGAGGATGCACCTTAGAGCTATTAAGTGAGCAGTATCCGATTGATTTGGTTCTGATTCCGCAAGTTCATTGTGGGGATGGATTGGTTGAGCCCCATTGGGGAAATGATTGATTGTGGGCTTCAGTTGGTATGTGTTTGGAACCCAAGTGGGGGAGAGTTAGTGATCCATGGTGAGGGTTCTCACCGTGGGCCAACTCTCCGGTAGCTAGGGCCAGGCGTTATCCTCAGCATGGATGTTCTAGGTTTGTGGCCTATATAATGGATGCCTAGGAGAAGGGTGAGGTTACCACTAATGATGTACCGATTGTTCAGGAATATCCAGATGTATTCCTGAAGGATTTTTCGGGAGTGCCTCCATAGAGGTAGGTGGAGTTTTGGATTGACTTAGTTCCAGGTGTCTCCGATAGCCAAAGCACCTTACCGGTTACCACCTCCAGAGATGCAGAAGTTGTCTACACAGCTACAGGAGCTGCTAAACAACAGATTTATTCGGTCGAGCACTTCACCATGGGGAGCGCGGATCTTATTTGTGAAGAAAAAGGATGGGACGCATCAGATGTGTATTGACTATCGGGAGATGAATAAGTTAAGGTGAAGAACCATTACTTACTCCCGAGGATCGAAAATTTATTTGATAACCTTCATGGCACATCTTGGTTCTCCAATATCTACTTACGTTCAAGTAATCACCAGATGAAATTCAGAGAGGACGATATGCAGAAGATGACCTTTCGGACTCGTTATGGTCATTACAAGTTCGTATTGATGCCTTTCAGGCTCATCAATTCCCCATCCACATTCATGGATCTCATGAATTGTGTATGCAGGCCAATGTTGGATCGGTCTATGATAGTGTTTATTGATGACATCCTGGTCTATTCCAAGACCCAGGAGCATCATGAGGAGCATATAAGGGAGGTATTAGAGACTTTGAGGAGGGAGTGAATGTATGAGAAGTTCTCCAAGTATTAGTTCTGGTTGCGTAAGGTGCGGTTTTTGTGACACCTTGTTAACCAGAATGACATTCTGGTCGAGCTGACCAAGATTGAGGCGGTGATGAGGTGGGAGGTTCCGAGGTCTACATCTGAGATTCGGAGTTTCCTTGGATTGGTATGTTACTATCAGATATTAATTCAAGATTTCTCCAAGATAGCGGTTCCCTTGACCAGACTGACAAAGAAGACTGTCACATTTCGTTGGGGGCTTGAGCAACAAGAAACTTCTCAGACTCTGAGGTAGAGACTGTATGAGGTGCCGATTTCGACCCTGCCGGAGGGTGTTGAGGACAATTTGGTATATTGTGATGCGTTGATTATGGGTTTGGGTGCACTTTTGATGCAGCGAGGTCATGTGATTGCTTACTCTTCGAGAAAGTTGAAGCCTCATGCAGCGAATTATCCTACGCATGGTTTGGAGTTAGGGGCTATGGTTTTATCCCTCAAGATTTTGTGACATTACCTCTATGGGGTCCTTTGTACTATTTACACATATCACAGGAGTCTGAGGTATTTGATGGATCAGTCAAATCTGAACATGATGTAGCGTAGATAGTTTTATGTGGTGAAGTATTATGATTATGAAATCCTTTATCACCTGGGGAAGGCCAACGTGGTGGTCATTTCTCTCAATCGTAAGAGGGTCACAGCTCCGATTAGGGATTTATGTTTGAGGATGGCAGTGTTTACCTCGTTATTAAAGAAGATTCAAGTGGCCAAGATCAAGGCTATGAAAGAAGAGCACCGAAAGAGTTAGCGCATTGTGGGACATATGGCTTCCTTCGATTATAATAGTTATGGGTAATTGACCCTTAATCGAAGGGTATGGGTTCCGTATTAGGGTGGTGTGCGACAAATTTTGATGGAAAAGGTGCATAAGTCAAGATTCTCTATTCACGCCCGAGTGACAAAGATGTATAGAGATCTCTGACTTGATTATTGGTGCCTATGTATGAAGCGATATGTGGCATGGTATGTGGAGAGGTGTTTGACTTGCAGGAAAGTCAAGGCCAATCATCAACGACCTCACGGAAAAATGGAGCCATTGGATATTCACATTTAAAAATAGGAAGAGATTATGATGGATTTTCATCACCAAATTGCCTCGGACGGTGCACAGTGTGGATTTGATATGGGTCATCGTGGATCGATTGACCAAGAGTGCGTATTTTATCCCGATTCAGGAAAGTATCTATGCGGAGAAGTTGCCAAACATCCACATTCAGGAGGTTGTGGCACGCCATGGGGTTTTGGGTTTCTATGGTCTCGGATAGGGATGTTCGGTTCACTTCCAGATTCTGGAAGAAATTCCACGAGGAGTTGGGTACTCGTTTGCACTTTAGCATGACTTTTCACCCATAGAAGGATTGTAACACTAAAAAAATTCAATAAATTTAAAATTTTCAAAACCAACCATTAATCAACATTGTTTAAAAAAATAGTCATTGTTTCATAAGCATTATTTCAAATTAGAGTTTCCCCAAAACCCAGTGACATAAAACAAGAAGTTGTGTACGATCATGCTTTTGCCTTTGCACGATCCTCTAAAGTACCTGAAACGATAAAATAAAATCTGTAAGCTAAAGCTTAGTGATTTCCCCCAAAGTACCAGCATACACACACACACACACACATATATATATATATATATATATATATATATCGGGTCCACAACTGTAAAGACTGGATTACCCCCGAGCACACGGTATGGGTCTGGCATGCCAATCGGGCCCTCAGCTCATATCTGGAATGCTCACGGGTTTGTTGGCTACAACACAAAGCAGTACATCCTCAACCCAACACAATATGTCAAGATATGTAATAAATAAACATAAACACAGAACCAACAAATACAAGTAATCATGCAGATCTTCTAATCATCCACAAACTAGCATAATACTATCCTAACCATGATAAATAATCTAGTAGGTCAACATTGGTGCCTTGGACCCATGGTACCGTGAGAAGAAACTCACCATACAGTCTGACAAATAGCTGAACAATATACTGCTTTGAATACTGACTCAACAAGTCATTTGTCCTACAGATAGATACAAAGGCTTCACTATAGCTCAAAATACCCAAAATACCCTTAAGTCAAACTTGGTAAACCCTAGTCAAAGTCAAATTGAACAATCAAGGTCCAAAAGTCAAAATCCCTTCCCAGCGGAGTACGCCCCATATACTAAGATACAATACCCAACGTACTTAGATGTTGACCAAAAGTGGGGCGCTGACCGCATACTCGTAGTGTAGACCTAGGTACGCCCAACTTAAGTTGCCCAGTCCTAAAACCTCATTAAGAGCTTATTCCATTAATCCCTTTCGTCTAAAACTCAGATCCAAGCCCGAAATGATGTCCTAAGTCATAAAGTTTCACACTTTATGACTTTGTATGGCAATAAAGTGTCTAAAACCAAAAACCCTAACTCCTTAACCCATTAAGACTTCCCAGCTCATGCATGAAATGATATTAATGACAAATAACCCATTTTTATGACTCAAGCTACCCTAAAACCTCTGAAAGGACATCTCATGCAGTTTAGAGTAAACGATACTCAAGAACACCAAGCAAAAGGGACCAAAATGCATGAAACCTAACCATAACAACAACTAAGAGCAACATTCATCAAGGTGAGAGATTTTTACGTTAAAATGATGCCAAATGGTGATGAGATTCTGGATCTAAGGTGCCTCACTCTTCCAAGGTGGTCCTGTCTTCTTCTCTTTCCTTCTAAATCACCAAAAGTACCCATAAAAGCTCAAGAACACTCTCATGGGGAATTAGGGATCTAGATGGATGAAATGGAAAGCGGAGGCTGAAGAGTAAATGAGAAATGAGGAGTTAATCATGTTTATATGTAGACCAAAACCAAAAAATTAGGGTTTGAGGAACCTTCACGTATGCCCTGCGTATGCGGTGTACACCCAACATCCTAAGTTCCGCCCAAGTACGCCCAACGTACACAACGTACGCCCAACATACTAAGTCTTTGGCCAAAAAATCACCAACATGCCACTATGGTCCATTTTGCAATCTTTCACAAGCACAATGGTCAAAATGCAATATTCCTTCATACATAGGGTTAAAATTGAAAATACCTCATCATCGAGATGTTACACGGATAGTCAGAGTGAGCGGACCATCCAGAAATTAGAGGATATGTTGCGGGCATGCGTTTTAGATTTTAGCGGTAGTTAGGATACATATCTTCCGTTAGCGAATTTTCGTAAATCAACAGTTATCATGTCAGCATTGATCGACCTCCTTTTGAGATGCTCTTTGGGAGGAAGTGTAGGACCCTGATATGTTGGGGTGACATCGGTCATCGGGTCATGGGTAGTACCAAGATGGTACTCAAGACAACTGAGATGCTTCAGAAGGTTCATGGTAGGCTTCAGATAGCACAGAGTCAACAATAGAGCTATGCAGCCAAACGTCGATCAGACTTGGAGTTCTAGGTTGGGATATGGTACTCTTGAAGGTGTCACCTTGGGAAGGTGTCATCCGATTCAAGAAGCAGAGCAAGCTAGGCCCCAAATATATTGGCCCTTTCAGGGTTTTAGCCTGATTAGGCAAGGTGGCGTATTGTAAAATCCATAAAATCATGACAAATTTAAACTTTTTATATCATTTGAAAACTACTTAACATTACAAAGTTCGTTTTCAAAATAGTATAATATCAGAGTATCACATAAACATAAACACAAATGTGAGGAGTTGTATAATCACGCCTTTGCCTTCCCGGATCACTTGATGTACCTGAAACAAAACTGAAACTGTAAGCCCAAAGCTTAGTGAGTTCCCCCAAAATATGGATACATTGCAAATAACACATATACAAATAACAACATGTACAGGGTCCACAACTTTACCAATTGGATTACCCCTGGGCCCACAATGTAAGTCTGAATTGCCTTCTGGGCCCACAACTCACATCTGGATTGCCACTGAGCCCACAGTACGAGTCTGGTGTGCCCTACCCGGCCCTCAACTCGTATTTGGAATGCACCTGAGCTCACAGTACGAGTCTAGAATGCCTTAACCAGCCCTCAGCTCGTATCTGCAACTCGTCGCGTCCATGCATGTCCAAACATCCGGAAAACCCTGGCTGATTCGCCGAGTCGTCTTACTGACTCACCGAGTCCATGCATATAACCTTGCATGACAATCTTCAACGGACTCATCGATTTGCCATGCAACTCATCGAGTCCCTTCAGCCCTTTCTTTTTTCAGAAGCTTTTGAGCCACCCCAAGCTTCCATATTGCAGATCAAGCTTTCCAAGGCATGTTTATCATGTAAAGTTGCAAAATTTACGTGCATACAAGGCTCTAAAATCTTAGAATGTCAAATCAAAGCTTATAATGGGGCTTAACTCAACAAGGAAGGTTCATACTGGCCAAAGTTGGAGACTTTATACCTATAGAGGCCAAGATAAGCTCAGATCTGAAGTTGTAACTTCAGATCCTAGCCCATACTTGAAAATGGTTATCATTCATGCTAGAAAAGCCCTAATCTTAAACATGAAGAGATCTACAAGGAGGGAAAAGTTAAGGTAACGACTTGTTACCTTCAAAATGATGCCAATGAACAGAAGAGTCAGATCCACCAGCTCCTCTTTTCACAAATCCTCTTATACTTCAAGTCTTGTTCTTCCAATTCACCTTCCAAGCTTTGAAAATCACACAAAATGAAGCACACACATGAATTAGGGTTTTGGATTCACAAGGGGCTATAAGGGAGGCTAATAAACCTTTAAATAGGGTGCAAAACCCCAGAAATTAGGGTTTCATCCTCCAGCTCCTACTCGTCGAGTCATGTCTTTGACTCGGCGAGTTGGTCACTTAAAAACATGGCCAAAAACGCTCCTACTCGACGATTCAGGGCATCCAACTCATCGAGTAGACCTTTCTAATATGAAAATAAAGTAGTAAAGTCCATACCTGAGAGTCGGGGCATTACACGTATCATTTGGATCTTCCAAAGGAACTCAGTCAGATTCAGCGTACTTTCCAAGTCTGCGGAAGGGTTTGGTTGATGATACCGTCGTGGTTACCTTCGAGGATATTAAGGTGGATCGCCTTCTGAACTACATTGAGACACCAGCAATGATCCTTGACCGGAAGACATAAACCTTGAGGAACAATGTTTTAGGATTGGTGATGGTGCAGTGGTAGCAGCGGAAGGGTTTTGAGTGGATGTGGCAACCAGAAGAAGAGATGAGAGGGCATTACCCAGGGTTATATGTGACAGAGGACTTCAAGGAGGATGTTTGATTCAAGTGGGGGAGAATTGTAATGCCCAAATCTCCAGGTAAAACCGTTTGTTGCAATTATTCCAATTATTATTGAGCAAGACCCGAGTATGTTGGGCATACATGAGGTACGCACGACGTACTCCTATGCATGCTTTAGGCGGGAAGTCCCCCTGGTATGTAACGCCCGTGTTTCGAGGCTAAGCATTGATGTGATGATGTAATAGTCTAGGTCAACCATCGTAACCTATTTTAAAGTAATAAAGATGAATTACTAGAATATTATGAGAATTATGTGATTTTATGTGTTGATATACTTGTTTGTAAAGATATAATAAAAATAAGCGTCACAAATAAAACATTACATAAGCCCGATATCCATGAAGAAATTTGTAGTGGTCATGACAAGGATTCCAGAGATAAAAAGAACGTCAAAATCCAAGTTATAACGAAGAAGTTATGACCCATCGAAGTTTCGCGACAGAACCGGCACGACGTCACGTGACATTAAAAGAGAGTTTACAATAATGTTCTTTTTAGCCTTAGCCATCTAAACGAAGGTCTTAGTATTCGCTAAACCGAGAGCATGCATAAAATGAACGTCCAAATCTGACTTCATATGAAGAAGTTATGAATTTTTCTGAGAGTTGGTATAACTGTGTGCATCCCAGAATTCGAATTATAGATCGAGCGATTTTTTGCCAACACAACCTAAACAAGAATCGAAGATTCGTCTATAGTAGCTCAACAGTAAAAAGACAGACAAAAACGGGCGTTGTATGAAGAAGTTATGAATTTTTAACGGAGTTTTCATGTCCCAGCCTATTAAAAATATAACTTTAAAAATAAAGTCAAAATTAGCCGATGGAGTCTAAGCGAAAGTGGTAGAGTACGATCTCACCTACGCGTGGATATAAAGAATGTCGAAAACGAAGCTTATGTGAAAGTTATGAATTTTTGAAGTAAGAGTTACGCATTTCATGGCTATCCGAAGAGGAACGCCTCGTGTGTGAGGGTACGCCTTATGTACGAAGTTGGTACGCCCCGTGGTCTTTTTCCTCCTGCGGTCCGAAGCATGCCATGATGACCCATTTGAATTGTGACACGTGCCCCACTACGCCCTGCATTTTGCGAGACTATGCCCCGCGTAGTGCAAGGCCTCCGGCTTATAAAAGGGCTGCGAGGGCATCTCATTTTCTCACCACATTCTTCACTTCTTTCTCGCTCTACTCTCTCTCTCTCTCTCTCCACCCTAAACCACCCTGAAGCCTAGGGAACCTCCCTAGCACTAGAAGAAATCCCCTGAGCGCCCGAAGGCTCCGAGAAAAAGAGTTTCTTGGTTTAGAAACTCTGCCCTCGTAAAGCCTGGTTTTCAAGCAAGTCTCCCGATTTCATCAAAAGTATTATTGGGTTTTTGTCATAGAGACCCATCTAACTTTTACTTTATGTTTTAAAAGACCAATATTGTTTTTTTGGTCTTTATGGACCCTCAAACTCGAAAATTACTTGTCTCTTATACCCTTTACCCTAAAATTTACACACAATTGCCAGTTATCCATTAAGTTACTGCATAGGTGGACAATGTTGTCCACGTAGATACACAGTTGGCAAGTGACAGATCAGCTTCATTAATACGCTATTTAGAGTGTCCTAAATGAAGACAAGATATTCAAGATCATTTCCAGTTTATAACATTTACTTTTCAGGTCACGAATCCTTAAGAATCAATTAGCTTCTCCTTTGATGGCATACTCATATGGATCATCATCTGATAACCACACTGTTCTCGCTACTAGGAATCGTGAATGACCTGTGCGCTTGTCTTCATCAAAAGTTAAGCGTAGAAAGGATGTCGATGTCAGATAAGAATCCAGCTTGTAGATTTCGCAACTGCGTTGACTCTTTGGTAAGCATTGTCATCTTTAAATATGTTGTCAGGATTGTGGAATTAGGGTTTAGCAAACAATGGGGATAATTTTGAGTTTAGGGTTTACTGTTCTCGATTAAGTGGATAGTGGAACGAGCTTCTAGTGTATGTGACCGAATATTTCATTGGTAAGTTTGTTTGTAGGTGGAGATGGCAGTTGAGAAGTGTAAATACTTCAAGTGGATCGATGATGAGCTGACACCACACTACAAGAATGCTTTCAATAATCTCAAGTATGAGTTAAAACTAATGAAAGACACTAGTTACGCTGCAAGACTAGAGAGAAGCGTAGCTTTGTTGGAGAACCTGAATGCTGAAGCCATTGCTGCTAAATAAATTGTTGATGGTGAGCTAGCCATGGTTGTTGAAGAAAAGAAACAACTGAGGGGTGAGTTGAAGTTCAGGATTGCTATGATGTTTCTTGTGCTTCTTGCTATTGTGTTGATGATGCAGAAAGAAAAGGTGGTGGGATAGATATGGTTGGGGATAAGGGATTGGATGTAGTTAATGGTTTTTGGTGGTATAGATGCTCTCCCTTTTTGTAAACTTGGGGTTTGGGATATGAAGATCTTCTATGGTCTTTGGTGGGTAGGATATAGATTAGTATATGTATGGATGTAAATGCCCTTGTCTGGTAAATGCCCCTGTAATTTAATCAACTTTTGTATATATGCCCCATGTACTTTTGTATCTAATGGAAACAATGATCTTTATTTTACTATAATTTTGTTCCACTGATTGGTCTTGTTAAGTGCAATTGAATACTAATAAAAGGCATTGGTTATTGTGGACCAAAACAATTGAATATAATACATATCACATGGGTACAACAAACAAGTGAAAGTGATTGAGTTTGTGGACCAATACATGTAAAAGGCATTGGGTAAAATGAGGACCACACATGGGATCCACATCCGGATTAAAATGACTACATTTTGGGAGGAGTGTACATTTGTGGACCGACTCAAGGATTGAATATTGATAAAATAGTAGGGTACCATCACATGTGATATTAAAACAATAAGTCATAAATACAAATTACATAGGGTTCAAACGACAGAATTAGGGGATCCATGTGAAGTTAAGTAAAGGTTCAAAAGACACAAATGTTCCCCATGCAGCAACAACATAAACTATTTCATAACATAAAGGTTCAAAACATGACACATGTGTAAAGAGACAAATCCTAATCTATATCCACTGCATTTGTTGTTGAGTTGCCTTCAACATTTTTCCCATACACTACTTTTGCAAGTTTTGTTTTCAAAATTCTATCAGAAGGCTTTCTTGTTCTAACTGCAACCCCCACTCCTCTTGCTTTCACCTATAAATAAGAAAATTACCATATTACCCTTCCATTCAAAATACTTAAAACAATATTAGGGTTATACTTGTACAGTTTCAAATAATAAAATTACGATATTACCCTTCCATTAAATAATAAAATTACCATATTACCCTTCCATTAATAATAAATTACCATATTACCCTTCCATTAATAATACTAAAAACATTGTTATGGGTATACTTGTACAGTTTCAAAGTACCTTTTCCTTTTGAACACCATGCACTCCACCACCATGCACACCACCTTCACCTCCATGTACACCACCTACAACACTTTTAACTGTTCCTTGCACACCTACTGCACCACCATTCACTGACCCTTCAACTATAGATTCATGTACAAGGTAACATGTCAATATTTAAGATTTACAAATTTGGTTTGCTAAAATGACAACATCATTTCAATATACCTGTTTATTCTTGGTTATTTTTGGTCTTTTCACCCTGAGCTTAATTGGCTTATTTGTTGTGGGGAAAGTAACCTTGTTGTGGTCAGGCATATGACAAGCACTTCACATAATGAGTTTACCCTGTTTTGATACCTCATGCTTCCCTATTTTCTCTGTCACATCTCTCTTCCTATTTGTTGCAGGTCTTCCAGGCATCCTTCTTCTTTGGGGAGGTAAGGGTGGGGTGAATGATGTCTCTGGCCACATGTTACTACCATTCATAGGCAAGATATTATTCAAGTTGTTTTATTGTAGCTTGCTCTACAGAAAATAGGATCCATATATGTGTCCACATCCCTATTCAGAAATAAGATTGTAGCAACTGAATGGGCACACCCATATCCATTTAGTTTCCATAACCTACAAGAACATGTCCCGTTGTCAAGATCCACATCATAAGCTTGACCTTTTCTTGCCTCAAACTTGTTTATTCCACTTGGGAGCACTTGCCAGTACCTAGCTTCAATCTTTAAACCATTTAGTAACTGCCTTATTACAAGACTTACATCCTTTGTCCATTTCTTGTGTTTTAAGTTAAACATCCTCTCCATGACATATAACCTCAACTCCTTCAACATAGTGATTATTGGTTTCCTTCTGGCCTCAACAATTACTGGATTAAAGCTCTCAAAAATACCATTCTCCACTACAGCACATGCCCTCCCTACCTCATAAAATGCTCTTGACCAGGTCTTTGGTACCTTCTCCATCAAGTACTTATGGGCTTCCGGACTTAACCTTTCAATTTTTGCATGAATTCGTTGAAAGATTGTGGTGTTGTTGCATTGCAAGTCTTCCGAAAAAAGGTTCTCAAAAATAGCCCCTGCAAACCTCTTCTTAAAATTTGCAACAATGTGCCTTGCACATTATCGATGCTCAACACAAGGAAGCACATCCTTAACTGCCTCCATAACACCCTTGTGTTGGTCAGACATTAAGGTAAACCCAATTCCCATACCCAGTTCAAGATCATCTCTGAGCAACTCCAGAAACCATATCCAGTTTTCCTTATTCTCAACACACACTATTGCCCATGCAACTGGAAATATGTGGCTGTTAGCATCTCTACCCACAACACATAATAATTCCCCATTGCATACACCCTGAAGGAAACATCCATCTATACCTAACACCTTTCTACAACCTTCTAACCATCCAAATTTCACATTAGCAAAACATACATAGAGTTTACTGAAGTAAGTCAAACCATCAGGCATGCATTGGACATCCATTTTGACTGTTGAACCTGGATTGCTTCTTCTAATTTCCTCCCTATAAGACCACAATTTTGCATAATGCTCAATAAGAGTACCCTCGATAAGATTCATGGCATGTGCCTTTGCTCTTCTTCATTGACTTAAACTAACTTATATTCCAAACTTCCTGATGACCTCCAATCCCAACTGTCTAATTGTTAACTTTTGTCTATGCAAAATTTCCTTTGTATAGTGCTCTCCTATCCAAGAGTATGTGACAATTGATCATAGTTTGTAGTTTCTAGCACAATTATGCTCAATCTTCAATGACTTGATTTGAAATGACACCTCCAGCCTCATCCATGTAGCCCATAACGTGAATGGGCAAGCTCCTTTGCAACACACCACCAACAACCTTTTACTATCATTCTTCTTGAAGCATAGTTGGTATCCATTTGCCACAGCATAGTTACATAACATATTTTTTAGCTGCTTTGGACTTTCAAATTTCATCCCAAGAACAGGTACTTGCCTCTTCCATTGCATATCAGGGTTGAAAATGGAATGGATCTCAACATATTCTTCTTCAACTTCATTGTCACTAGTATCACCTTCTGGAGGACATAACTTACTAAGAAACTTATCCCCAGTCATATTGTTCAAAGGTACTTTGTAAATTTTAATTACTTCATCTTCAAGACCAACATTGGGATGGGTTTCATCAAGGGCAGTGTTTTCTTCTTTTCTAGGTACAACATCATCTTCAAGGCCACTTTCATTATCTTCACTAACAACCAGATTCATGTCATCATCCCACCATTCCTCCAACCCATTCCATTATGATCAAGATAAACTGAAATTTACCCATATTCATACCCGCTATCTATAAGCTGGGCAAAATCCAAATCATCTACAATGAGACGAATCCCTCTAGATAAAGGGACGTTAGGTAAGCAGTAGTAGACGTTTTGAAACTCTTCCCTGGTAGCTCTATCAATAAAATAAAAAAAGTCCCTTACATCCATACATGCCCAATCAACATTAGTGAAGAGGAACTTATTCCCACCAACATACCCAGAAGGATCTCGAACAAATACATCATTGTAGTGTAGATGAACTTTCAGATATACAACTTCGTTATCGTTCTCAGCCATGCAACAGTGAAACAATCTTCAAAGAGTAAAATACCTTCGACAGCAGTAGTATAATCTCAGTAGTGGATACGATGGTTAAAAACCCCAGTTCAAATCTCCATTCCTCTTCTTATAAAACGACTATGGAAAATGAATTAAGATTATTTACAAGTTTTTTCCACTCTGGAATTACACATTTGGCACAATTACTAATTGACCACCTAAGTCAACGGCTACATCAACTTTTTAACCGGCTAAATAAATTACGAAATCAATAAGGGTATAAGAGACAGGTAACTTTCGAGTTTGAGGGTCCATAAAGACCAAAAAAACAATATTGGTCTTTTAAAACCAAAAGTAAAAGTTAGATGGGTTTCTATGACAAATACCGAGTATTATTGTAAGAAGCGAAGTGTTGTTCAAATCACCACCTTATCAAGTAATTGTATAGTCACTTTCATCTTACACACATATATGAAGTATTTTATATAAATTACGTGCTATGTGTATATATATTGTTTTTTTATTTGAGATCTATGTTGTATGAAAGTTTTAAACTTTGTTTTTCAGATCTGAACTGTATATGTATTTTATATCTACAAATATGTTGGGTAATGTCACACCCCCAAACCTGAACGACGGAAACGTTCGGGGGTGGAGGACATCATGTATAGTATCACAACAATTGTATAATAGAAATCTAAGAAACACAACCATTACATTGATAACTTAAAGTATTTACATCTATTTAATGCCTAGTTTGTATGACATCAAAATATATCGCAAAAGTACATAAGACGCGACTCTAAAGCTACATCTTCTCAAAAACCCTACGAGTGTACCTGTCTTATCTGTTTCCTGAGAATACAAGTGATTTTGAAAGTGTATCAACATTTAAGTTGGTGAGTTCATAAGTATGTTTTAGTGATGGAAAACTTGTCTTTGAACTTTAAAAATAGTAGTGTCAATTCTCTAGATAATCCAATATTTTCTCTAGTGAATGTAATGTAGTTATGTATGTTCCTTGTATTAGTATATTGTACTAGTGTACACAGTATTAGATACCAGTGTAGTAAAAGTAGTGTATTGTAGTAGTAGTATATTGTAGAAGTATTTGTATGAAAACCTTTGTATATATATACTTGGTCACCACCAGTTGTAGTGAAAGTAGTGTACCATAGTAGTGTTTGTATGAAAACCTTTGTATGCATACTTGGTTACCACCAGCTGTAGTGAAAGTAGTGTACCATAGTTTTATTAATGAAAATAAAATCATTGAAGTAGTTTTAATCTCGTAAACAAATGTTTTAGTTATACTGTTGTGAGTTTCATATAACCATGCTAATTTGACCTAGTGGCCTCTACGACGTTCTTCAAGCGTCGGTATTTATGACATTTGTCACTCCCAGGCATGTCTGCCTAACTGTAGCTAGCAATTTGGGTGTGGGATTGTTAGTCCCACATAGTGTTGGATTAGTCTCTAAGTCCATAACTATACTTGGTATGTTCTTGGCCCGAGAGTAGCATGGTCCATTTGGGTTGCATGGCACCGGAACATTCTGAAGAATGGATAATTGAGAAGAGGTTATTTATGATTTATTAATGTATTACAAGTTCTAATATATTAATATGAAATCATATTATTTAATTAGTATTGATCAAGAATTAGTTTGGAATTAATTTTGTGATCAAAAGAGACTAATTAAATATATGGGAATTGATTATGTAAATCATCCATTCTTATAATGTGGGCTTGTGATCCATAGTTCCTTATGTTGGGCTAAACTCGTGTGGTGACCCATGGATGATCCATGGAGGTTTATACCCATGGATCATGAGGAATATGGAAAGTCATGCGCATTAGGGTTTACAAGGTGTAACCTTAATCAAGCCACACTATATAAGAACCCCTCTAGCTCATGAAATTGGCACTAGTGGAAACACAAGAGGGCACGCCGATTTTGTGAGTGCAATTGACATCTTTTCAAGTTCCTCCATTTGTTGGTGTTGTTGTGTGATTCCATTTGAGGTGCAACACTTAGGGCACTAAGTTCTTAAAGGTCCAAGGTTTTAACTACACTAAAAGGTATGCCATCTAACTTGTATTTCATGTTATTTATACTCCATTGTATGCTAGTTAGGCTGATGCTTTGGAATATTGAATCTATGCATGTATAATAGAGAAAACATAGATCCAAAGCATCTAGGGTTTCATGTACACCATAGGAGTGATAGAATGCTCAAAACTCATCAGTCGTATCAGAGCCTAGGGTTGTTTTCAATTATACTTGATGCTACTTGTTGTCTAAGCTTGAAAAATCGATTTTATGTTGTTCTGGATAGTGGACTTCCCGAGTCCACTGGTGGACTTGCCGAGTCCAAGCACAAAATTGACTAACTCGCCGAGTTTGTTCATACACTCGACGTGTTGGTGCTCCAGAATGCAGATTTTCGAGGTTTTTGGATAGAATTGGACTAGGATCATTACCCTAAGTTGTTTTTGAACTTATAAACCTATTTTTGATGTGGTAATGATCATGTTAATCCAATTTAAAAGATAATTGTCAAAGTTTCATGTTTTGTATTAGTTTATATGGTTAGGCTAAGTACATGAAATTTGTTTGATATGAATAGTCTTGTTCTTATGAGTTTAATTTAGTTCATAGACAAATTGATTGATTTTGTAAGGTACAATTTTTGATCTAAGTGTTTTGATGAATTCCATAACTTTTCCTCAAGTTATGGAAAATGAAAAGTTTTTCTTTTAAATAGATCATTAAACTTATATGTTATGAACTTGAAGAGTCTTTTTCCATAAACGCTTTTATGAACTTCATATCTTGTCCTCAAGTTATGGAATGTCAAGAGTCTTTTCATATAACCTATATTAAACACATAAGTTATGGATTCCAAATGTTTTTGAATAGTTCAAAACTTGCCCTCAAGTTTTGGAATTTGTAAATGTAGAGTCTCTTTTTGACGCATTTAGTTCCAATCCCTAGAATTTTAAAAGTTTAAAATTTAACCCTTATACTATTATAATATTATAGGCTTAATATATATATATATATATATATATATATATATATATATATATATATATATATATATGTAAAAGAGTAAAGTCAGTCTTGCCGTTAGTAGGCCTCATTCATGAAGCCAGTCTATAAGGGTAGTATAAGGTTACTGCCTATAAAATGGCAGTTAAATGGGTGTCCACTCTCACCCACCGCTTCCTTGACTGGTGAAGGGTCGTTAGCCGAACGGGTAGGATAGGACTCCAATTCTCCTTTCATTAAAAGTATAATAATAAATATAAAGTATCTAAATACTTATAAAATCCCAATCTTAGTTACTTTAGGAAAATGTGAATATGATGCTATTCCATGAAATTGCACTTTACACCTTGTTAAGTCGTTAGTGGAGCGTGTGTGGTTAACCGGCACACTAATCTGGACTGACAGCGCGTGGCAAAGAGCTTGATGTTAATCATCGATCAATGGAGCGTGTGTAGTTAAACGGCACATTGATTATGTGGTTGTAACATTGGGCGTACCAAGTTAATTTGCATGGTTATTCACACCTTGTCTGTGATCCTCGGCATCCCAGTCACAAACTTGAAGGGCACAATCGAGATTTAAACATGCCGTTGAAAAGTTCAATGAATCTCAAAGGATCTAGGAATTTCATTTCACTTAAAGCCTAAAGTTTTTTTTCGCTTTTCGTGGTGGAAATTGGTAAATCGTCATTTACCTACCTTCAAATATTTTGCAATTGGATTACAACATCCCTCTTCCAAATTGTAAAATATTGTGTTGGGTCCTAGCCTTAATATTTTGTTTGGGTGTTATATCAAGGACTTAAATCAACTAACTTGAATTTCTCCCATTGTAGATGTCAAGTTCAGACAACTATGGTCTTCCCAAATCTCTTGGAACAAGTTTTCCTCTGGAAGATGATGTTCCATAATATCATGCTTCACTTCCTTCACCTCCTCCAATTATTCTCTCTGACCCCAAGCTCAAAGACTTGAAAAGTTCAGGGTCACTCAAGCCCTACTTGCAATGAAACATGAAGATAGAAGGTATGTGTGTACTCATGTCTTGGAGATGAAGTCACATATTGACAGGCTGAGAGTATTGGGTGTCATTGTCTTGAGGAAGTTGGCAGTTGACTGGGTTCTTCAATCACTTTCTAAGTCATATAGTGAGTTCATTAAGGACTACTATGTGACAGACCACGACATGACCCTTATTGATCTTACCTATTTGCTTGTTGTTGCTGAATCAACAATGATTTGGCGCATAGGAAAAGCAAATTTTATTGGAAGATCTACTTCTCAAACTTCCATGGGAATTGACAATGGAAACATTGGAAGTCTATAAAAGTGTTCTCTTCCTAATGGAAAGGGATCGGCCATGGTCAACCCGGTTGACCAAAAGGTAAAGAGAAAGGCTAAGTCTGAGATAGTCCCGTGTACCATTCCCAAAGATTCTATATGTTTCTATTGTCAAGAGAAATGGTATTAGTTGCAAAGTTGTCCTGACTACCTGAAAGATCTGATAGAAGGTATAATCAAAAAGTTTGACTCTGTTTCAGGTAAGTCTACCGTCTAACTCTATTAAGTTCCTAATTGTTGGTTCTTAGTACATGATGTGACAAGGTTGTATTTTGATGTTTTGTAGGATCATGCAAAGGGGAGGAAGCTTAAAGGAAGAGTATGTTGAATCTAGTCGTGAAATTAGATTTCAATCACATGCTTTAAAGATCAGATTTTTGAGCTGCTGCTTAGGAGTTATGATAGATTTCTAGGAAATATGTAATAACATAGTTTTCATTTGTAATTGCATTGTAAGGAAAAAATTTCCGCATTTCATAAATAAATAAAATTTTGTTTTTATTTTTATCTTATATCTCCTTACAATGACATTTGTGAAAAATTGATGTTTGTATGTTTCTATGTTAGCAATATGAATTTGATTCTTTTGTTTGTGGTAGTGTCGAGTATTTTCCAAATAAGGAATGATTCTCATCACCCAAGTTTCAATTGGACATAAACTTAGAATCATGCAAGTTGTATTGTATGATGAATAAGAATTTTCATCTTTGGTAAATTAAGACAAATTCCTATTTCACATGTATATGTGTGTCAAGTGAAGGACTAGGGGATCGGGTACACTGGGTGTACGCTGGTCAAGATCCACCACAAAGATCGATAAGACTATTCATCATGATTTACTAAAGCTTAGTCAACATGGTTATGCTTACAAGTTTAAGTGTAATTTTGAAACGTTTGAAAAGGTTCAATGTATGGCAGAACGAATGAGAAGAATCAAATTAGGCAGAAAGATAAAAGTTTCTCCAATCTGTGAAGATGGGAGAGTACTTTAATATCGTGTTTTATGATCATCTTAATGATTATGGAAAATCATATCACAACTGATCCTCTAAGGATATGTTAGTGCATTTGTATGGCTAAGAAGAGAAATCGTGAATTGTTGAAATGATGAAATCGAGAAGATGAGTCACACTTCATTCAAAATCGATTCTTAGAGTAACACTCCAAGATTGTAACCTTGAGTGACATAATCTTAAGAAAGGTTTATAGCACTTATCAAACGTAGAGTAAAAGTTTTCTACTCTTGTACATTTGAAATTGGTAAGTTGTGATGTTTTGGACAAAACAAAGATCAACTAAAGACCAATTGTGTGAAGTGTTTATCTTGATAAGAATCCTCACTAACTCTTGAATATTTGTTTTTTCAAGGAATTATTCCTTAACAAAGTGAATCTTATATGTTAAGAGGTCAGTGAGAGTCTTAAAGATCTTGAAAGTTTCAAGAACTAATTAAGAATAAAAGCTATCGTTTATCAATGGCACACGACTTGAGGTTTGTAACCTATCGTGTTGACATGTTCTTGTTCCTGTGCCCATTCCAGTTAAGTTGGCTATTCATGTGAGATATATGAGTTCTCAATTGTTTGCATAAGGCAACAACTTGGAAGCAATGGTAGGCCCTTGTGCTATCAGGTGGTAAGAAATTAAGATTCAACAGGTTCAGTCCATATGAGTTTGAATTTGTCACTAATCTAGTCTTATGATTATGGTTATGACAAATTCTCATGGATAGGAACACATACACAATAAAATCTAAGTGTCATAAGGTTTCTCTTCGCTTCATGAAAATGATTGTGAGGAAACGCTTTCACTACGTAGATTTAAGATAGAAATTATGATATTATCATTCTCAAATTCGATTATGATTATGACATCCATTTTCAAAATTCGAATTGTGAGAAATGGCAAAAGGTCTAAACATTTGAGACTTATTGTTGTAAGTTCTTAAATTGTTTAGAAACATGTGCCGGCTATCTAAGAAAAGGTGTACGAGTTTAAAAAGCCTAGATAAATTCTTATCAAAGCATCTCGTATCAGAAATCTGAACTTTAGTAATGAAAGTCAATAAGTATTGGTTTCTAGAAGTCCAGTTGATTTCTGACTACATGTCAAAGCTAGTGGGAGAATAAGTATTATGCTAGTAAGATAATAATTATTATTCTAGTGGGAGCATAATCAATTATGGTAAATGTTGCAAGTTAGCAATGTTAATTATAGAAAACAAAAGTTTCAATTTGCAAGTTGCAGAGTTTGAAAAGTTGTTTTGCTATAATTAAAGGAGAGGAAATTATACTTCATTTAAATTCCAAAAGCTTAGATTGAGATTTTAAATCATATTTAGTCAAAAATATATATGAATGTTATGTTGGAATGGTTCAACATAAGGAAATTCTGTATATGGAAATGTTAATTTCATTCTCAAAAGTTGATTATGATTTTGGCATCCCTCTTCATAATCAAAATTATGAGAACATGGCAAATAGAAATATTATAGCAGAAGACTGATCAAGTATCATGTCTTTATGTTACACATTATGAATTGTCCCATATGCTTCGGGTATTGGATCGATTGCATATCCTGTAATATTCTCATGTTCTAAATTTTTCCAAATGGCTAGGGCATTAAGAGGGAAAAGGATTAGAACCGGTCATGACTAAAGTGGTTGAGCAAGTGTTAAGGACAATCTACGGTTCGCTAAGGATTTGTCACTTAAGGATAGTTGGAAGTATAGTAATGGATGGACTATATTGACATTATTATGTATAGACATGAGTCTATTAATAATGAGTTGTCGTATGGTAAATATGGAAAATTTCCATATTAGGAGTTGAAGAATAGATGAGAAAGTTAGAAACTTTTATGCAAGAAGGGTGTTCAAAGGAATGTACTTAGAATTTGAGACTTCATTTCCATGGAAGTGTCGTGTAACAATCTCCAAAGGAATATTTTGTAATATAATTGGTCAAGTCTCTGTGACTCTTGGTACCTACACATTACAAAAGAATCATTGCATGATAATTTAGAACCTAACACTTTCTAGCAGAGACAAGAATTTGGAATCCTTACACTTGCAATAAGGATTTGGAATTGTAAAATGACCATCACTTAAATGTTTTTCAATTGATCTATTTCACAAAGTAAGGACCATAGACAAACATAGTGTGCATGCTTGGAGCATGGCATAACTATTGTTTAGACAAAGATAGTGTGCATGCTTTGGAGCATGGCATAACTATTGTTTTAATTCAAGTACCAAGTTGATTATTCGAAACATTATACAATGAACATTAAGTAATCAATATGACTAAAAAGTTTTTGGGCCATTATTCTTGTGTTTCACTTTGCATGTTTTGACCTCCCGAATAACTAGGTTATTCAAACCATCCACAGTCGATCATACTTTGGAAGTAGGTATTGGGGCAAGACTATCATGAATGGGTCTGTAGTTTGTCTAGGACAAAGTGGTTGTAGTGTTCATGAGTACTCCTGGAATAAGATTCGAGTATTGGATTCAACCAACGCTCATCTGAATCACTTCATGGATTTTATCACAAGTGATTGTGAGACGATAATATCTTATATTCTTGAAACGGAGACGTGTGAGTTGTAGTTACGAGTCGGTTGTACATTGACATATGTAAACACACCAGTAACTTGGTGTTATAAAACATATCATTGTGTGTAATTTGTTGAATAAGTACAAGCAAGCATTTGGGTCGAAGTTTATCCGTTCCTTTTACCACACGTGGATAAAAGAGATATCTATGGGCCCCTCAATGATTTTGTGATGACACCCCTAAGTGCTTGGCCAAGCCTAGAATGAATTGATTTGTTCAATTAGTCGGTCGTCATAAATCGGAAATCAGGAAACAACAGATGGATAGAGAGAATGATTATAATCCATGTCTCAGTCCATATGATATCTAGAATGGATGAATATATGCTATCTAATATAATGGACACGTCATTGACTAGGTCATAGTTCGATAGCGGCTTTTAAGAGCTACGATTCCTAGTCCGGTTATGGAGTCGTACTTGCAATAATAGTTATTAGACTTATCCAAGTGGGAGACTGTTGGATTAGTGTCTAAGTCCATAACTACATTTGGTATGTACTTGACACGAGAGTAGCATGGTCCATTTGGGTTTCATGGCACCGGAAAAATCTGAAGGATGGATAATTGAGAAGAGGTTATTTATGATTTATTAATATATTATTAGTTCAAATATATTAATTTGAAATCATATTATTTAATTAGTATTGATAAAAAATTAGTTTGGAATCAATTTTGTGATCAAAAGAGACTAATTAAAATATATGAGGATTGATTATGTAAATCATTCATTCTTATAATGTGGGCTTGTGATCCATAGTACCTTATGTTGGGCTAAACCCATGGATGATCCCTAGAGGTTTAAACCCATGGAGCATGAGGAATATGGAAAGTCATGCACATTAGGGTTTGCATGGTGTAACCCTAATCAAGCCAGACTATATAAGAACCCCTCTAGCTCATGAAATTGGCACTAGTGGAAATACAAGAGGGCAAGCCTATTTTATGAGTGCAAGTGACATCTTCTCAATTTCCTCCATTTGTTAGTGGTGTCGTGTGATTCCATTTGAGGTGCAAAACTTGGGGCACTAAGTTCTTAAAGGTCCAAAGTTTCAACTACACTAAAAGGTATGTCATCTAACTTGTATTTCATGTTGTTTATACTCCATTGTATGCTAGTTAGGATGATGCTTTGGAATATTGAATATATGCATGTATAATAGAGAAAACATAGATCCAAAGCATCTAGGGTTGCATATATACCATAGGAGTGTTAGAATGCTCAAAACCCATCATATAGATCTATACAAAAACCTCATGCTCTCCAACCAGGAGACTCTGGTTATAATTTAAAAGACTTGAACCTGTACCCTAGCGGGTACCCGAAGTAGTACCTCACAACCCTGTTTTAACTAGTTTACGTATAGTGTTATAGTGCTCTCTTGTAATTGAAGTTGTATGTATTATCTTGTAGTGTAAAATAATTATATTTAATAATTATTTTAGTAGTGTATCCTTGTAGTAGTGAAATAGAATTGTGTGCCCCAAACTATACCTATTATAGTTTGAATTATTGGTTTGTTTCTGTGTATTGTTCTTAGCAATGTAACATAGAAATTTCAAAACTATACCAATTATAGTTTATTTTTAATGTTCTGTAATGCCCTGAAATCATAATTTGATGTACTGAAAATGTTTACAATTTAATTGTATAAAAGTAGAATGCCCTTATTCTCGACATATTACAAAAGGGTTAAAATATATAAATTATTTTTAGAAAGTGTAGTGAATACTCGTTATGATTCAATTGCAAAGGTTTTTGAAATATTTAAAATATTTGTATAACACAATAGACATTGTGTTTTAATTGTATCCACCCTCCTCCTAAAAATATTAAAAACATTTAAAAACGTAGGGGTATGAACTCACCATGTACGTGCGTTAACCGGAATTAGCGAGTTGTAGAGATGATCCCTCATGTAAGCGTATGGGCTAATATCGTTGCCCTAAAATAATTATATTTGACATTGCATTTAAATTAATAATATAATAATTTAAATAAATTTTAGATAATAATTTAATTTGGTATAAAGGTACTTGCTATTAAATTAGGAATAAATGGGGAATGTTGGGTTTACGGTTGGGAGGGAATGAGTTTACGGATGGATCATATGAGTTTATGAAGATTTGAATGCACTTAAAGATTTGAAGATGGATATGAATGTTCTTAAAGGAAATCATGAAGATTTGAAGGAATATGGACATAAACACTTGAAGATTGAGAGGATTTAGGGATGTTCAGTTTGAAGTTTGAGAGAATTTTTGGAGATGTTTATGGCTGGAAATGAGTAAAATTAAATTAATTTAGGGTGTAAACACATATATAGGGGGTGTTTACGGATTGAAATGGCATTGGGCCTAAGTTGTTTATGGTTGATTAATGGACTTGAAATGGGATTTCAGCCCATTAAGAGGAAGTTCATGGTCTAGCTTGACCATAAACTGCATGTTTCTTTTGACTTTGGACCGTGAACTCCATTAAGTAGTTGCTTTTGGCCGTAAACCCCATTAAGGATTTAATCATTGGCTGTAAACTACTTTGGTATTGATTATATGGGTCGTGAAATATCCCTCTTGACTTCATTTAGCCGTAAACACTCCTACGGAGTTGTTTAGATGGATTTAACTTTGAATTAACTCAAGTAGCCCCCTTAGCTTTGAACTAGTGCAAGTTTAGCCTAATCAGATGTGATTTTATGTTAAGTGTTTAGTCTGTAACACCTTACTTTACCATGATTTTCCACACGCGTTTGTATATATATATATATATATATATATATATATATATATATATATATATATATATTAGATAAAGACACTTGTAGTTTAAAGTTTGATTAATATGAATTAACGGGTTGTCACATCATCCCCCCATTAGAGTGAATTTCGTCCCGAAATTCTTTCTATAGAGTACAATCATGCACTAGGAAAAATATGCAGGTACTTTTGCTGCATCTGATCTTCTCACACCCAAGTGAACTCAGGTCCCCGCTTGGTGTTCCAGCGAACCTTCACTATCGGTATGCGACTTTGTTTCATTTATTTGAATTCCCTATCCATGATCTCTACTGGTTCTTCCACGAAGTTAAGACTCTTATTATCTCAATTTCATCGAGCAGAATCACAAGAGTCTCGTTAGATAAACACTTCTTTAGATTTGACATGTGGAAGACTGGATTAATCTTTCCATGTTTCCATGTTAGATAGACACTTCATTAGATTTGACACGTGGAAGACGGGACCGATGCTAGCGAGGATCTCGAATGACCCAATGTATCTTGGATTGTGCTTTCCATGTTTCCCGAAGCATATCATGCCCTTCCAGGGTGAGACCTTCAACAGAACGCGGTCACCAACCTGGAATTCCAAAGGTTTTTGTCTTCTGTTTGCGTAGCTCTTTTGTCTATCTCTTGAAGCTTTCAACTGTTCTCAGATTTGTACTATCTTTTCCGTGGTTTCTCGAATGATTTATGTGCCTCTAAGAGTGCTATCAGGAACCTGCCCTTTAGCTAGCTATGTGTCACCCACCTCAACCCAGCACAGAGGGGATCTGCACTTACGACCATAGAGGGCTTCGAATGGAGCAACCTTGATGCTAGTGTGATAACTGTTGTTATATGAAAACTCGATCAGTGGTAAATAGGTGTCCCATGCCTTACCAAAGTCGATCACACAAGCTCTTAGCATGTCTTCTAGCATTTGAATGGTTCTCTCACTTTGCCCATCAGTTTGAAGATGATAAGTTATGCTCATGTCCAGCTTAGTTCCAAGAGCCTTCTGTAGAGACTGCCAGAATCGTGAGGTGAATCTACTATCTTCGTCTGAAATAATAGATATAGGTACACCATGCAGTCGTACTACCTCTCGGATGTAAGTTCTAGTTAACTTCTCCATTTTTTTCTGTCTCTTTGTGAAACATCCCAAAAACACGATCCAAAACTTTCGTTTTCAAAGCCATTAATAATACCATAAATCATCCATGGTCATAAATAAAATCAAGTATTATGTATCTCAAAACATCATGAAAAGTACTATATCAAAGTCATATAAGAAAAATATCAGAGTCTCAACATCCCAGGCTGGAACTGTGGTGGGTGCCATGAGATCACCCCGAGCCCTTCCCCTTGCTACCAAAAGTACCTGAAACCCAAACTGAAAACTATAATCATGAAGCTTAGTGAGTCTCCCCAAACTACCACATACCATACAAATATCATGAAACTAGGAGATATGGGCCCCAACCACTCTCATGGAGATTCGGGCCTCGCCCACACTCTGCTGTCTAGGAGATTCGGGCCCCGCCCACACTCCGCTGTCTAGGAGATTCAGGCCCCGCCCACACTCCACTGTCTAGAAGATTCGGGCCCCACCCACACTCCACTGTTTAAGAGATTTGGGCCCCACCCACACTCTGCTACTAACATGCATACTAGTATCACACAGACAACAAGTATATCTATCAAACAAGCACATCTACGCTCAAATAATCCTAAGAGAATCGGGCCCCGCCCACATTAGACTGCTATGAGCTTCGGGCCCCGACCACACTCAGCTACTAACATATCACATAGACGCGACAGCCTTGGTCCCTTCAACCCGTCCCTACTGAAAGGAAACTCACCTCGTATGACTGACTACTGAAAATCTGAGTGAGGAATCCCTGTCTGCTACTCCGATGAATCTCTAGTAGCAAATTCCATAATAACACTTAATCGAAAACTAATAACTCTTCATAGGGTAAAATGACCATTTTACCCCTTGTCAAAGTCGATACTCTGGTTAAAGTCAACATTCTGGGTTGACCAACTCGCCGAGTCAACCTTTCGACTTGCCGAGTTCTATCGATATGTTCAGTCGCGACTTGGTTCATCCACTCATCGATTCTCTCTCCGACTCGTCAAGTTCTACTACTGAAATCGGGACAACACGACACGACTCGTCGAGTTTCCTTATGGAGTCGTCGAGTCCTTCTGTCTGTTTGGCCAACTTAATGGATTAAGCCCCTATCTTCTAGGTCCAAGGTTCTTAGTTCATTTGCCCACTGGAAAGGCCTTTATAAGGGTAAAGTTTCCAACTTTACCCATCCATAACTCTTCTAAAAGGATTTAGACAAAACCCTAATTTCTATAAGACATGGATCTTGTCCAAAAAGGCCATAGAGTCTCAAATCCATGCATACAAACCTAGATCTAGGGTTTTAACATCTGTTGGACCCATAAAGTTTCGATATTTCCTTCCATGCATAGTCTTTTAGGGCTAAAAAAAACCATAAACTTGTTCATATTCTTGCATGGGGCTTCCATGGTCATAAAGTTCGCACCTTTATGCCATGGAACCCTCCCTAGAGCCTAGATCTGAGATATGACCCACTTGGGACGTCCTAAATCCAAGGATCAAGGTTCTTGAACCAAAACTTTCATAAAATGGAAACAAATAGATCTAAGAGAAGAATGATCAAGTAGGAAACTTGATTACCAGAAAATGTAGCAAATGGAGTGTAGTTCCTGGATCTACTCCTTCCCTAGTGAGTCTTCTATCTTCTACTTCTTCCACAAGCTTCAAAAGGAACAAAATAACACTCAAAATGGCAAGAAATAGCTCAACATCACTTATGGTGGATTAGGGTGCAAACCCTAACGATTAGGGTTTCATCCAGCCTGTCCTACTCGTCTAGTCAGGGCTATGACTCGTCGAGTAGCTCACTAAAACCCCCGCGTACAAACTGCCTTCTACTGGACGAGTCAGGCTACCAACTCGTCGAGTCCTTCTTTCAAAATAGATAGGTAAATACTTAAATAAACGTGTACCAGGGAACCGGGCGTTACACTTTGATTGGCAGGAAGTGGGCGGACTTGTTCAGTCTGTCAACGATCACCCAAATACTGTCGTGTTTACTCGGGGTCTTGGGTAATTTGGTGATGAAGTCCATTGTAATTCTTTCCCACTTCCACTCAGGTATTTCTGGTTGTTGAAGTAAACCTGAGGGATTTTGATATTCTACCTTGACTTTGGCGCAAGTTAGGCACTTGCCTACGTAGGTAACAATCTCTGCTTTCATGTTTGGACACCAATAGAGCTTTTTCAGATCCAGATACATGTTATCTGAACCCTAGTGGACGGAGTATCAAGTTTTGTGGGCTTCATCCATGACAACCTCCCTGTAACCGCCGAACTTTGGGGTCTAGATCTGGTTCATGAAATAATGAACTTCGTCTCCCTTGATCTCAAAGTTCTTCTCCATTCCTCTCAAGGCTTCACCTGCCACATTTTCTGGTTTAAAGGCTTCCTGCTGAGCCTCTTTGATTTGGGTGGACAGGTGGGAATTGATTGTCATTGTTAGTGCCTTCACCCTACGACCTGAGTATTCCTTCCAGCTAAGGGCATCCGCTACCACGTTGGCTTTACCCGGATGATGGCGAATTTCACACTCGTAATCATTGAGTAGCTCTACCCATCATCATTGTCTCATGTTGAGTTCCTTCTGATCAAAGATGTACTGAAGGATTTTATGGTCGGTGAAGATAGTGCACTTGGTACCATAGAGGTAATGTCTCCAGATTTTTAAGGAAAAGACCATTGCTCCCAGTTCCAGATCGTGAGAAGTGTAATTGACTTCATGTGCTTTAAGCATTCTTGAGGCATAAGCAATGACATTTCCCCGTTGCATGATTACACAACCTAGTCCCTGGTTGGATGCATCGCAATATATAACGATGTCTTATGTCCCTTCTGGAAGAGACAGCATGGGCATGCTGCACAGGGCCTGTTTTAGTGTCTAGAACGCAGTGTCTTGCTTCTCTCCCCAACTAAAGGTTAATCCCTTCTGAGTTAGGTCAGTAAGAGACTTAGCAATCCTAGAGAAATTTTGTACGAATCTGCGATAGTAGCCAGCAAGGCCGAAGAATTAACGGATTTCCGTGGGTGTTCTCGGTGCTGAAAAATTCTCGATTGCCTTTATTTTTGAGGGTTCCACATGTATACCTTCTTTGCGAACCACATGACCAAGAAGGTTACCTTCCTAATCGAAAACTCACACTTAGAGAATTCCGCGTAAAGCTTATCTGCCCTCGGAGTTTCTGGAACTTGTCTCAAGTGTCGACTGTGTTCTTCCTTGCTTCGTGAATACATAAGTATGTCATCTATGAATACTATCATGAACTTGTCTAGGAAAGGGAGACACACCCGATTCATTAATTCCATGAATACGACAGGCACGTTTTTTTGACCAAAGGGCATCACTACAAACTCATAGTGACCGTATCGAGTTCGGAAAAAATATCTTAGGAACATCACTCTCCTGGACTCGTAGCTAATGGTACCCTGATCGCAGGTCTGTCTTTGAAATTTAGCTCGCTCCCTATAGTTGGTCGAAGAGGTCTTCGATTCTGGGTAAAGGATAGCAATTCTTAATAGTGAGTTTGTTGAGCTCACAGTAATCTATGCACATCCGGGAAGATCCATCCTTCTTTTTCACGAATAAGACAGATGCTCTGGGAATTAAGTCGATTCAGAACTCGACTTGGCGCTCAGGAGGAACTCTTGGAAGATCCTCGGGGAAGATATCAGGGCAGTTACAGACTTCATGGATACTCTCGAGAGCTTTAACTTCTTGATTTTCATTAACTATATGAGCTAGGAATGCGTGACACTCCTTTCACAGGTATTTTTGGGCTTTGATGCACGAGATGATGCGAAGATTCATTCTAAGTTTATCACCATAGATAACGAGAGTTTCGCTATTTGGCAGATTGAGGCGAATGGCTTTTTTGTAGCAAAGGATATCAGCTCGATTGGGGCTCAACCAATCCATGCCGATGATGGTGTCAAATCTTTTTATAGAGATCGGCATCAGGTCCATGTGAAAGGAATAGTCGTTTAGAGTGAGAGTGCATCCTATGAATACATCGTTAGTGATCTCTTTCTTTCCGTTAGCCATCTCGACAGTAAATGTTTCATCTAGTGGTTGGGATTGGTGTTTGAGTAAGTGTTTGAATTTGTGACTAACAAAACTCCTCTCTGCACCGCTATCAAAGAGAATACATGCATAAGAGTTTGTCAAGGAGGAACGTACCCATGACCACGGTGGGGTCTACAACTGCTTCCTCCTGACCCATGGCTAGTACTTTCCCCATGTTACCGACATCTTTTGCCTTAGAGCAATTCCTTTTGTATTTCCCGGTTTCACCGCACCCATAACAGGCTTGGCCAATTCCAGCTCCGGAGGTCTGGGCATTTGGTTGTGCATGTGACTTGCAGAAGTGGGTTGTATGCCCCTTCTTGTTGCAACTAGTGCAATGCAGCTCCCGACAAGGCTCATGATGATGAAAGTTACACTTGTCACACTTAGGGAGGGTTCCAGCGTACTGGCTGGGAGGTGCTTGAGTAGTGGGGGCTACAGCAGGAATGGTAGCAGCAAGGAATGCCACTGTTTGTTGCTTCTTCGAGGGCTCTTGCAAAGATTGGCCCTTTCTTTTGTTCCAGAACTTTTTCTTTCCACTACTGTTCTCCTTGGGCTGTTTTGGAATAACTCTCACGACATCTTGGTGACCCCTATGATCTATCAGCGTCTGCGTCAGAAGCTTGGCGCTATCAAATGTGAGTGGTTTGGCAGCTAGAATATAACCTTGAATTGGGGGAGTCAGCCCCCAAATATATCTCTCTACTTTCTTGCTCTCCGAGGTGACCATCCTGGGACAAAGTAGAGCCAGATCACTGAATCTAGCTATAGATGCAGCAATGTCGGAGCCCTTCATCTTTAGATTCCAAAGCTCTTGCTCCAACTTTTTCATTTTGCCCATAGGGCAGTATTCAGCTAGCATTAACTCCTTCAAATCATCCCAACTCATAGCATTGGCTACCAGAAGAGTTAGGGATTTGAATTGGCTGTTCCACCAAGTTAGCGCACTATCAGTGAGGGTGCATGCGGAAAATTTCACCTTTCTTGCCTTGGGGCACGCACAAATTTCGAAGTTTGATTCGATTTTCTCGAACCAACGAGTTAAAGCAATGACACCTCCAGTACCATCGAAGTAGTTGGGCTTCACATTCATGAAATCCTTGTAGGAACACTCCTTCGGGTGTCCTTGGTTGTCTCCTTGATTGGAAGGGTTAGCACCACTGCCCGCTCTGCTTGTGCCACTTGTGTTAATTTGTGACATAGTGGCAGCCACGGCGGCTGTAACTGCTTCTTGGAACATAGCAGGATCGAATTAAGGAGGTGGCGGCAGTGGAGGATTGATGTTCTTTCGGTGGGACTTCTTCAGAGGCATCTTTCTCTAAAAGAATTTTAAGAGAAAAATGAAGATAAGTCTTCTATAGTGGTCAGAAGTCAAGTGATATTGAACAGTGTATATCTTATCCTGACAGTTATAGTGTTATATCAAGCAATTTACAGTATAAGTCTACTTAACACAAGTAAATAATCGACATGAAATTGATAGCAACACTTGGAATGAAATATGTACATTGGGTTTGGCTCTAGTATCGTAGTGCCACAAAATACTCCTATAGCATTTTAGTTTGTATACTTTGTTCTATTGTTCCCTTTAGTATGGAGTTGGGTAAGTTTTAGACTTGCTGCAACACCACTATCACTCCCAAACACATGTTGGTCGTATCTCAAATAAATATAGTTAATCAGGCTATATTTATTCCATATATGATTACATAACTACCCAGGTTTGACCGTAGTGCCCAACATCTAAATACTTTTGTTTTGTTCTTCTTGTGGTAATGTTTCTGGTATGCATGTAGTGATAGTATACTTCTTATAAAATACTTAGATTTTAAAAGTAAGCTTTTAGTTCAGAGTTCCTCGGCCCCTTAGTGTTTACAGTTGTATACCATGTAAGGTTTGGTATACTTAGTTCACTATAAAAAATGCTCTGATACCAATCTGTCACACCCCCGAACTTGAATGGCGTAAACGTTCGGGGGCGGAGGACATCATGTATAGTATCACAACAATTGTATAATAGGAATTAAAGCAACACAACCATTACATTGATAAGTTAAAGTATTTACATATGTTCAATGCATAGTTTGTATGACATCAAAATGTATAGCAAAAGTACATAAGACGCGACTCCAAAGCTCCGTCTTCTCAAAAACCCTGTGGGTGTACCTGTCTTATCTGTTTCCTGAGAATACAATTGGTTTTGAAAGTGTATCAGCATTTAAGTTGGTGAGTTAATAAGTATGTTTTAGTGATGGAAAACTTGTCTTTGAACTTTGAAAATAGTAGTGTTGATTCTCTAGAAAATCCAATATTTTCTATAGTGAATGTAATGTAGTTATGTATGTTCCTATTATTAGTATATTGTATTAGTGTACACACTATTAGATACCAGTTTAGTGAAAGTAGTGTACTGTAGTAGTAGTAGTATATTGTTGAATTATTTGTATGAAAACCTATGTATGTATACCTGGTCACCACCAGTTGTAGTGAAAGTAGTGTACCATAGTTTTATTAATGAAAATAAAACCATTGAAGTAGTGTTAATGCCATAAACAAATGTTTTAGTTATACTGTTGTGAGTTTCATATAACCTTGCTAATTTGACCTAGTGGTCTCTACGACATTCTTCAAGCCTCGGTATTTATGACATTTGTCACCCCCAGGCATGCCTACCTAACTGTAGCTAGAAATTTCGGTATGGGATTGTCAGTCCGTATAGATCTATACACAAACCTCACGCTCTCCATCCGGGAGACTTTGGTTATAATTTATAGGACTTGAACCTGTATCCCGGTGGGTAATCGAAGTAGTGGTTCACAACCTTATATTAACTACTTTACGTATAGTGTTATAGTGTTCTCTTGAAATTGAAATTGTATCTATTGTCTTGTAGTGTAAAATAATTATATTTAATAATTATTTTAGTAGTATATCCTTGTAGTAGTGAAATAGAATAGTGTGCCCCAAACTATACCTATTATAGTTTGAATTAATGTTTTGTTTATGTGTATTGTTCTTAGCAAAGTAACGTAGAAATTTCAAAACTATACCAATTATAGTTTATTTGTAATGTTCTATAATGCCCTGAAATCATAATGTAATGTACTAAAAATGATTGCAATTTAATTGTATAAAAGTAGAATACCCTTATTCTCGACATATTACAAAAGGGTTAAAATATATAAAATATTTTTAGAAAGTGTAGTGAATACTCGTTATGAAACAATTGCAATGGTTTTTGAAATATTTAAAATATTTGAATAACATAATAGACATTGTGTTTTACTTGTATCCCCCCCCCCCTAAAATTATTAAAAACATTTAAAAACGTAAAGGTATAAACTCACCTTGGATGTGCGTTAACCGGAATTTGTGAGTCGTAGAGACGATCCCCCAGGTAAGTGTACGCGCTAATATCATTGCCCTAAAATAATTATATTTAACATCGCATTTAAATTAATAATATATTAATTTAAATAAATGTTAGATAATAATTTAATTTGATATAAAGGGACTTGCTATTAAATTGGGAATAAAAGAGGAATGTTGGGTTTACGGTTGGGAGGGAATGACTTTACGATTAGATCATATGATTTTATGAAGATTTGAATGTCACTTGAAGATTTGAAGATGTATATGAATGTTCTTGAAGGAAATCATGAAGATTTGATGGAATAGGGACATAAACACTTGAAGATTGAGAGGATTTGGGGTTGTTTAATTTGAAGTTTGAGAGAGTTTTTGGAGATGTTTACAGTTGGAAATGAGTGAAATGAATTAATTTGAGGTGTAAACACATATATAGGGGGTGTTTACGGATTGAAATGGCATTGGGCCTAAGGTACGGTTGATTAATGGACTTGAAATGGGATTTTAGCCCATTAAGAGGATGTTCACGGTCAAGCTTGACCGTAAACCACATGTTTCTTCTGACTTTGGACCATGAACTCCTTTAAGGAGTTGCTTTTGGCCGTAAACCCCATTAAGGATTTAATCCTTGGCCGTAAACTACTTTGGTATTGATTATATGGGATATGAACTATCCCTCTTGACATCATTTAGCCGTAAACACTCCTTAGGAGTTGTTTTGATGGATTTAACTTTGAATTTACTCAAGTAGCCTCCTTAGCTTTGAACTAGTGCAAGTTTAGCCTAATCAGATATGATTTTATGTTAAGTCTTTAGTCTTTAACACCTTACTTTACCATGATTTTCCACACGCGTTTGTATATGTATTAGACAAACACACTTGTAGTTTAGAGTTTAATTAACAGGAATTAACGAATTGTCACAGGTAAAACGGGGGTAGATGAAATTGTTGATGTGTGATGAAATAAAATGATGAGAGGCCTTGACGTTGACGATGTTCTAGTCATCTAGCGGATTATAGATGACGACCATTGACTTTTCTAGACAGTCCAATGGAACGCTAGCAGGCTCACAACCTGTAAGTGTTTGTGAACGATGTGTTCACTGGTGTACTCCATCCCCCTCATGGTTTCCTTACAGATATTTATGACCAAGGAATCCCCTAAGCAGTAGAGTCCACCCCGATGATGATCCTTAGGCTAGGTCCCTTTTATTAGACGCTTTAGGGGCGTAAAGTGAGGATAACAGGAACATGTAACCATGGTTTGTTTGGTTTGACAAAATTAATAAAATTATTTATTGTGGGTTGGAAACCTATATGCTCACCAGGCTCCCTAGCCTGACCCACTCAATTTCTTGTATTACAGGTAGTGGGAAGGGCATAATTGGATGATCTGGTGAGAGATTATAGATTTTAGGCCAGTAGAAAATATATAGAATGTTGTAAAGACCAATATTGTATTCAAGGCCAATTTTTTCTTACGGCTTATGATGTTTTGTTTATGCATTTGATTATTAACGATGACATCCCGAGTTTTGTAATATAATGAAAATACATTTATTTAAGAAACGTTTTGATAAATTTTTATCATATTTTGTTTTGGGAACAAATTCCACAACACTTTTATTTGAAAGATTACTCTGATTTTATTATAAAAGCATAAACAAAATCGGTCTTTTCTGGCCATGAAATTTGGGGATGTCACACTTGGTATCAGAGCATTAGCTTAAGAGAACTAGGAATTTGTAGGATTTCTAGACTTAAACTTAGAATGCTAAGTGATGATCGTGAGATGAGTGTTTACCATATTTTAGACACGAGCACTAGTTTATTTTAGGAAAGATGCCTAAAATGATTTGATGTGTTAAATGCTATATGTTTTCCTTATATGCTATTATTTGTTCGGATCTACGGTCTATTGCCGACCGGATCTGGAAACCTTATGTGTTCAGGATTCTAAGCGTATGACTACGATATTAGAACTAGCATGTAACATTTCGGAGTGATAAGGAGGATTTAAACTTCTATCATGAATAAAGATCTAAATTAGCCTACTTTGGTGTATAGATCAAAATGGAAAGAACCAGAAGCGGAGCTGGAAACGCAAATGAAAACAGGAATCAACAGCCTCATCCCCAAGTAAATGAGAAGGTGCCAATGGTAGAAGCTGCACCAGAACCAATCACTATGGCAGGAGTACAAGCCATGATTTGGGAAATGATGGATGAACAAAGGGAAGAGATGAGACAACTACTGTTGAATAATACGGATGAACCTTCGATGCATGTTGAACAACCTGAACTAAATGACAGACAGTCAAAGGAAGGAAATTATAGCCGCACTGTCAGTCAAGTGGAACCCCCAGTGGCAGAAAGGAATGACCCGGAGAGGGGAATCAACAGAGATAAACGTATGTATAAGAATTTCTTGGGTGCTAAACAGCCAAGTCTTTCCGGAAGCGAAAAGGTTGTAGAGATTATGGAATGGATCTTCAAAATGGAGATGGTATTTCAAAGCTGTAATTGTAGTGACAAGCAGAAAACCGCCTTTACGGTCAGACAACTAAAGACCGGAGTTTTAAGCTGGTGGAAGTTATTAGCGGATACGATGTTACGAGGAGAAGCTATGAAGATGTCTTGGGAAGATTTCATAGAGCAGATGAAAATGCAATACTGCTCCGAAATAGATCTGATAAATCATAGATCTAAACAATGAGTTACAGAACTTGAAGAAGGGGAAACTAAGCATTGATGACTATGCTACTGCATTCACCGAGAAGATGAAGTTATTTCCTCATCTGGTGCCGACTGAACTCGCCAAGATAGAGAAATTTGCTAATGGATTGCCATCAGACTTTGGCCCAACAGTCAAAATGGCAAGCATATTGAAGGCAGTCGTTAGAGTAGCCAAGAATCTTGAGACCCAGTTAAAAGAAAGGGGTCTAGAGAGAACTGAGGTTTGTGAGAAAAGAAAGTTTGATGGATCTTTGAGATCCAACAAGAAAAGTAACTTGTCAAAGTCTGGTTCGTGAGGAGGAGGAGGCAAAGCAAAATGGTGTGAAAAGTGCAAAAAGAAGCAACATGGAAAATGTGACGGGGAAGTCGCTTGTTTTAAGTGTGGAAAGCCTTGCCACTATACCAATGAGTGCACCTTCAACAAGCAAGTATGTTATGGGTGTAATTAAGAAGGGAATATCTCGAGGGACTGCCCGAAGAAGAAGGAGGCTACAAGGCCCAATATCCCACCGAAGCCAAAGGCGAGAGATTTCCAGATGACCCTGGAGGCCACGAAGGATGCAGCGGGCATCGCTTCAGGTACCTTTCTTGGAAATGGATTGCCTGCCAATATATTGTTTGATTCTGGAGCAAATTACTCCTTTATATCACATAAATTTGTTGGAAGACTAGCATTGCCTATAGAAAAACTTGATAATGCCCTAGCTGTAGAAGTTGCCAGTGGAAAATTCATATATGTTAGCGATTGCATTAAGAATATCATCATCGACTTAAACTGAAACAAATTCCATGAGGATCTGTTACCCATTGAGTTGAATGGTTTTGACATCGTACTAGGAATGGATTGGCTTAGCGCTAATGATGTCGAGATACTGTGCAAGAAGAAGATAGTAAGGGTAAACCCTCTAGGAAAAGAGTCATTTATGGTGTATGGGGACAAACATAGAGTAAATTCTAGAATCATTTCCCTAATGAAGGCCAGAAAATGTTTATCTAAAGGATGCACATCATACTTGGCATTTGTGATCGATGCTAAGAAAGAGAAGAAGGAAATGAAAAGTATACCAGTGGTGTGTGACTATCCAAAAGTCTTTCCTAACGATCTTCCTGGATTACCCCCTGATACACAAGTAGAATTTTGAATAGACTTGTTACCAGGAACAACGCCAATAGCAAAAAACACCATACCGATTAGCACCAACAGAGATGAAGGAGCTTATGACTCAACTTCAGGAATTGTTGGATAACAATTTCATTAGACCATGTTCATCACCCTGGGGAGCTCCGGTGTTATTTGTAAAGAAGAAAGATGGAAGCATGAGGATGTGCATAAACTACAGAGAGTTAAACAAGGCAACATTAAAGAACAAGTATCCATTGCCAATGATTGATGACCTGTTTGATCAGCTGCAAGGTTCGAGCTATTTCTCAAAGATCGATCTTAGGTCAGGATATCATCAACTGAAGGTGAGGGAGCAAGATATTGAGAAAACTGCATTCATAAAAAGATACTGACACAATGAGTTCTTGGTTATGTCGTTCGGACTAACCAATGCTCCAGCAGCATTCATGGATTTGATGAACAAGGTTTGTAAACCATTCCTCGGTAAATCCGTGATAGTGTTCATAGATGACATTCTGGTTTACTCAAAGATCTAGCAGGAGCATGGCAAATACCTGTCAGAAGTGTTAGAAGTTTTGTAGAAGGAGAATTTGTATGCAAAGCTCTTCAAATGCAGTTTCTGGATTTGAGAAGTCCAATTTTTGAGTCACGTGGTTAACAAAGAAGGAATCATGGTTAACCCAACAAAGATTGAAGTTGTGATGAAGTGGGAACGACCGAAAAGTACCACGGAGATTCGAAGCTTTCTGGGATTAGCCGGATATTACTAAAGGTTTATCCAAGGCTTTTCATCGGTAGCTGCTCCATTGACAGCTTGGACCCATAAAGGAGTTACTTATACTTAGAGTGAGAAACACGAGGAACCATTCGAGAAGCTAAAGAAGATGTTATGTGAAGCACCAATTATTTCTTTACCTGACGGAGTTGAAGACTTTGCAATTTATAGTGATGCATCTAGAGTTGGGTTAGGTTGTGTTCTGACCCAAATGGATAAGGTGATAGCATATGCATCGAGACAATTGAAAGAACACGAAAATAACTACCCCACTCATGATTTGGAGTTGGCAGCGGTAGTATTGACACTAAAAAATATGGAGGCATTATCTTTACGACACAAAATGCAAACTTTTCACTAATCAAAAAAGTCTTCAACATCTCTTTGATAAAAAAGAATTGAATATGAGGCAACGACGCTGGCTTGAGTTGCTTAAGGATTACGACTGTGAGATACTTTACCACCCTGGTAAAGCAAATGTTGTAGCTGATGTTCTAAGCCGAAAAGTGAGCCTTGAAAGGAGAAGGACAAGAGTGTTAAGCATTGAAGTTGTCTCAATGATTATGGAAAGCATCAAGAAATCTCAGGAAGAAGCTTCAGAGAAAAATGACTAACAGGAAGAACGTTTGGGCAAAATGTTAGTGTTCGGTACAAACAGTCAAGGATTGAAGGATTCCAAGATAGTATTTGGGTAACTAAAACGAGAGGAATGAGAGATATTTTGATGGAAGAAGCTCACAAGACCATGTAGTCGATTCATCCCGGCAGCACCAAAATGTGTAGGGATCTGAACCCTACTACTGGTGGCCAATGATGAAGCTCGATGTTGCAAAGTATGTGGCCGAGTGTGTAACCTGTGCAAGAGTTAAGGCACAACATCAAAAACTGTATGGGAGCTTAGAAACTTCACATGTACCCATGGGTCAATGGGAAGACATCACCATGGATTTTGTGACTAAACTGCCCAAAACGAAGGACAGTCACGACATGATTTGGGTGGTCGTTGATTGGTTCACTAAAAGTGCACTTTATAGCAGCCAATGAAAGATGGTAAATGGACAAGCTTGTAAATGCTTACATGAAGGAGGTAGTAAGACTTCACGGTGTTCCTTTAATGATTGTCTCAGATCATGATATTCGTTTCACGTCAAGGTTTTGGAGGAGTCTACAAGAGGAATTGGGTACGAAGTTGTGTTTAAGTACAACTTATCATCAGCAAAATGATGGTCAGAGTGAAAGAACGATTCAAACACTGGAGGATATGCTAAGAGCGCGTATCCTGGAATTCCAAGGTAATTGGGATGAACATTTACCTCTGGTAGAATTTTCCTACAACAATAGTTACCATTTAAGCATCAAGATGGCACCTTACCAAGCTTTGTATGGACAGAAGTTTTGTACGCCGTCATGTTGGCTTGAAGCTGGAGAAAAGCAGTTTATAGGCCCTGGGATAGTCCATCAGACTGCTGAAAAAGATGAAGGTGATTAGGGAAAGGATGTTAGCAGCTCAGGATCGTCAAAAGAGCTATGTTGACAAGAGAAAATGATAGGTGACATTGAAATTTGGACATTTAGTTTTGCTTAAAGTCTCACCATGGATGGGACTTATAAGATTCGGGAAAAGAGGAATGTTGCGTCCAAGATTCATCGGACCGTTCAAAGTTCTTTAGAGGATTGGGAACCAAGCTTACAAGCTAGAACTACCAGAAGAACTAGATGGTATTCATAACACTTTCCATGTATGTTATTTGAGGAAGTTCACGGTAGAAGCTCCCGACATAATTCTAATTCCTGAGTTAAGGATGGTTGAAAATAAGAGGCTAATTGAAGAACCAGAGGCGATTGTTGACCGTAAGACGAAGAAGTTACAACAAAAGATGGTCGACTTAGTGCTTCTATGATGGAAACATATGAATGGGCCAAATCTCACCTGGGAAACAGAGAGTGACATGATAAGTCGCTATCTGTATTTGTTTGCTGATGCATGATTCCGAGACGGAATCATCATAAGAGGGAAATAATTGTAACGCCCGTGTTTCAAGGCTAAGAATTGATGTGATGATGTAACAGTCTAGGTCAACCATTGTAACCTATTTTAAAGTAATAAAGACGAATTACTTGAATATTATGTGAATTATGTGATTTTATGTGGTTATGTACTTGTTTGTAAGGATATAATAAAAATAAGCATAAAAAATAAAACATTATATAAGCCTGATATCCATGAAGAAAGTTGTAGTGGTCATGACAACGATTTCGGAGATATAAAGAATGTCGGAATCCGAGTTATAACGAAGAAGTAATGACCTGTTGAAGTTTCGCGACAGAACCGACACGCCATTGCATGACATAAAAAGTGAGTTTACAATAAATTGACTTTTAGCATTAGCGATCCAAACTTAAGTCGTAGTGTTCGATAAACCGAGAGCGTTCATAAAAAAAATGTCCAAATCTGACTTCGTATGAGGAAGTTATGAATTTTCTAAGATTTGGCATAGTTGTGTGTAGCCTGGAATTCGAGTCATAGATCGAGCGATTTTTAGCTGACACAACCTAAATAAGAATCAAAAATCTCATCAATAGTAGATCAACGGTAAAAAAAAACAGATAAAAAAGGACGTTGTATGAAGAAGTTATGAATTTTTAACGGACTTTTCCTGTCCCGGCCTATTAAAAATATAACTTTAAAAATAAATTCAAAATTAGCCGACAGAGTCTAAACAAAAGTTGTAGATTACGGTATCACCTACGTGTGGACATAAAGAACGTCGAAAATAGAGCTCATATGCAAAAGTTATGAATTTTTGAAGTAAGAGTTACGCATTTCAAAGTTATCCGAAGGGGAACGCCTCGCGTGTGAGGGTACGCCCTGCGTACGAAGTTGATAAGTCCTGCGGTCCTTTTACTCATGTGGTCCGAAGCATTCCATGATGACCCATCTGAATTATGGCACGTGCCTCATTATGCCCCGCATAGTGCGAGGCCTCTGGCCTATAAAAGAGCTGCGAGGGCAGCTCATTTCCTCACCACATTCTTCACTTCTCTGTCTCTCTACTCTCTCTCTCTCTCTCTCTCTCTCTCTCTCTCTCTAGCCACCTTAAACCACCCTGAAGCCTAGGGAACCGCCCTAGCACTAGAAGAAAGCCCCGGAACACCGAAAGGCTCCGAGAAAAACAGTTTTTCGGTTTAGAAACTCTGCCCCCGCAGAGCCCGGTTTTCAAGAAAACCTCCCGGTTTCATCAAAAAGATTATTTTAAGAAGCGAAGTGTTGTCTGAATCACCACCTTATCAAGTGAGTGTAAAGTCACTTTCATATTACACATAGATATGAAGTATTTTATATAAATTACATGATATGTGTATATATATTGTTTGTTTATTTGAGATTTATGCTGTATGAAAGTTTTAAACTTCATTTTTCAGATCTGAACTGTATATGTATTTTATATCTATAAATATATTGGGTAAAACATGGGTAGATGAAATAGTTGATGTGTGATGAAATAAAATGATGAGAGGCCTCGACATTGAAGATGTTCCAGTCATCTAGTGTAGTATAGATGACGACCACGGACTTTTCTAGACAGTCCTGTGGAATGCTAGCAAACTCACAACCTGTAGGTGTTTGTGAATGATGTGTTCACCAGTGTACTCCATCCCCCTCATGGTTGCTTTACAGACATTTATGGCCGAGGAATCCCCTCAGTAGTAGAGTCCACCCCGATGATGATCCTTAGGCTACGTCCCTTTTATTAGACGTTTTAGGGACGTAAAGTGAGGATAACGGGAACATGTAATCAGGATTTGTTTAGTTTGATGAAGTTAATAAACTTATTTATTATGGGTTGAAAACCCTATATGCTCACCAGGCTCCCTAGCCTGACCCACTCAGTTTCTTATATTACAGGTAGTGGGAAGGGCATAGTTGGATGATCTGACAAGAGATTATGGATTTTAGGCTAGTAGAAAACATATAGAATATTGTAAAGGCCTATATTGTATTCAAGGCCAATTTTGTCTTATGGATTATAATGTTTTGTTTATGCCATTGATCTGTATTGACGATGACATCTCGAGTTTTGTAATATAATGAAAATACATTTCTTTAAGAAATGTTTTGATAAATTTTTATCATATTTTGTTTTAGGAACAAATTCCACAATACTTTTCTTTGAAAGATTATTCTAATTTTATTATAAAAGCATAAACGAAATCTGTTTTTTTCTGGCCGTGAAATTTGGGGATGTCACATGACATGCTGGGCGTTCCTATGCATGCACAGGGCGTACGTGAGCTAGGGGAAAACCCTAGTTTTTAGGGTTTGCACCCTATTTAAACACATTAAGTCCTTAACCTCTTTCACCTTATCAACCTCATTTTCCTCTTGAGCCATATATCGAAACCCTAATCCATTTTCCATAGAGTTTTAGTTTGTGTGTTTGTTTGGTGTGTGTGTGGTGCTTAGTGAAGAAGAAGAAGATTTGTGGAGAAGCATTGGACAAGAAAGAGCTTGTAGATCCAGAGGTTATTCACCATTTCTAGCTTATTGGAGGTAAAAATCTCCTACCTTGATGATTCCATGTGTTGGTTTTATTTTAGGGTTTATGTTCTTCATATTATGGTCCTTAAGGTGGTTCTTAAGAGTGTAAGCTACTCCAGAAGAAAATAATGTTAGATCCTAGTGTTTTTGATGTTCCTTTAGCATAAAAATGGTGTCTTGATGGATTAAGTTCAACCATGCAAAGGTTGAAGGTTGTTTCATGAAGTTAGAGTGATACAGTCTAATATTTGACCTTTTTAGGCTTTGCAAAAGCATAAAGTTGGCAACTTTATGGCTTAATACACTTTAAGGAGCCTAGATCTGAAGTTGGACGTTAGGTCTTAACTACTTAAGACCTCAAAATGGGAAATTGGCTATCTGGGGTGTATGCATATGTACACCGAGCGTACGCGCTTGGGGATCCGTCGATGCGAACCTTTTGAGTCCGTCGGGCATACGGATGGTACGCTTAGCGTACTCATCATAGGGGACTTTGGGCTTTATTTCAGGCCAATTTTGGGACTTAAGGACTTTGGGCCCTGATGAATCAATGAATCGAGTTTAAATACAAATCAGAGTATGAATTCAGAAAAGAAAGTAAGTTTGAACACTGATGTAAATAAGATTTTTCTCTTCAGCTTTATTACGCTTTGTAAGTTTTACAGAGAGTAGATAAAGTGTTCTATCTTCTAACTCTAGTAAATGATCCTATTTATAGGATACTACAAGCGTATAAAAAATATACTAAGGACAAAACATTTTAAGCTTCAAATAAAACTGCCTTAGTAAAATACATTATAAACCATACGAAGAGTACAAAAGGCTTCGACTCATTACAACCCACAATACCCTTACATTCTCCCCCTTTGTAAACAGAGTTGAAGACTTCAATTTGTAAGAAGTTGGATTGAGTACAACATGACTCTTCGTATTTATGTGTTCCAGTTGATTATCTTTTTAAGCTCCTTTTTGTCTCCTTCATTATTCTTCTTGCAATGGTTCATACGAACAATTAAGTTCGTATATTGCAAAGTCGAATATCTTTCCACTTCAGCAGCTTGAAACAAAAATTTCTTCGATCTACCAGACTTGTCCTTCCCAGAAAAGACTAAACCAAAAGGTTTCAAGCATATTTCCCCATCAACATATTTCTTTAGCTCTGCTTGTGTCTTCAAAGGATTCATCAGAGTAGATATTTATAGACCCTTCGCTGTAGCTAACTCCACATCTGTCATTGCCAGACATTCATAATAGTTTTCTATGAAAATTTTGATGTGAGTCACTCCCAGCTTGAACTCATCTGGCTCAGTGTTTTGTAGATAAGAAAATATCTTTCCTTCAGAATTAATGCAACTTGTATAAGATCATACAAGTTCATCAATGGAAAGTATGCAATTGTAAATTCATACACACTGCCATTTGCCCTTACCACTATGTACTTCAAATTTTGGATTGTGTCTTCGAAGACCACATCGTTCTTTATACTTATCACTTTCTTGATCTTCGTGAAAGACCACACCTCCTCAACAGGCTTTCCAAGTACAGCATGAAATTTGATCTTCATGTGTGTTCCTTCATCCTTCTCCTTGAATTTGCTTTCAGCTTTGAATTGTGGCATGATAAACATCATCTCATTTATAGGGAAATCCAGCTGGCCTGCATCTGTATTTGTGACAATGTAACTCTGCTTGGGCTTTTTCTCAAATGCATACATGTGATTGAACGCAACCTTGGCTTCTATCGTTTCATAATTGTAATGCTTCGTAGGATCACCCTTGTTCAATCCATGAGGGTCACTCGCCCTTTGAGTCATAATACTCTGTATCATTCTCATCTTCTCGACTTCAGCCTCTACTTCTACTTTCTTTTCCTCCTTGGATTTTTCGATCAGAATTTCTTTACCTTTTGATTTTGAACCATACTCGAAAACATCAACTATTGGCTTTGAAGCACTTCCTCCAACGTCAGCAGTTTTACCAATCAGAATTCCTTTTGGTTTCGTGATTAGCATAGTTGTTACAACTGTTGAGGTGATTAGACCAGCTGTTGCCATGACTGGTTTTGTTGTTGGGATTTTCGACAAAAATACTTTCCCCACAACTTTCGAATCCCCTCCAGCCTTCGCACCTGCAGATAGCTTTTTTCCCCCTTGCACCCCTATGCTTGCAGGTGGGGCATAAGATGTTGGAAGAATGCTGGATATGCGTGACAAAGGGGCTAGTTGTTGAACAAGTAAGTCTTCAAAGTGAGAGAATTTCTTGATCATATCTTCCGAAGATAGCAAAGACGAAGTAGGTTTGGAAGATAGACTTTTAAGCTCCTTCAAGAGTTCGTACACCTCCAAGAAATTTTTGTTGTCATTGGTTGAAAGCTGAGTAATCTAAGGGCTCAGGCTTTCATACAATTTTGCAAATTTCGTAACCGCCTCACAAATAATATCCACCTTCTTGTTGATGGAATCAAACTTAGTTCGAACAACATAAATTTCTTTCTCCATGTCCTCTCGTAGTTCCTGAAGTTTGAAGTTTACATCTTCTCTCACCTTCTTGACATCCTGAACAAATAACACATGCCTCTCTTTTGCAACCATCTTCAAATCTTTCAAGTCAGATGCAAATCCAGACTTCTGAGAATTCACTCTTAATACATTATTTTGATCACAATGATCAATCTTCTCCGACAAACGAGACTCTGAGTCTTTCAACTTTCCAGAGACCTTTGATGTCAACCTTCCCTCAATTAATGACAACATTCCATCCACTTCAAGACTGGATACTGAATGACCTCCCCCAAGATCAGCTTAAGATTGAATAATTGAATTGAGCTTCGTATTCAAGATTTTAAAATGTTTCGTCGTCATGAGCATATGATCCGGGAATTCAGTTTCCTCCTCATCAAACTCCAGATTCTCAAAGGTTCCCCCAAAACCTTCAGACTCATTTTCCGTATCCATGAATGAATCTTTTATCGGAGAAGTAGTGGTTGGTGGATCAGTTGATTGTGAAGGAAAAAGAGTTGTAAATGGTTGTGAAATAATGTTTGCAAAGGTTAGAGAATCAGTTGTGGATGTGATAGGAACAATGGGGGTAATCTGTGGAGGTAAAGAAATGAAAGAATCTTAAACAACCTTCGAAGGTGTACCTTATGATGCAACATTCGAATTATCCTCACCCATGATGACATTTGTATCCATATTAGATACGTTTACAGGGATGTCTGAAGTGCGTGCCTCCACAGTAACTATCTTGGCAATCGAAGCTTCGGGTGGTTTACTAAAAGAAGTATCAACTTAAGAAGAATCTTTGATCAGAACTGCCTCGGGTGTCTCGGGAATAATCACACCCTCATCCGCAGTAGATTATGAGGAAAGAATCACCCTACGCTGCTTCTTCTGTGGGATTTGTTTTGCAATGTCGCAGCCATTCGCTTTTTCGAAGATGGAGAAGCAGGGGCAGGAATTTCACGGAAAATCACCCCTTGATGCGATACTTGGGGTTTACGAACAACATTCTTAAGAGATGATCGAGTCTTATGTTTTGACTTCAACTTCATCTTGATTCTTAGAAATGCACTAGTATTCGAAGGCATGACTTCCTTTTCAGTTAACTGAGTATCAGGAATAACAGGCTCCGGTTGGATTGGCTCAGCTTCGATAATGGGAACCTGCTTCGGACTTTTCGATGAACGGATTGGCTTAACCTTGGTACTCGAAGACCCAGCATCAGTTTTCTTCAATTTCTTTGACTTCTTTTCGTCTGTTCGTGGCAAAATAACACCAGTTTCCACAGAAAGATCTATGGATTTCAAATAAGTAATCAACACAGGATTTTTAGAATCAACTCTTTTCAACATAGCATCAGGAATACGAGCAACAAGGGGAAAAACATCCAAGTCATCTGTAGCATCCTTTGGACACCCATAAGTGTGAAACACATCCTTTTCCTCTTCTGTTGGAACTAAAATTCCTTCCTTCTCATAGAAATATTGTAGAATTAAACTCCAATATCGAGCACACGAAATTCCATGAATAGCATTCGTGTTTTCGATACTCTTCTAGAACTCCTTCCAAAGTTGTGTTGAGTAATTGACTTGAAGATCATAGTACAACCCTGCAACCATGGCGTACACCTCCATTCTCCCTTTATCAAGCCCAACCATTCTGCCAGTTAAACACCAAAGAAAAATTCCAAACAAAAAAAAATCCATACACTTGGTAGCCCTGACTTCTTGAAGTCACTGATCTTTGTCAATTGGCGTTGATGACCCATTTCATTGAACATGTGTACGATTTGTGGGAAGGTGAAAGTAACATACGGTGGAGAATTAGGGATGGCAAGAATTTGGCAGAAAATCTTCTTTGTCAATCTAACCGTTTTATCATTGACGAGGTTGAATGTAACAGCTTCCAAAGCTTTTGAATATGTCGCGGTTGATCTAGCTTGAGATAACCAGGAAAGAGGAACAGAGAATGAGTTGAACATGGCTTTTGATAAGACCGAGTTTTGCAGAGCAACCACCAGGATTTTCAGTTTTTCAGGATACATAGAGATATATTATTCAACCTGGTAATTAGTACCCTGAATCTTCATGATCGGCAAAGAAGTAACATCATCGGTTGTGTGAGAAAGAGTTGCATCAAGAATTGCAGTCGCCATTTTTAGGGTTTTGAAAGTAGATGATTATCAGAGAAACTTTGGTAAGATGAAAGCGTAAACTGATAATGAACCCTTGAATCCTCTTTTATATGTAACTCTTAAATTTGAAATCAAAGCGGGATATGCATTTAATGCTTGCTGACGTGTCACCGAGAAAAGCGCATCATGATGATGATAAAGTAACCATGCGTCAAAAAGTAACTGTCACATCGCCTTGAAAACTGGAAGGAATACAAAACGTCTCCTCAAACATCCTGTATTTATTGACCCATTGGAATTGTAACCGTCGAAACCCTTCGGATGGAGGTTAGGCTCTTTTACTTTGGGGTTTCGAAGTAAAGTCATTTGCCAGATTTTCGAAATCATTAGTCTGAGTTGGTGTTACTCAGAACCTCAAGGATTTCGTGTGTGCAGTGTGTCAAAGAATAAAGATAAGAAGCGAAGTAAAACAAAAATTTTGGATATGTAGTGATGTCAAACATACAATTTGACACGAAAGCAGATAAAATCCCGGGCAAAGATTGCTTCGTTAATTATCAAGAGAGATAATCAACAGCTTGTGTAGTTTCCTGTGAATTACAATCGAATACTTGCTAATAAGTATCGAAGGGCTTCTTTTTCAAGGTTTCAATGGGTGGCATACGAATTTCGTTACATATCATCCTTCACATAAGGTGATCAATTGTAAACGAAATTACTTGTGTGACCATTGTAGTCAGTGACAAGTTGATTTTGAAAAACTTTTTAAGAAACCAAAATTTCTAAAAAAAACTCACACTAAAATCATATTAAAAAAAATTCATACTAGATCCTGTTGGGTAACAAACATCATGGGTTTCGAATGTTTGATCAAGACCACTCAAAAGAATTGAATATGATTTGGAGTTTCGAATGTAAGTACAGAAACGAATGTTTCGTTACAGTCTGGAACATAGTTCCCCATCAATTCCTTAAAGTTTGAATAATTTGGGTTTCACTTTCATCACGGTCTCATGATGTCTGATCATAAACAAAGATTTGTGATATATCTAGATTTCGATTGGTTTTGATTAGAAATCTCTTGGATATATGTCTTTGTATGTGCAATTGTAAGAATTTTAAGATGAAAAAGATTGGTTTATGAAGAGCACTGTACCTCTGTTATTTCGGACCAAAAAGTAAACTCTTAACTCATGTGAGAAGAGTAAGGTAGCTCATTGGACTAATGTGAATGTAAGCCTTATTGGGAAGAAATCTTCATAAGAAAATTTCATTAAGGCTTTCGAAAATTGAGTCATTTCGAGGCTTCGGACAACATGCAACAACATGCTTCTAGGGACATCTTAACTAGTTAAAGAATTTGAACATCGACGTTTAAAAAAATATATACTTGGCCCTAGAATCTGCAAACTATTGCCTCTTCATATCTTCAATAATAGCTGCAACAAAATACTTAAAAAGAAAGAAAAAATAAATATTTTTGTTGTTTTCGGTTTTTTGAAAATAAAGAACAAAACAAAACAAAAATCTTTTTGATGTTTTTGATTTTTCGAAAATAAAGAGCAAAATAAAACAAAAATCTTTTTGATGTTTTTGATTTTTCGAAAATAAAGAACAGGAACAGAACAAACGAAAGTACTTGTTGCAAACCTACGAAGTTTTAAGATGTGAAGAAAAATACCAATCATGCGAATTCGAAGCATTCGAAGAGTTAATTATGAACAGTAACCTTATCTTTTGATGACGTGTCTTTGAATTATTGCTATTGAACCTTCATGATCCTTTTTCGAATGGAATTGAATTACCATCAATCATTCCAAGACCTTCTAAAATTCTCACAAATGATTTTTCATCCAATGCTTTCATGAAAATATTAGCCAACTGATCGGTTGTTTTCACAATATGTACTTCAATATTCCCATCTTCTACATGATCATTGATGAAATGATAACGAAGAGCAATGTGTTTGGTCTTTGAATGCTGCACACGATTATGACAAATTCTTATTTCAGTTTGTGAATCACAATATAATGGAATCTTTTTCATATTAATTGCATAATCACGTAATTGACTTTGAATCCATATTATCTGTGATGTACAAGCAGCAGCAGCAACATATTCAGCTTTGGCCATTGAGATTGAAATACATGTCTGCTTTTTCGATTGCCAGCTTACCAACTTACCACCAAGCAATTGACAACCACCACTTGTGCTCTTCCTATCAAGATTACATCCTCCCAAATCTGCATCCGAATATGCTTGAACAAAGAACCCAGTATTCGAAGGATACAACAATCCAAGCGAAGATGTTCCTTTGAGATAACGAAAGATATTCTTTATAGCAGTGAGATGTGGTTCTCTTGGATTTGATTGATACCTAGCACAATTACATACAGAAAACATGATATCAAGTCTACTCGCAGTTAAATAAAGTAAAGATCCAATCATGCTTCTGTATAAAGTAAGATCAACGGCATGTTTATCTAACGAAGGAGTTAGTTTGATGCTAGTTGCCATTGGAACACGTAATTTTGTACTATTTGTTAATCCAAACTTTTCGATCAAATTCTTCGTATATTTTTCTTGATTTATGAAGATTCCTTCTCTGTTTTGACAAATGTTTCAACCAAGAAAATTATTATTTTTTCCCATCATGCTCATTTCGAACTTATTCTTCATCAAATCTTCGAATTCTTTAGACAAAACAGGTCAGTTGAGCCAAAAATAATATCATCTACATAAATTTGAACAAGCATTAGATGATTCCCAACTTTCTTACAAAATAATGTGGGATCAATTGATCCTTGTTTAAATTTAGATTGCTTCAAAAATGAAATAAGAGTTGCATACCAGGCTCATGGTGCTTGTTTCAAACCATAAACTGCTTTATCTAAAATATAAACATAATCAGGATGTTCTTCGTTTACAAAACCTGGAGGTTGTTCCATATAAACTGTTTCTTTGAGTTCTCCATTTAGAAATGCACACTTCACATCCATTTGATATACATCAAAATCTTTGTGAGCTGCATAAGCCAAAAATATACAAACCGCCTCGAGTCTTGCAACAGGGGCAAAAGTTTCTTCGTAATCAATTCCGTCTTGTTGAGAGTAACCTTTTACAACAAGTCTGGCTTTGTTTCGTACAATATTTCCATCTATGTCGGTTTTATTTTTGAAAATCCATTTTAATCCGACAATCGAAACATCATTTGGCTTAGGAATTAATCTCCAAACTTTATTTCTTTCAAATTTAGATAATTCAGATTGCATTGCAACAACCCAATCTGAATGTTCCATTGCAATCTTAACTGTTTTTGGTTCAATTTTAGAGATAAAAACATTAAACTTGCAAAATTCTTGATTAACATTTAATACCTCATTCTTTGCACGAATTTGAGCTCTTGTTAAAACTCCTTCTTGTGGATTACCAATTATTCGCTCCTTCGGATGATCTTTTGTCCATTTGTCCATTGGTGGATAAGCTGGATCAAAGTCCAAAGGTGCATCTTCGTACAATTCATCATTTTCAGATCCTGCAATCGAACAAACATCATTACTATCATGAAAAGTTTCATTATTTTGATTTAACTCCCCCTCAATATTGTCATTTAATTGCTCCCCCTCAGCATCATCATTTACTCTCTCATTCTCCCCCTCGAAAGAATGCCCCCCTCCATTAGAGTGTTCGAATCCAAGTGCTTCCCCTCCACTGGATCATTATGCATACTTTCGCCCAATTCTTGAGGAGATGATGTTGAATCATCAGTTAGTTTTGAAACTTCAGTGATATGATTATCAGGAGCATTGATTTCAGCATTTGCAGCATAATTTGAATTGCCAAAAATCAAATCATAATCAATATCCAATGATTGTATAGATTCAGATTCAGTATGATTTTCTTGTAGAATTGGTTGATTTTCAAAATGTTTATCAGATTGTTTGATATAATAATCATCAAAAGTAAGATTAAATGTTGCTTCTCATCGTCACTACTATCAGTCTGACTGTCTCGTACTTCCACATCATCAAAGTTAAAAAATTTCGAAGTAGAGGGTTTTCCAATGTCATCCTTAACAATCGAATCATTAACAATTTCCTTATCTTTGATCTTATATGTGATATTAATGATAGATAACTGAGAACAATCAATACTTTCTTCTTCTTCAATTTCTCTGATTTCGCTAAGAATATCTAAATTCTCATCGATATCAACAAAATTGTTTTGAAAATCAAGTTTCGAATGTTCAGTTCTTTTCAAATTTTTCACTTGTTCATCTTTTGTTAAACTTTCATTAACAATATTAACCAATTCGTTTGCATTTAGAAACTCATCTATCTTAACAATGCCATATGCAAACCTATCATCTAGTACTTTGTCAAAATCAGCTATTGTATGCTCATAATCGTATGTCATTACATCAACTTTTTCTCTTTCGAATGCAAGAAAAGGTAGCAATTTATGATGTTGCTCTTTGCTAATGTCAGAAGAATGGTGTAAAGCAGTTGATTTTACATATAAACGCTTGGCAGAATTACAATAAATGTTTCGTTGTTTCAACAACAACTTAACATCCTTGTCTAAAACTTCCCTAGCCTTATTGACATTTTGTAACTGCAATTCTAGATATTCTACCCTGCTATTTTTCGTGTCTAACAACTTTCGTGTCTCTAGCAATTGGTTATTTAGTTCTTGGCTTCGTTACTAGAAGACACAACAATAGCATCAAAGTAAGCAACAATATCATCGAATGCAATTATTTCATAATCATATGCATGTAACGGAATATTAAAAGATTCAAGAATTGAACGTACCTTGGTTGTCATTGGGGATTTGTCACTTGTCTTTGTAACAAAGCAACATCCAGTAATCTCTTCCTCATCTTCTTCTTCAAAGCTTGCAAACATGGCACCATGAGTTGGATGCCTCATCTCTTCATCATCAGAACCGGATGACCGGATCTAATAAGTGCCACTTTCTTCATCATCAATCTCCCTTCTTGCCACTAGAGACAAACTCTTCGCCTTCTCACGAATTTCTTCCAACTTCTCCACATAATACGCTTCGTCCTTGTTTTTGATCAACTTCTCTTCTTTCTTATGAAGCATACAGTCAGCAGCAAGATGATTCGAACCATTGCAGTAATGATAATCAATGCCAGAATCTCCTTTCAACTTCTTTTCACCTTTAAACTCCTTTATCTTTTCATCCTTCTTCTCAAATTTTTCAATCTTCTTCTTCTCTTCTTCACCAATCTTCTAAGAGTTTCCCTTCTGCTCAATATTTTTCCCTTTCGGATTGAAAGGCTTTTTAAAAAACTTCTTCACTCGATTCTTCAAGTAAAAAGCTATAGCTTCATCATCAGAATTTAACAACAAACCTTCCTCATCCAAACTCTCTTTCTCAGCAGATTCCACTTCAGACACCTTCGAAACTAATGCCAATGGTCCTCCAAGAATCATCTTCGACTCTTCAACTATTTCAGAAACTTCACTTTAATGTGTCTTTAGCTGATTGTAAACATCATTCAAAGATGAACTATCGAAGCTCTGCTGATTTTTTATCATCGTACTTACACTTCGCCACTCCTTCCTTAATCCCATAACAAAGTGAGATTATACTCCATTAAGGACCTTATAATTCAATAGCGATTACACCTATAGATCAACTCATTTAACCGATCGTAATAGACTTCAATTGTTTCTGTATCCTTTTGTCTGAACTCTTTAAGTTCAACCAGACACTGCTTCACAGAATTGATCTTTTTCTTTTCACTTCTTTGATACTTTTCTTTAAGAGTATTCCAGATTTCCTTTGCTGTTTTACAACCACAAATATAGTTGTAAATAACAGGTGGCAAAGCACCTCTCAACTATCTCATGCATCTCTTTTCCTTGTTTTTAAGTCTTGTTTGTTGATCTTCAACATCAGTACTAGTTCCAGACGAACCGATATTTTAAACATTTGCAGGTGGTTGAATTGATCCATTAATGCAAGTCCATAACTCTTCATCAATCCCGTTGAGATAATCCTGCATACGATCAGCCCACTGATCATAATATTCAGGAATTAACATAGGTATTTTGGTTGATGATCCAAGCAGATGAGAAAAAGAAGTCATTGGATTGATATTGAAATTCGCCATTGATGAACAGATGAAGTTTTTCGAGAATTTTGAATTAACAACAGGAATTTGAAAAATGACAATTGGAAATGATTCAGAAACTTCAGAAAATCACTCGATTCAATAATCCAAAAGCAGAATCTAATCACAATCTTAGATCTGAGAGAATTTTTCAATTTCAAAAAGCACGGAAATTTTTGAATCAAAAAGTTGATTCAAAAACTTTTTGAACAAACTAAAAATCAAATCACAAAAATTGATTCCTGCTCTAATACCAATTGATGAATCAATGAATCGAGTTTGAATACAAATCAGAGTATGAATTCAGAAAAGAAAGTAAGTTTGAACACTGATGTAAATAAGATTTTTCTCTTTAGCTTTATTACGCTTTGTAAGTTTTACAGAGAGTAGATAAAGTGTTCTATCTTCTAACTCTAGTAAATGATCCTATTTATAGGATACTACAAGCGTACAAAAAATATACTAAGGACAAAACATTTTAAGCTTCGAATAAAACTGCCTTAGTAAAATACATTATAAACCATACGAAGAGTACAAAAGGCTTCGACTCATTACAACCCAAAATACCCTTACAAGCCCTTGTTGGGTCGTGAGCTTTTCTGTGATGGGCCTTTAGACTTAGACCCATTTTAGACATGGTATATCTTTTGGGCTTTAGGACTAATTGTATTTAGGACTTGGTGGGTTAGGCCCAATAAGGCAAGGATTAAGTAGCCTTTTCCCTTAAAGCTAGGATTTATGGTTTTGGACTCTCGAGGTGGGTTATTGACCTAATTTCTAATTAGGGTTTTATTACTTGTGATTAAGAGTAAGAGGATTTCGTGAGTCAGCAACTCGAGTTTGATTTGATATCTTCAGTCTGAGGTGAGTTTCCTTCACTGTAGTCGTAGGTCGAAGGCACCAATGTTGGACCACTAGATTATATTTGTAATATGATAATTGTCTTTGTGACAATTACATGTTGTGTCTGTATCTTCTTGATGTCTATGTGACTCTTATTTTTATGATTATATGTATAGTGGTAGGGTTGAAATAGACCAGATACCAGTTGAAAGATATCGGAGTTGATGAAATAGACCCAGTACCGGTTGAAAGATAAAGAGTGGGTGAAATGGACCCAATATGTTGTTTACTGTTATATATATATATATATATATATATATATATATATATATATATATATATATATATATATATATATATATATATATATATGTAGTGTGGAATATTTTGGGGGAACTCACTAAGCTTTGTGCTTACGGTTTTCATTTTATGTTTCAGGTACTTCCAGCTTGAAACGGAAGGGCCCGACCTGATCACACCGCATACACCTATGTTTTTCCACATCGCATGATTTTGAGATTTTGTAATATGATAATATTTTACTATGATATACTCTCTACTATTTTGATATGATTGTCGTCTGATTGGAATGAATTTAAAAATGAAAATTTTCTCTGGATTTTTGGGATCTTACACTCTCAAGAAATCACCATAATGAAGATTGATAGCAAAATGCAGGTTCCAGATCTACAAACAAAAGGACTTGGAACGAACCAATTTCATTTTCTTCTTGGCAAGATGAGCATAAAGAATCTTCATGCTTCATCTTTAGAGGGAGTATAGGATAATGATAGTTTATGATAATATTATGTTGTATGTTTATCGTCTCATATTGTTTAGCTTAGTTTGTTTTATCTTATAGCATTTATTCTCCATTGTATTACGTTTGCTTATTTTTTTTAGATTAATCAATAAAAAGTTTGTTCCTAATACCATTCTAGAAAAATTGTTATACACATGATAAAAGGTCAACATCTTAATACACATGTAGTTAAGAATCAATTAGAAGCATGTCTACAATATTTCTATCAGCTAATCTATATCAAGTTAAGGTTTTAGAGAGTGCCCTAGTTGTATAATATGCTTATATGGATTAAGCTCAAGCTTGAAATAAAAGGAACTAGATTATAGGTATTTTAGTAAAATTAACCAAAATTTGGAAGCTTGAAACTTTTTTGTATAAACCAAAGTATTTTTAAGTTTTTGAAAAATACAAAATTACACTATAATGGCATTTGGCATTCGAACAGAATATTCGAATTGAAATATGAAAGCTAAAAACTAATAAGTTCACAAAAATTAGTTGAAACAGTTTTTAGATTATGAGTTTTTTGTTTTAAAATAAAAGTTTTAGATTGTGTTTTATGCAAGTAATCTAACTTATTTTTGGAAAGTATGAGTTTTTCTTTTAAAATAAAAGCTTTAGGTTGTATTTGACGCTTTGACCATAAATAACTTATAAACTAGATTTTATTAATAACTTAAGCTACTTTAAAAAAACATATATATGTGATAGCTTATATGCTCATTTCAAATATACCGCCATTTTATATTTGTCCTTCATTATATGTCATTTTATATTTGTTATATATCCCTTAGGTTTTAACAAACTATATTACTTTATCAAGTATCATTTAGTTTACAATGTAAAATATAGATTTTCAACTATCTAGCCAAATATAACCTTAAACAAATATATATATATATATATATATATATATATATATATATATATATATATATATATATATATATATATACTAGGCATTCTTGACGGTCGTGCTAAGCACGGCCCATGAAAGGTGATTTGGTTATTTCCTTCATCATTGTCTAAATATTTGAAAAAATATAAGTACATTGCTATTACAGGTAAGGAATTCCAAGTACAATGTTATTATCAATAAAGAAACAAGTATGTGTACGTTGCTAATACAAGTAAAGACATGAAATTACATTGTCGTGTTATATCATCCTACTCATACTTTTTTCTATTATAGCATTAGTCTTCAAAAATAAAAGCACATTGCTATTATGGGTTAGGAAATAACACTACATGTTGTGGTTTTGGACTTTTTTTCGTTTAGCAAAGTGGGATCCTTCATTTCTGTCTATCATGTAATTTTGATTTTATCTTTTTGTTTATGAAAATTAGTAGTAGTTCCTCCTCGTCTGTGTCTATTGCGTCATCCTCATGATTTGGTTCCCTTGGAAGCAGAGGTGTTGCAGATCCTGCAACTTCTACTCATGCAAATTAACAATCAAAATTTTAGGCCACAAAGATGATAAAAAACAAGGGTGGGACAAAAAATTTGCAATTCTTGTCCCATTGACACCAATGGGTACCAACCCTATCACTAATCACAATTCAATAACTACACATGGACTAAACTTTATCACTAAAATGAGAATAAATAAGACCCATTTCGAGCTGCTGCTTTAGGACTACCTAGATTCATTCTCAGATGATGTTAGATAAAATCAACTTAGTTGCCTAAAATTCCATTTCCCATGAAAATTTTGGCTTAGAATATAATACAACCTGAATTGAATTAAAAAACTTGAAATTTCGAGTAGAGTAACTTTGGCCACAAAACACCTTTTATTGGGTTGAATGCTTGTTAATGCAATGATGTGTCACCTTTTTCCAAATTTATGCAATTTTTTTTTCTAGTAAAGTATGCAATTATATTGATTCTAGATGCCAAATGGGTGATAAGCCATTTTTTGCTCACGCAACTACCTGATAAGAACCTGGATGCATAGTAAAGGATATTAGTTAGACTACATAGTTCACGAAGATAACAAGTGCAGACAAGGGTTTATAATCACGACGTTCAAACTATGTTCAATCAAGCCGAAAACATGTATTAGATTAGAAGAAGTAATGTTCATCTTAAAGTCACCATAACCAACATCATTTAATATATTCGATGACCAGTTTGTTATAATTAGGTGGGTTTTAATCTCACACATTAACCATATGAAAATAAAATATAATTGACATCGTTAAAGAACCATGGACAAAGTATTTCATGATCAGCCTTAATATATATTTCACCAATCTAAGAATAAATTGTAAAGAGAGCAAAAAAAACGACCATTTATTCCAAAAGTTACACGGACCTTCAACTTTCTATACCTAATTTGCAAAGTTGACATGCCTATGTATATTAAAATATCAGGGATCTATGGGCGGCTTAACTTAAAGAGTTGAATGAAATGCTAAAATGAGTTGATTGATCATGAATGATTGACAGATTATTAATCAACTTATGTAAAATACCACTCCATAATAACTACACAGTTGAATTTTCAACACCAAAGTCAAAATTTATGACTTTTTTTATAAAGATAACATTTCAACTTTTCTAAAATAAGTATTTGCATTTATCTTGGAATTTGAATATCTACAAATCTACCGAATTACCTTTGGAAATATCAGAAGTCTTATCATCATTCTTCAAAGCACAAGCTTCTTGGACATGTGGCGATATGTTAAGGTTCCTAAGTTACGTATCTTGATACATCATCAGAATTTACAAAAATAAAAGTAGATTCCATTGTGTATTGGGTAATTTTTTCCAACAAGTAAATAATTCGTGAATGATAGGGCATCATTTCTTCATTTGGCTCTTCTGAAATGAAGCTCACAAAGTGCAACTTGCATGACACAACAATAAGTAAATGAGCTATGCAATTCTTTCTCAATTCCATGATTACTACATTTAAATCGTCTTCATTTTAAATTCAAAACCTCTTCCTTTTAATTATTTAGAAATTCATTTTGCATATTCCTCATGTTTCCAGTTTTTCTTCTTATGATAAAAGATATATGATAAGTTCTTGTGACCATCATTGTTTCATATTGCTCCTAAAAACCAACAAAATTAAACCAAGAAGTGGACATCGGAATAAAATTTACTAACCATATATACAATATTTCAAGAAATCGACTTATGTTATTTAAATAGCACACCCACTGAAAAATTAATAAAGACATTAAAAAAAACATGAAATATAATCTCTCAGGTGCTTCTGTTTCAAAGGAATTAATATCAAGTGCACCTTATTTACCCTTGAAAAAATTGCAATCACTTAGGTTTTTTTGATAATAATACAGCCCCTTTATATCATTGAATCTTAATGGTCTACAATTTGCCAGCAACCAATGAATAAAAACTCTAAACAATCTATTTTGTAGTGTTGCATTAGATTATCATATATGGGATAGAGGAATTGTGTTTTTGGTAAAAAAAAAAGATATTGAAATTACAACCTGGAACAAACCTATGAAATAAAATCCAGTTTGCCAGTTTGGCGAAAAAGGGACAATTTTGAATTGATTCAAGGCTTTATTCACTTGTTCCTTGGTTGTCTTTGATCTTTATTGCTATGCCCACTTTTTCACTATTTCTTCAATCAACTTGACCTAAAAAAGCATAAATTAGAATGATTTGGGACTTTAAAAACTTTTTTTTAGATGTTGCAATGATCAGAACATACAAAAACTCACAAAATAATTCGAGTGTACCTTTGAAGGAGGTTGGAATACGAAATTGGAAAGACTAGAAAAAGAAGATACGATGTGATGACTGAGCACCGGGTGTTGAACCCACCAGGGTCAGATGATGCTGGATGAATTCCACTTTCACAATGAATAAGAAGCGTTGATCGTAAGGGCAATTTGCTACAGGCTTAACGAGATGGTAAGAGAATTAAAACACACAAACTCTAATCATATGGAAAACAGAACCCAAAAGTAGAAAAAATCGCACAAAACAAAAACCAGCCTTTATCGTAATGGACATTTAGCAACTATTGATGATGGATAATTAGGGTTCCAACGGATGCAAATTGCTGATGCAGGAGGAGGAGGCGAATGGAGATTAGGGTTCTGGAAATTATTGCGGTTAGGGAAAAGGGAACCTGAATTCAGAGAGGTCTCTGTGTTTGTTGGTCGATACAAGAGAGTCCGGCATAAGGCGGTGTGGTTTTAAAAAAAAGCGGTACCCATAGATCAAATAAATTGATTCACATCAGACCCGACCAAATGTAATCTTCCAAGACCCCTTCACGCTTTAAGAAAAATAAGAATGGTCGGATTTCGTGGTGTGGATAAAGTCGGATGTGCTATTGGAAGAAAGCATTAAGGTGTATATGTCGATGTTTAGAAACAAGGCGTTGAAGGAGAAGCCTGTTGGATTAGTGTCTAAGCCTGTAACCATATTTGTCAAGTACTTGACCCGATTGTGCATGGTCCTTTTGGGTTGCCTTCACCAGAGCAACTTGACTGGAGAAATAATAGAGAAAGAGGTTATTATGATTTATTAATATGTTATAAGAATAATATACTAAAGGAGAAATCAAATTTGTTTAATTGATATTGGTCAATAATTAATTAAGAATTAATTTTGTGATCAAGTGTAATTAATTAAACTAGAGGGGCTGAATTGTAATTATGTGATAGTTACAAAGTAAGCTAAGGATTATCCTAGATATGGGTTGGATGAATTCAAGGGGATAAGGATCCTTGAAATCGTCCATAGGATAAGGATAGGGGTTTTCAAGGCTTATCTTATGGTTACATGGTGGACAAGCAACTAGATAAGGATAAGGACTGAAACCCTAATCTCTACACCTATATAAACACCCCTAAGGCCATAAGAATTCGTCCATGCCTTCCTAAAGGGTTCTTAGGGCCGATTTCATACCTCCTCCCTCTCTCTCTTGTCTCTCCATTTACTCTTGGTGTTTGTGAGCCATTAGAGGTACTACACTTGTGGTACTTGCTTTCAAGACTTAGGGTTTGAAGATTTGAGTTGTTATTGCAATATAACAACAAGAGGTATGTGATCTAAACCTACTATATGAATTTCGAAAATACTAGTGCATATTAGGGTTTCTTCATGTGTTCATAATGTTGTGTATCTAATAGTGAAAACATAGATCCAATTCTAGGGTTGCATGCACACATAGGATTGTTTGTACATAACCCATCAGTGGTATCAAAGCCTTTGGTTAACTTGTTTTCAATTAGTATTATACAATTGTATGAACTTGACATACTAGGGTTTATAGCCAATAAACCCTAGGAGGCTTGAAATTTCGAGATTAGGGTTTCTATACCCTAATTTGCGAAATTTTGAAAGGGTTTTCAAATCCTTTCCTTAAGCCTCAAGATTTCGAAATCTAAGGTTTGAAAAATCCCATGATTTTCGAAATTAGCCTCCTCCCCGAGATAAGATCCTAAATTTTAGGGATTTGGATTATCTCATAGCTTGTAATTATCCTTTAATGGTCATATATGGTAATTAGAGATTTTGAATTATCCTATCCCATGATTTTCGAAATTTAAAGGGATTAGGATAAAATAATTGTTTATTTGGTAATTATCCTTTATGATTTAGATAATCCCTTATGATTTAATAATTTAAATTTATAGTTTAATTCAAGATAATTATTAAATCAAGAGTTTTAATATTTAAAATTTTAATTTAAATAGTCTTAAATTTCAAAAATTTTAAAGTGAGATTAAAACCTAATTGTTTTGAAAAGTTTCAAAACCTGCCCTCAAGTTTTGGAATTTAAATTGTTTGATTAAAATTTTAATTTTGAAAATGTTAAATTCTAAAACCCTAGTTTTGAAAAGTTCAAATTTCACCCTTATGGTTTTATTAAATTAATTAAGTGTATAATTAAAAGAGAGTTAATAAATCCATAATGATAAGGTTTATATTTTAAGTGTAATTTATAAAATTTAAACCACCTAGTATTTTAAAAGTGTAAAATACACCCTTATACTATGTATAACATTAAAAGTCTAATATTATATATGTATAACTAAAATGCTAGTCTTACCGTTAGTAGGCCTCATTCACGAAGCCGATCTATAAGGGGGGTATAAGGTTATGGCCTATAAAATGGTCGTTTAATGGGTATCCACTCTTACCCACCGCTTCCTTGATTGGTGGAGGGTCGTTAGCCGAACGAGTAGGATAGGACAATCCTTTCTTCACTAATAAGTATAATAAATCTATGTAAAGTAACTAAACGCTTTTAAAAATTCCCAATCCTAGTTACTTTAGGCAAAAGTGAAATTGATGCAATCCCATGAAATTACACTTTTTACCCTTGCTAAGACGTTAGTGGAGCGCGTGTGATTAACTGGCACACTAATTGGGTTCTAAGCAAAGGTGGCAAAGTATGACTCAATGTTTGCCATAGTTCGATGGAGTGTGTGTGGTTTACTGGCACATCGAATAGGTGACTGTAACAATGAGGGCACCATGTACATTTGCATGGTTATTCACACCCACTTTGTGATCCTCGGCATCCCAGTCACAAACGAGAGGGGCATATCGAGATTTAAACATGCCATTGAAAATTTCAATGAATCTCAAAGGAAATCTAGGAATTCTTAATACGTTTAAAACTTAAGCCTTTATGTTTTTCATGGTGAAGAATTAGTTAATCGTCATTCACTTACCTCCAAATTATTTGCATGTTGGATTACGGTATCCCTCTTCTAATGTGTAAATAATGTTTTTGGATCCTAGCCTTAATGTCTCATTTGGGTGTTTCATTAAGGATTCAATCAACTAACTTGAAATTTCTCCCATTTTGTGGATGTATGATTCTAACCGTGGTCTTCCCGAATCCCAAGGAAAAAGTGTTCCTGTTGAAAGTAAAAGCTTGTTCCAAAGTGAAGGATCAATGTGGACTAGCTTGATTTCACTTCTTCCTCCTCCTCCCGTTGTTCTCCCTGACCCACAAGAACGAAGATTTGAAAGGTTCAAAATCACTGAAGCCCTATTGGCAATGGAACATGAAGATGGTAAACCCATGTGTGCTCACGTCCTAGGGATGAAATCACACATTGATAGGTTGATTATGTTGGTTGCGTCTTTCCCTAATAAGTTGGCTATGGATTGGGTTCTTCAGTCACTCCCTAAATCATATGATAAGTTCATAAGAGAGTATTATATGATGGATCTTGACGCGACCCTCATTGACTTAACTTACATGCTTATTGCTGTTGAATCAGAAATGATTTGAGGAAGTAATGGAGCATATTTGTATGATAATTCAACCAACCATGCTTCCGTGGACATTTTAGGAGAACCCACCTGTTTCTGCTGCCAAGAGAAGGGGAAATGGATACGAAGTTGCCCAAAGGACCTGAAGAGTCTAAGAGATGGGAGAGTCAAGAAGTATGGCTCTACTTCAGGTATTAAATCCACTATCTAACTCCATTAAATTCCTATTCTTTATACATAATGTGATAAGATTACATTTGCATGTTTTGCAGGATTAGAGAAAAGAGAGGAAGTTTGATGGAAGAGCAAGATGAGTCTGATCACGAAGAAATGGATTAGGATCGCATGGATTCGAAGATCGGATTTTGAGCTTAGGAAGTTATGATAGATTTGTTAGGAGTATTTGATTACATAGTTTTTCAGTTGAATTTTGCATTGTAAGGACATGTTTTCCACTGATTTTATGAATAAAATAAATTTTGGTATTATCTTATTTGTTTATCCTTACAATGGCATATATGAAAAATTGATGTTTGTGTACTTCTACTATTAGCAAAATGGATTTGATTCTTAATTAGGTTATTTGTGGAAGTGTCAAGAGTTTACCAAATAGGGAGAGTTTCTCATCGCCCAAGTTTCAAGTGGATAGGAACTTGGAATCGTGCAACAAGTATTGTATGATGAATGAGAACTTTCACATTTGGGAAATTTAGACTAATTCCTTGACAAAGTGTAAATTGAAGGCTAGGAGATCAAATACACTAGGTCGTACGTTGATCAAGTCTACCACAAGAGTGACAAAGATATTCGTCATGATTTACTAAAGTTTAGTGAATATGATTATACTTATAAAGATTGAGTATAATTTTGGGTTGATTAAAAGAGTTTCAATCAATAGCAAGACGAATAAGAAGAATCAAGTAGGCAGAAAGATAAAAGTTTCTCTATTCTAAGAAGAAGGGAGAGTACATTTTATCATGTTTTATGATAAGTCTTAATGATTAAGAACCATATCTCAATTGATCCTCTAAGTGAGTCTTAGTACAATTTGTATGTCTAAAAAAAGGAATCGAGAATTGTGGAAATGGTTAAATCAACAAGACAATCATACTTCGTTCCAACATCAAGTCTTAGAGTTATACTCCAAGATTGTGAATTGAGTGACAAGTCTTAAGAAGGTTTATAACATTCATCAAATGTGGAATTTGGAAAAAGGATTTTCTTATTCTTGCACATTTGAAATTGGTAAGTTGTGATGTCTTGGATAAGACAAAGACCAACTAGGACCAATCATGTGAAATGTTTTGTATTGATAAAGCTACACTAACTCTTGAATATTTGTTTGTCAAGAAATCGTTCTTAACAAGAGAATCTTATATGTCAAGGAGTCAGTGGGAGTCTTAATGGTCTTGAAAGGTTTCAAGAACAAATCAAGAATAAACCTTATCAATCATCACTAGCACACGACTTGAGGTTTACAACCTATCGTGTTGACACTATTTTGTTTTTGTGCCATTCCATTTGAGTTTTCTATGCATGTGAGTTCTGCGAGTTCTCAATGGATTGCATATGAGCAAGACACCTTATTCAATGGAAAGTACATTGAAATGAAGGGGTGGGCTGCTCAATAACTTGGAAGTAATGGTGGGACCCTTGATGGCAAGAAATTAAGAAGAACAAGTTCTATCCATAAGAAGTTTGAATTTGTCACTAACATTATCTTGTGATTATGGTTATGACGAATTCACATGGATGGGAACGTATACACCACAAAATCTAAGTGTCATAAGGTTTCTTTCATTCATGAGAATGATTGTGAGGAAACGCTTCCACTAAGAGAGATTTTGAAGATAGCATTATGTAATTTGGGTTTCTCAAATTCAACTATGATTACGACATACCTCTTCATAGTTCGAATTGTGGGAAAATGGCAAATGGGTCTGAACATTTTATACTTATTGATCTGAGTCCTAGAATCGTTTAGACATATACATATGAGCTGTCCAAGGAAAAGTGTATGAGTTTGAGAAGCTTAGATAAAGTCTTATCAAAGCATCTAGTATTAGAAATATGAACTTAAGAAATTTTTTTCTACAATTTCAGCTGATTTCTGAATACATGTCGAAGCTAGTGGGAGCATAAGTGTTATGTTGGTAAAGAAATAATCATAATGTAAGTGGGAGCATGATTATTATGGTAAGTATTGCAAGTTAGCAATATTAATTATAGAAAACAAGTGTTGTGCTTTGCAAAGTCGTAAGGGTTGAAAAGTTGTTTTGCTATAATTAAGGGAGAGAATATTGTACTTCGTTTCAAAATCTAAAGCTTAGATTGAGAATTTTTAATAAATTTAGTCAAATGATACATAGTGTATTCTTAAATTTCGATTATGATTACGGTATCCCTCTTCATAGTTCAAATTATAAGAACATGACACATAAAATATTATGGCAGAAGGTTGATAGAGTATCGTATCTTTATGTAAGCCATTATGCATCGTGTCCCATACGCTTCGGGTATAGGATCGATTGCCAGGACAAAAATCGGTTTTGACTAAGATAATTAAACAACTATCAAAGGACGATCCAAAGTTCGCTGAGGATTGGTCGTTTGTGAGTAGTTGGAAGTATGGTATTGAATGGACCATATCGACATTATTATGAATAAATAAGATTTTATTAAGAATGAGTTGTCATATGGTAAATATGGAAATGTTTCCATAATTGGGAGTTGGAAATTAAGAATTTATGTCTAGATTAGAAAATTTTATGCAAAAGGATGTTCAAAGGAATGTACTTTGATTGAGAGACATCACATCTATAGAATTGTTCTGTAACAATTTTTGATAAAGTACCTTGTGATTTCGTTGGCCGAGTCTTTGTGATTGTTGTGTCGTGACTTCACAAGAGGATCATTGCATAAAATATTAGAATTTGACATATTCTAAAAGGTGGCAAGAATTGGGTATTCTTACACTAATTATAAGGATTGGGGATTATGAAATGAGTTTCATTTGAAAAGTTTTTCAATTGATCTAATTCACAAAGTATGGACCATAGGAAACCAAAGTGTACATGCTTGGAGCATGGGACAATTGTGGTTATGATTCGAGTTATAAATTTGATTATCTGAAACATTAAACAATGGATAATGAGTAATCAATATGGTGATTAAATAAAGGTGTTTTATTTATACTCACAAGTTTGGGGTCATATAAGATTAAGTATTATCATTGTGTTTCTCTTTGCATATTTTGACTTCCAAAATAATTGAGTTTATTAAGAATAATCGAATTATTCACACGGTCCACAGTCAGTCATACATTGGAAGTGGGTATGAATGAAGACTATCACGAATTGGTTTGTAGATTATCTAAAGTGTATTAGACATAGCAAAGGTTTGCTGCAACGTTCATGAGTGCTTATGAATATGATTTTGAGCGTTGGATTAAACCCACACTCACTTGGATCGCTTCATGGATTTTATCACGAACGATTGGTGAGATGATAATATCTAGTATTCTTGAAACCAAGATGTGTGAGTTGTATCTTGCGAATCGGTTGCACATTGATAATATGTAAACGCGTCAGTAACTTGGTGTTATAAAACTTATTGTTGTGTGTGATTTGGTGAGTGAATGCAAGCAAGCATTGAGTCGAAGTTTATCCATTCCTTTTACCCAAAGTGGTAAAAAGTGATATATGTGGGCCCCTCGATGATTTAGTGATGACAAACGTAAATGCACGACCGGGCTAGGGCTAATTTGATTTGTTCAATTAGTCAGTCGCGATAAATCGGAAATCGGGAAACAACACATAGACTAAGAGAATGATTTCAATCCATGTCTCACGTCTATATGATATCTAGAATGGAGGAATATATGATCCCTTATCTAAAGGACAGGTTACTGATAAGATTAGAGTTCGACAGCGTATTTGAGAGCTACGATTGCTAATCGGGTTGTACTTATTATAGTTACTAGACTTATCCAAGTGGGAGACTATTGGATTAGTGTCTAAGCCCGTAACCATATTTGTCAAGTACTTGACCCGATTGTGCATGGTTCTTTTGGGTTGCCTTCACAGAGCAACTTGACTGGAGAAATAATAGAGAAAGAGGTTATTATGATTTATTAATATGCTATAAGAATAATATATTAAAGGAGAAATCATATTTTTTTAATTAATATTGGTCAATAATTAATTAAGAATTAATTTTGTGATCAAGTGTAATTAATTAAACTAGAGGGGCTGAATTATAATTATGTGATAGTTACAAAGTAATGTAAGGATTATCCTAGATATGGGTTGTACGAATTCAAGGGGATAAGGATCCTTGAAATCGTCCAAAGGATAAGGATAGGGGTTTTCAAGGCTTATCTTATGGTTACTTGGTGGGCAAGCAACTAGATAAGGATAAGGACTGAAACCCTAATCTCTACACCTATATAAACACCCCTAAGGCCATAAGAATTCGTCCATGCCTTCCTAAAGGGTTCTTAGGGCCGATTTCATACCTCCTCCTTCTCTCTCTCTTGTCTCTCCATTTGCTCTTGGTGTTTGTGAGCCATTAGAGGTACTATACTTGTGGTACTTGCTTTCAAGACTTAGGGTTTAAAGATTTGAGTTGTTATTGCAATATAACAACAAGAGGTATGTGATCTAAACCTACTATATGAATTTCGAAAATACTAGTGCATATTAGGGTTTCTTCATGTGTTCATAATGTTGTGTATCTAATAGTGAAAACATAGATCCAATTCTAGGGTTGCATGCACACATAGGATTGTTTGTACATAACCCATCAAAGCCGACATAAGAAGGATTCAGTCGACTTAGTGCAAAAACGTGTCCGCTAAATTAAGTCGATTGGGGTTGTTTACGTGGCGGTGTTGGAACTATGTAAATTTAATTTTGGCGGTACCACATAAATAGGGTCTTTATATATAGTAATGATATATATATATATATATATATATATATATATATATATATATATATATATATATATATATATATATATATAAGGTTATAATGTGGATGAATAACTATTATACGGATGTAAGAACAATGTTATTATATGAGAATTACTAAAACAATAAGTTGTTTAGTAATGTAAATACGTTCAACCTCACACGATTATTATCATTTTCATGTATTCTCACTAATTCTTATTCATTATTATTCTCAGACATCATTTTTCACTTATTTTCATTCTTACAGAATACGATTCAATAAACATCCTAACATAATGAAAATAATAATAATAAAGTGTATAATAACCTTATAAACAATTTAATTTGTGAGATTGAATGATAATAACAATAGTTATGTAAGATTGAACGTATTCATATTACCAAACAACATATTTTCAATGTCATTTTTACAGAATAACGTTGTCCATACGTTCGCATAATAGATGTCATATATATATATATATATATATATATATATATATATATATATATATATATATATATATATATATATATATATTTTGCTTTAATTCGAATTTCTTAAGTCAACATTTAAAAGCTTCCAACAATTTTGTTGACAAACATGCTTGTCTTTCAAACGATGTGTTTTATTGTTGAGGACATCTTGATATTCTAGCCTTATAGCCTTATAGGGTTGTTACATGTTTCTTGCTTTTTTTATTTTAGTCAGAACCAGCTTAGTTTTTATTCAAACAAACTTAAACTAATTTTGAACTCGAATAATTTGATAAAGGTTGGAGACTATTAACAATTTAATGAAAGATAACTTGATTGAGACGATAAAATATTGAAAATATCGTGAGAAAACTAAAACTAAAAGGCGTGGCGTTCACCAAACTCTCCCCCTCTTTTTTGCCTTGGGAAGTATGGATTCCACGTTCGTTGAGACTTCGAAACCGACCATTTCTTAACCAATCTTTTCATCTTATTTTTTTATTTTTTATTTTAATATTATATTCCGCATAGATTTAGTCCCAATTATAATATCTTAAAGTAACTTACCAAAATATTCCTAGACAAATTTTTTTCTCAAAAACATCCTTAAATTTGAAGCCGATAATTTCGATTAAATTATTTAAAGTAAAATTGACTTGGTGATACTTTATATCTAATGAACTAATCAAGTAAAAGAAATTTTATCCAGAATTAAAATGAGTAAAATACATAAAAAAATATAAAAAATATATTAAATTATTATTTTAATATTATTGATGTTAAATACATTTCTTTGCCAAACAACTTTCTCCTTGCTATATATATATATATATATATATATATATATATATATATATATATATATATATATATATATATATATATATATATATATATATATATATATATAATTTATTTCTTTTTCTAGCTTATACCAAAATATAAAAATTAACGTTTTTGGCTTTTTGCTAATCGAATCTAAAGTTACTGTGTCTTGATTTCATTAAAATAGATCATACACCACATCATCATCTACTAGGATTCTTGTTAGATTTAATCATATCATAGTAATTATAAACAATGGTTTACCAAAAGCTTTGAAGAGCCAAACGGTATCATGTGTATTGGAAAGATACATTTTCTCTAAATGATGAAAGATTCAAGTATCATGACGAACAAAATATATATAATCATGAGTATGATTAGTGACTGTATGATTGTTCTTGTAATTGTTTTTTTTAAGAATAATTTAACTGTTTAATTTAGAAAATTATATATGTACTCTTGTAATACATTGGCATATAATTTTACTTTTTAAAGTATTATATATATATATATATATATATATATATATATATATATATATATATATATATATATATATATATATATATATATGATTAGGGGAAAATACTCTACATAAATTACTCTTTAACAACACAAATATCGTGAATAATTATGATCGCTACATGGAAAAATATAAGTTTGCTTTGAGATGGCCAAACATTTATCTTTTAATATGTCAATGATTGCTTATAGATTTGTTTACAATTTGATGATGAACTTTGTGGTCCGATTTTCACACTTTCAGAAAGAGAGGGGACCCTATAGAAAAGTGTGCCTAAAAAGAATCCAAAGATTATATATATATATATATATATATATATATATATATATATATATATATATATATATATATATATATATATATATATATATATATATATATATATAGGGAGTGGTTCAAATGAAAACCACAAAAAATTAAAAACCCTAAGAACCCACATTTAATAAGTAATATGTATTGTAAATATTACTAGACATGTTAAAATCTTAATTTTTGTCTTTTTGTAAAGAAAATGGTAAAATTATATTTTTTTTAGTGAAATATTTTCATTCATATAATCATTCTATATTTTTAACACCAAAATTATGTAAAATGCAATTTTATACAATTCATTTACAGTTTAATACATAAAATTCACAACTTAATACAATTTATTTTACACTAATTCACAAATTTAAAGAACTCAAACCCAAAGTCTACCATCACCACCAGCACCATACGCTGCCACCAATCTCGTAGGTCAACGTTGCAACCATCTTTTCTTACAAATCATATATGTATATAAATTCATGTAATGAGAGAGTAAATAAACCTATTAATTCAGTTATTTTGAATTTAACACCAATCTTTTCTTACAACCATCTTTTCTTACAAATCATATATGTATATAAATTCATCTTTTCTACATTCATAATTTAATAAACCTATTAATTCAGTTATTTTGAATTTAACACTAATCAATTAAAAAAACTAATGCATTCTTACGTACTTATACAACACAAAAAATAAATATATATTCACAAGAACATTAATACAAAATTTATGAAAAAAAATCACAGTAAATTGCGGTCAGTTCACAACTTAATATAGTCAGTTATCGTTTAATACATAAAATTCACAGCTTAATATAATAAATTAACAATTTAATACACTGAAATGTCATATTCTTAATTTAAAGCTTACATTTATATTTCAGATATGAAGGTTAGTGTTTTTTTAAAGTTTAATTTAAATAATATTCTTAGTTTAAATTTTTGTATAATTTATTTAAATTTAGAAAACATCATATATTAGTATAATGATTATTCCCTCTTATATTTCAGAAGCAAGCACAAAATTTATAACGAATTCACAGCATAATACAGTCAATTTACAACTTAATATAGTCAATTCAGTGTTTAATACGAAAAATTATTTAGTCACATCAATATTATCAACTTAAAAATAACATTTATACGTTCATATATGCTGACCTTTCTATGTATTAAATTTTGAATTTATTATATTAAGTTCTAAATAAAATTTACACCTTAGTACATAAAATTCACAGTTTAATACAATACATTTATATCTAATTTACAAGTATAATATGTTACTGTATTAAGAAATCATTCACAGTTTAATACATACATAAATTATCTCTTATTTCAGAACTAATCATTAAAAAAACATATACAATTTAGCGAATAAAAAAAATCAAATCTTGATAAAAAAAATCAGAATTCACAGTTTAATTCAACATTTGAGGCACTAACTCACAGCTTAATTCAATATTTCAAACACTAACTCACAATTTAGTGAATATAAAAATTCATATTCACAATTTAATAACTTACATATTCACAAACTAATATATATAAAACAAATATTCACAGCTTAATAACTTAATGAATTTCGTTCAAGCATTTCATCAAACATGTTGTGTGCACCATATATATCAGAACCATAATCATAATAAAACAGAAGATCTTAACAAATATACAAATAGACGTTATATTAACAATTCATTCACTCTTTAAACTCTAAAAAACTTCATCAGTATCATTCACAACTAAATTTACAACTTAATAACTTACCTAATTTCATTGAGGCATTTCATCAAGCACATTGTGTGCATCTTTATTTGTAGAACATTTTTATGTAAACACAATCACCGGAGACCAGATCTGATGTGGTGGTGGAACCGTCATCGGCCACCATGAGATACACCACAGATATAAACACCAAATCTAACCTGAAATAACACAAATATTTCAAATTTGATCACGATCTGATGGTGTTTGACTAGAGATCAGAGAAAATACATAGAGACGAGTTAGAGAGAAGGAAGATTTGGTCGTGAAACAAATCTAGTCAAGATCCAACTGAGATTTCGTCGGAGTTTTAACTATCATGAAACGACCGTAGATTCGGGCTAGTCAATTTAGAGACAATAAGCGTCAAAAATGACTTTTTAATAGAATATTATTTAGAATAAATAATCTTAACCAAGTTATATTATATGTCACAAAGGTTCCGTACATATAAAGAACGCCGAAATCTGAGTTATAACGAAGAAGTTATGACCCGTCGAAGTTTTACAGCAAAACCGACACAGCATCGGAAATTGTAAAAATTGAATTTATGATAAAATACTTTCTAGCCTTAATAATATAAACAAAAGTCGTAGAAAATGCTAAAGTGATAGCGTCCATAAAAAGAACGTCCAAATCTGACTTCGTATGAGGAAGTTATGATTTTTCTAAGATTTAGCATAGCAGTACACAGCCCGAAATTCGAATTTTAGATCGGTTGATTTTTAGCCAAAATAATCTAAACGAGAAATGAAGATATCTTTAATAGGAGTTAAACGATAAAAAGACAGTCGAAAACGGAGCTCATATGCGAAAGATATGGACGAAGCTTAGTCTTTACTTTTCAAGGGCGGCGAATTCGATGCAGATTTATAAATCTGATATAGAATAAGAATTAGCCGACGAGGTCTAAATAAAAGTTGTAGTACTCATAAATACCAACGCGTGAATATCAAGAACGTCGAGAATAGAGCTCGTATGAGAAAGATATGGACGAAACTTAGTCTCTACTCTTCAAGCGCGGCGAATTCGATACAGTTTTGTAAATCTGATCAACAATGAGAATTAGCGGACGGGCTCTAAATGAAAGTTGTAGTACTTGTAAATACTAACACATAGATATAAAAAAACGTAAAAAACGGAGCTCGTATGTGGAAGATACGGACGAAACTTAGAAACTACTCTACGATAAAACCCATATAAATAAATGGTGAATCCTTCATATCTCTCACACCTTTCACCCTCTCTTTTTCTCTCTAACTTCTCTCTAGCCTCCTTAAACCCCTACCAAGTCTAGGGAACCTCCCTAGCACGAGAAGAAATCCCTAGAGCACCCGACGGCTCAGAGAAGAAAAGCTTTCGGCTCGGAAACGCTGCTCCAGCGTTGCCCAGTTTTTTAATAAAAACTCGTTCTAAGTGAGCTACGCCTACACTATTTCTAATAGAACTTTTATTTAAATATAGTAATTTTATTAGGACCTTATAATAATTATTTGGGTTATTATTATGTGTTATATAAGTGTCGTTATAATATCTTTTTAACCACTCGCGGTACAGGGAATCTGGTTTAAAAAACGCATAGGGTTGTTGGATTTCAGAAGTGCTATATGCCAAAATGGTCCTGCCCTCCGGTGTTTTATGTCTTGCCCCTGTCTATACATAGTGGGTGAAGAGTACTGTTTAACGCTTATATAATAGTAATAATAGCTAGACTATTAATTAGTCTCGGTAAATATTAGACTAAACCCTAGTGGTAATGATACTAGGTTTTCTCGAAGGATATTGTTTTAAGAGTAACGAAGCGCTGTCTGAGTTCGGAATCACCACCTTACTAGGTGAGTGCATAGTCTCTTTCATATTACACACAGATATGAAGTATTTTAATATAAATTACGTGCTATGTATGCATATTGTCTGAATACTTGTTGTCTATGCTGGGTGAAAGATTTTTATACATGTTTTAAATGATTTAAACTGTATATGGATTTTAAATCTACAAAATGTGTTGGGTAAAACATGGGTAGATGAAATAGTTGATGTGTGATAACACGATGAAAGACATCAATGTTGACAGTAATCCAGTCATCTAGTGGAGTATAAATGACGACCACAGACTATACTAGACAGTCCAGTGAAATGCTAGCAGACTCGTACCCTGTAGGTGTTTTTGAACTAGGTGCTCATTAGGTATTTTAGAACTGAGTGTGTTCACTAGGTATTTTTGAACTGAGTGTGTTCACTATGTATTTTTGAACTGAGTGTGTTCACTATGTATTTTTGAACTGAGTGTGTTCACTAGATATTTTTGAACTGAGTGTGTTCACTAGGTATTTTTGAACTGAGTGTGTTCACTAGTTATTTTTGAACTGAGTGTGTTCACTATGTATTTTTGAACTAAGTGTGTTGACTAGATATTTTTGAACTGAGTGTGTTCACAAGGTATTTTTGAACTGAGTGTGTTTACTAGGTATTTTGAAATGAGTGTGTTCACTAGGTATTTTTGAACTAAGTGTTTACCAGATGTTTTGGGCTACGTGTTCACCAATTGTAATCTATAAACCTTGATAATTATGGACTTTGTGCCAATTCTTTAGGATGATCCCTAAGAATAAATGAACGAGGAATATTTGACTCTTAGGGTAGATCCTTAAGAGTAAAGAAGATAATGAGGATGGGTAATTGGGAATTGTTTGAAGATTAAACATAATAATTATATTATTATGGGTTGAAAACCCTATGTACTCACCAGGTTTCCGAACCTGACCCACTCAGTTTAGTTATATCATAGGTGTTGATATGAAGTCACATTACACTGAGAGAATAAGTGATATAAATCACTAGTGATAATGAATGTAAGTTATGTTTATGCTTATGTTTCAGTATTGACGATGACATCCCCAATGTTTTAAAATGAATAAAAATACTTTTCTTCGGAAATGCTTTGATAACGTATTTATCATGTTTAACTGGGAACAAATTCCGCAACAATTTTTATTAAAAGAGGTACTCTGATTTTTATAAAGCATAAACAAAATCGGTCTTTTCTAGCCGTGAAAATGGGGATGTCACAGTTGGTATCAGAGCATTAGTTTAAGCGAACTAGGAATAAGGATTTATTTCTAGACTTAAACTTAGAATGCTAAGTGATGATCGTGAGGAGTGTGTCTAATATATTTAGGAAGTACACCTGAATAGACACAAGCAGTAGCTTATTTAGGGAAGATGCCTAACATGCTTTTATGTGCCTAATAATTTGTGATGCTTTATGCTATCGTTTGATCGGATAAATGGTATGTTGCCGACCGGATCTGGAAATTTTATGTGTTCAGATTTCTAAATGTATAAGTACAATATTAGAACTGTCATATAATTTTTCGAGGCATTAAGGAGGAATACATGTCTAAACCTTCTTCTATCTTTATTCTCGTCTCGATACACTAAATATTAGACTAAACCCTAGTGGTAATGATACTAGGTTTTCTCGAAGGATATTGTTTTAAGAGTAACGAAGCGCTGCCTGAGTTCGGAATCACCACCTTACTAGGTGAGTGCATAGTCCCTTTCATATTACACACAGATATGAAGTATTTTCATATAAATTACGTGCTATGTATGCATATTGTCTGAATACTTGTTGTCTATGCTGGGTGAAAGATTTTTATACATGTTTTAAATGATTTAAACTGTATATGGATTTTAAATATACAAAATGTGTTGGGTAAAACATGGGTAGATGAAATAGTTGATGTGTGATAACACGATGAAAGACATCAATGTTGACAGTGATCCAGTCATCTAGTGGAGTATAGATGACGACCACAGACTATACTAGACAGTCCAGTGGAATGCTAACACACTCGTACCCTGTAGGTGTTTTTGAACTAGGTGCTCATTAGGTATTTTTGAACTGAGTGTGTTCACTAGGTATTTTTGAACTAAGTGTGTTCACTATGTATTTTTTGAACAGAGTGTGTTCACTATGTATTTTTGAACTAAGTGTGTTCACTAGATATTTTTGAACTGAGTGTGTTCACTAGGTATTTTTGAACTGAGTGTGTTCACTATGTATTTTTGAACTGAGTGTGTTCACTAGATATTTTTGAAGTGAGTGTGTTCACTAGATATTTTTGAACTGAGTGTGTTCACTAGGTATTTTTGAACTGAGTGTGTTCACTAGTTATTTTTGAACTGAGTGTGTTCACTATGTATTTTTGAACTAAGTGTGTTGACTAGATATTTTTGAACTGAGTGTGTTCACTAGGTATTTTTGAACTGAGTGTGTTTACTAGGTATTTTGAACTGAGTGTGTTCACTAGGTATTTTTGAACTAAGTGTTTACCAGATGTTTTGGGCTACGTGTTCACCAATTGTAATCTATAAACCTTGATAATTATGGACTTTGTGCCAATTCCTTAGGATGATCCTTAAGAATAAATGAACGAGGAATATTTGACTCTTAGGGTAGATCCTTAAGAGTAAAGAAGATAATGAGGATGGGTAATTGGGAATTGTTTGAAGATTAAACATAATAATTATATTATTATAGGTTGAAAACCCTATGTACTCACCAGGTTTCCCAACCTGACCCACTCAGTTTAGTTATATCATAGGTGTTGATATGAAGTCACATTACACTGAGAGAATAAGGAGATATAAATCACTAGTGATAATGAATGTAAGTTATGTTTATGCTTATGTTTCAGTATTGACGATGACATCCCAAATGTTTTAAAATGAATAAAAAGACTTTTCTTCGGAAATGCTTTGATAACGTATTTATCGTGTTTAACTGGGAACAAATTCCGCAACAATTTTTATTAAAAGAGGTATTCTGATTTTTATAAAGCATAAACAAAATCGGTCTTTTCTAGCCGTGAAAATGGGGATGTCACAGTTGGTATCAGAGCATTAGTTTAAGCGAACTAGGAATAAGGATTTATTTCTAGACTTAAACTTAGAATGCTAAGTGATGATCGTGAGGAGTGTGTCTAATATATTTAGGAAGTACACCTGAATAGACACAAGCAGTAGCTTATTTAGGGAAGATGCCTAACATGCTTTTATGTGCTTAATAATTTGTGATGCTTTATGCTATTGTTTGATCGGATAAATGGTATGTTGCCGACCGGATCTGGAAATTTTATGTGTTCAGATTTCTAAATGTATAAGTACGATATTAGAACTGGCATATAATTTTTCGAGGCATTAAGGACGAATACATGTCTAAACCTTCTTCTATCTTTATTCTCGTCTCGATACACTAAACGACTGCTCTGGTGTGCAGAACATCATGGTGAGGACTCGTAGTGAATTGAGTAAATGGAGGAAATGAGAAGGCTTACAATACTGAATAGTGCCTATCAGAAGATATCGTAAGAGTGATATCTTGCCTTTAGAATGCGTCTAATAAATAATACGTCTAGTACGGGAGAAGTACACATTCAATTAGCAGAAAGAAAGATTTTTGTCACACCCCCGAACCAGACGGCGGAAATGTCTGACAGCTCACGTGACTCAAATTGAATATCATCACAATGAATATCCATGAAACATAACATAAACTTCACCATGCATTAATACATTACAACTGGCATTGTTCACATCAAGTACATTAAACATTACATATCCATAGCATAAATTGTCTAAAAGTTTTCAAAACAAAATGTCCTAACACACTTGGTATTGTTGTTCAGCTTATCTGTTACCTAAGAATACAAGTTATTTGAAAACGTCAACATATAGAATGTTGGTGAGTTCATAAGCAGGTTTGATATGAAAATGTTTTGTGTAGTTTGTAAAACCCAGAAAATCCGATATTTTCTGAAACAACAATTATTTATATAAAAGTGTGAAGATCTATAAATATATGCATGATGATTTCAAAACGTGTATAAATGAGAAACATTGTATTGAAAGTACAAGTGAATAATGTTGATCTCCTCCGGAAAAACCGATGTTTTCCGATAACATAATATTATATAATTGTTTCGAATTGTTATACCATCACAACGAGTGATTTTGATTTGTCTTTATTACTCGAATAGTATTGGATTTATTTATGTGAGTCGTTATAACCATGCATGATAATGACTAGTTCGTCTGTCTTGGCACTCTGGCGAACGCCGAAATTGACCTTAAGATTTTGTCACCCTAGACTAGCCAAGTCTAACTGTAGCGAACAACTGAGGTGTGGGGGAGTCACCCCCGTATAAATCTATTCAAAAACTCTTGCTCTCCCTCCAGGAGACTTTGATTATAACTACAGACTACGACCGACACTCGTTCTTGCCGCCCGTTATTACTCACTTAATCCCAAATGAATTTGATTACTATTGATTATTGACCTGTATTTGTTTACTTGAATTGATGGTGAGCCTAACAGACGAGAATAAGAGGACCACAAGATCCTACTAATCACGTTTGTTATTTAAGGTTGTCGAGTATGCGACGGACGCGTTGGCCTATTTCGCATATGATTTATTTGGACTTTACTAGCAATGCTAATGGGCCACTGAGGCCCAATAGCACATAAAAGCCATTGAGGGTCCCTTAAGTATGTAATTGGGTCACAGGAGGCCCAATAAACATTTACTTTTATCGTTGGGCCCAAAAGTTATGTTAATGGATCACGAAGGCCCAATAAGCATGATTAGAGACTTTCAATCCCAAAGATTTGAATATTTACTTGTTTTAGGTATAGTATAATTGTCGGAATTTTGATTGAACAATTCTTAAATTCGTAACGGTACGAGGCCGGTCGGTTGTTTATAACGATATTTGGAATTATATGTATATTCATCTTTCTATTTTCATAAGTTGTAGTTTGGTATTTTTGACCCAAATATCTTAATAAGAAAATAATTGACTCAAAATATTGGTTTGACCTTTTCAGGCCTTCTTTAATAAAAAAGACAATTTTAGTCCCTTATATAAAAAAAAGACATGTTAGGCCCTAAAACCATTTTCTTGTCATTTTTGACCCATAGACTTGTTTAAGTGATGATTTTAGCTCAAAATTTACTCTTTGGCAGTTTCAGCCCCTTCAGTAAAGAGTTTTTCAGTTAAAGTCCAATCTTGTCACAGCTTTTAAAATTTTGGCCCAAAATCCAAAAAACTTTACATTTTTGATCCTTTTTGGAAAAAAATCATTTTAACCCCTGAAATAGTTTTTTTTACCCTTTTACCCCCTTTTTTGAGAAATATACCATTTCAATCCCTTGAAAACCATCTTTTTCGCAATTTTTGGGCCTATGGGCCGAAAAGCCCAAAAATTGGCCCATTAGGCTACAAATTACATTTCTATTCCTTTGAAGAGCATAATATTCATAAAAACATTTATTTTAACTGTTTTGACTCTTTTGGTCCTTAAGAAAACCGTAAATGAAAACCTTTAACCCCACTTTTGTTTAATTGACAATTATAGCCCAAAAATGAGTTTTGTGTTGAAATATGTTTAACATGACCTTAGATGATAGTTTTTATTAACTTGTTAAGTGTAATACATCTTAGATCACATATTTTTCCTCCTTGAACTATAGATCTCGAAATATCATTTACTTTTGGTACATATTTACCCCATAACACAAGAAATCACACATAGCATACAAATACACATAGATCTACACATTTTACGTGTATTCTCCCCCATAAAACATATGAAAACCAAAAATAGAGGGGTATGAACTCATCTTTGCTTATTGTTTTCGATTTGAAGAAGAAAGGGAAGAGTTTGACGCTATTTTTCGGCCCTAACAAGCTTTCTTGGGTTGATTTCGAAATTAAGAAGCTTCTAAGGAGTAGGTCATGAAAATTGTGTGAGTTAGGAAGAAGTTTTGATGAAGTAAAGAGTCTAGGTTATGGATCTAAATAATAACTTACCAATGATGATTATTATGGAATAACCTTCTTGAAAAGCCCTAACTCTCGAAAATTTTGAAGGAGAAGTGAAGAAGTTATTGTGAGTTCTTGAGAGATGCTTGAGTGAATTGTGTGTGTGTGTGTGTGTGTTTTTCCTTTGGCCGAGAATTAAGAAGAAGAAAGGAGAAGAGAGAGGGGTGAAGGGATGGTGCATGGAGACATGTGAGGCCTTGCATGGAGATCCATAATGTAATAAGGAGGTGGCTAACCCTCCTTATCTCTTTGATTTTTTATTTATTTATTTTTTGTTTTGCACTTGGGCCGAGAAGGAGGGAAGAAAGAAAAGAATTTGGGCCTTTTGTGCTTAAGTCCATATTATGGGCCCATTTTGATGATTTTAGGCCTAATTTGTCTTTAGAGATGGTTCACGGCCCAACATAAATCAAAGAATGAGTTTTATGGCTCATTAGGGCTAATTAGGTTTGTTATGGCACAATAAGGCCCACTAAAGATAACTAATCCATTCTAGGCTTATGAGGCCCAAAATGTTAAGTTTCATGCAAATGCCAATTAGGGTCCATTTAAGAGTTCTAAGCCCAAAATAGTCAGATTGGAAGCTTATTGGTCTATTAGGCCCAATAAGGAAATCGTAGTCCAAAATGGACTAATACCGGGATTTTTAGGGTTTCCAACCTTTCGTTGACTATTTGAATGTTTATATGGAGTGTTTGATAGAATTTTTGTTTTCATTAAACAAACACCCTACATGTTTTCAAGTTTTAGTTACCCTGTCGTTCTTTGTTAAGTGCTTACAATGTATCAGAAGTCCTAGTTGTGACATCATCCCCCCGTTAGAGGGAATTTCGTCTTGAAATTCTTTTTGAAGCTAGATTCAAGAATGCGAGAATAGGTGAGGGTAATTCTGCTTCATCTTGTCTTTGCGTTCCCATGTGAATTCTAGTCCACGCTTCGCGTTCCACCGAACTTTCACAATCGGAATGCGACTTTGCTTAGTACGCTTCACCTCCCTGTCCATGATTTCGACTGGTTCCTCGACGAACAGGAGATTCTCGTTGATTTCGATTTCTTCAAGTGGAATGACGAGGGTTTCGTCGGATAAACACTTTTTCAAATTGGAAACATGGAACACGAGGTGTACACTACTGAGCTCAGCGGGTAGCTGCAGTCTATAAGCCACTAGACCGATTCGCGCAAGAATCTCGAAGGGTCCAATGTATCGTGGGTTCAGCTTTCCCCCGTTTTCCAAAACGAATCACCCATTTCCAGGGAGATACCTTTAATAACACCCCTCCCCGACTTGAAATTCCAAGGGCCTTCGCCGTTTATCAGCGTACCTCTTTTGTCGGTCTCGTGATGCTTGCAGTCGGGTTCTAATCTGAATTATCTTCTCAATCGTATCGCGTATGATTTCTGGTCCTGTTAACGCATTGCCTGGTGTCTGTCCTCTTGCTAGCTGGGTGTCACCTACTTCAGCCCAACATAACGGCGATCTACATTTACGCCCATACAACGCCTCAAAGGGAGAAACTTTGATGCTCGAGTGATAACTGTTGTTGTATGAGAATTCGATTAAGGGAAAATACGTATCCCACGACCTTCCAAAGTCTATCACACATGCGCAAAGCATATCTTCGCGTGTTTGAATAGTTCGCTCACTTTGACCATCTGTTTGTGGGTGGTAGGCAGTGCTCATGTCGAGTTGTGTTCCCAGCGCCTTCTGAAGTGATTGCCAAAAGCGTGAAGTAAACCTACTATCTCTATCTGAGATGATAGATACTGGCACTCCATGGAGTCTCACTATTTCCTTGATGTAGGTTCTTGTCAATCATTCCATCTTGTATGACTCTTAGATTGGTAGGAAATGAACGGAGTTTGTCAACCTGTCGACTATTACCCATATGGTATCTAAACCATCTGTTGCCTTGGGTAGTTTGGTCACAAAGTCCATAGCAATCCTTTCCCATTTCCACTCGGGAATTACAGGTTGTTGTAGTAATCTCTAGGGCTTCTGATATTCCACCTTTACTTTAGCACACGTGAGGCATTTGCTAACATAAGTGGCAATTTCAGCCTTCTTGTTAGGCCACCAATAATGTTGCTTGATATCCAAATACATTTTATCTGAACCTCGATGGATGGAGTATCGTGTCTTGTGGGCTTCATTCATGACTACTTCTCTGAATCCCCCAAGTTTAGGGATCCAAATGCGGTTCATGAAATGATATGTTCCGTCTTCCTTCACTTCGAAATTCTTTTCCATTCCACGTAACGCTTCGCTTGTTTTGTTTTCTGTCTTCATGGCATCGGACTGAGCCTCTCTGATTTGCGAGGTCAGGTGGGATTGAATGGTTATGGAGAGAGTCTTCACACGATGATTAGAGTATTCTTTCCGACTCAAGGCATCAGCTACCACGTTAGCCTTTCCTGGGTGGTACTTGATTTCACACTCATAATCGTTTAGCAGTTCAATCCATCTCCGTTGCCTCATGTTCAACTCTTTTTGATTTAAATGTTTTGGAGGCTCTTGTGGTCCGTGAAAATGGTGCACTTTCTACCGTAAAGGTAGTGTCTCCAAATTTTCAAGGCGAATACGACAGCTCCCAATTCGAGATCATGGGTGGTATAATTCACCTCATGTGTCTTTAGTTGTTAGGATGCATAAGCTATCACCTTCCCATGCTGCATGAGTACACAGCCTCAACCTTGATTTGAAGCATCGTAGTAAATTACGAAGTCTTCTGTTCCCTCTAGTAGCGATAGTACCGGTGCACTGCAGAGTGCTCGCTTTAGAGTTCGGAATGCAGCTTCTTACTTATTTGTCCATTCAAAGAGTACACCCTTTTGTGTAAGCATGGAAAGTGGCTTGGCTGTTTTCGAGAAGTTCTGAATGAACCTCCTATAATAGCCTGCGAGGCCTAGAAATTGATGAATTTTTGTGGGTGTTGTTGGGATCGGCCATCCTTTGATGGCTTTGAAATTAGAAGGATCCACATGTATTCCTTCTTGGCTAACAACGTGACCTAAAAAGCTCACACTACGGATCCAGAACTCACACTTAGATAGTTTTGCGTATAGCCTTTCAGTTATTAGGGTTTCTAATATTTTTTGGAGATGTCGGCCATGCTCCTCTTCGCTTCGAGAATAGACTAAGATATCGTCGATGAAGACAATGACAAAGTTGTCGAGGAATGGTCGACAGATTCAATTCATCAGGTCCATGAATGCGGCAGGGGAATTCGTTAGACCGAAGGGCATTACAACAAATTTGTAATGTCCATAACGAGTTCGGAAAGCGGTTTTGGGGATATCCTTTTCCCGTACTTTGAGTTGGTGGTATCCAGATCGCAGATCTATCTTAGAGAAATAGCCTGCGCCTTGGAGTTGGTCAAATAGATCGTCGATTCGTGGAAGTGGATACCGATTTTTGATAGTGAGCTTATTTAGCTCCCTATAGTCAATACACATCCTAAAGGAGCCGTCTTTCTTCTTAACAAAGAGAACCGGAGCTCCCCAAGGTGAGAAAATGGGTCAGATGAATCCTTTGTTCAAAAGTTCGTTCAGTTGGTTGGACAGCTCTTGCATCTCCGCATGAGCCAATCTGTAGGGCGATTTGGCGATGGGTGTAGCTCCTGGCACAAGGTCAATTCGAAACTCGACTTGTGTTTCTGGGGGTTTCCCCGGAAGATCTTCAGGAAAGACATTCGGGAACTCGCAAGCTACTGGAATGTCTCGAATATTGACCTCTTCCTTAGACTTATCCACTATATGAGCCAGAAACATCAAGTCTTTCTTTCGTAGATACTTCTTTGCCTTAATGCATGAAATAAGACGAAGGTTCATGATGGGTTTGTCTCCGTATATAATTAGGGTTTCGCGATTCGGAAGGTGAAGGCGAACGGCCTTCTCGTGACACATCATTTCAACATGGTGGGGGCTTAACTAGTCCATGCCGATAATCACATCAAAACTTCTAATGGAAACAGGCATAAAGTTTATTTGAAAGACATGTTGGTTCAAGGTTAGGGTACATCCGATGTAGATTTCCCCAGTGGATTCTGTTTTCCCATTGACCATCTCCACCGTAAAGGTTTCATTAAGCTTCTGGGTTGTTGTTTTAACAAGTGTTTGAATCTATTACTCACAAAAAATCTCTCTACCCCGGTATCAAATAAGATGCATGCATAAGTGTGGTTTAGGAGAAAGGTACCGGTGACAACAGCGGGATCCTGAACCGCTTCTCCCTAACCCATGGTCAGCACTCTTCCTGTTCCTCCATTCCCAGGGTTCTTGTTGTTGGGGGAGTTTCGACGGAAATGCCCAGTCTTTCCACATCCATAGCAGGTGTGGCTTGGTCCCTCATTGTTGCCGATGTTGTTGGTGTTGCTGTTTTTGTTGTTGTTGCAGTTGTTGTTTCCCTGCTGCTGGTTCTGGGGAGGATAGGTCCTGCAATATTTTGCCGTGTGACCCTTGCGATTGCAACTAGTGCAATGCATCTCCCTGCATTCTCCGTTATGATGAAGACTGCACTTGTTGCACTTTGGGAGATTACCGGAATACTGCCTAGGGGCACTTGGAGCAGCTGAGACTGGAGCATGTAGTGTGGAGGGGACTTGGGTGGTTGCAACATTCACTGTCAATGTTTGTTATTTCTTCGATGACTCTGCGCCTTGTCGTCCTTTCCTCTTGCTATTCTTTCCCTTTTTCTGTCACTCTCCATCTTGTTTTCGGTTTCCCCTGACTTCTCACCCTTTTTGTTGTTGTGGTCATACAGTTTCTTGGTCAACCTCTTGGCACTGTCAAAGGTTTCAGGGTTTGCAGCTATCACATTTCCTTGGATTGGGTAGGTTAACCCCCAGATGAATCGTTCGATTTTTTTCCTACGAAGTAATCATGCCAGGTCACAACAGAGACAGTTCGCTAAACCTTGATATGTATGCGTCAATGTCGGAATTTCGGATGGTGAGGTTCCACAACTCTTGTTCCATTTTCTGAATTTCACCTCGTGGGAAGTACTCGGACATCATCATTTCTTTCAATTCCATCCACGGCATGGCGTTGGCTATGGGGAGATTCATGGCTTCTACGTGTCCATTCCACTAGGCGAGAGCTTGGTCAGTGAAGGTACATGCGGCAAACTTCACTTTCATCTCCTCAGGGTATTCACATATCTCGAACACCGATTCCACTTTCTCAATCCATCTTTTTAGGGTTATCATTCCCCCGGTGCCATTAAAGGTTTGTGGCTTGGCATTGGTGAAATCTTTGTAGGAGCATGTCTTGGTAGGTCCTTGATTTATTCCGTTGTTCGAATTTCCAGCCCTTTGCCCATTGCCTCCCCCATTGTTCCCATTGTGGATTTGTGCCATTGTCGCCGTGACTGCCGCAGGTACAGCTGCTTAAAATGCAACTGAGTTGATTTATGGTGGTATCGGCTCAGGGTTTCCACGGGTTAGTCGTTGAGGCATCTTTCTATCATGAAACGGAAAGATGTTGAATGCCTAACATTTTTGTGGGTTCGTGGACTTATGATTAGGTTTATATCATGTACTTAAGTAGTTTTGCATATCAACATACAATGATAGAGACATAACACATAATAGATAACAACATCACAACAAAACACATATATTTTCCAATAATAATATCTATACTTTGACACATGAAAATTTGCTCAAAAGAGCATACATATAGGATACAAGTTCGGCAGCATAACGACTCTACGAGTAGTGTAATCACTTAAACATAGAGTCAGTGGTACATAGCATAGATCATAGTACTAGTAGGGTAAGGATGGTCCTAACACTCTAAGGAGCGTCCGACGACGGCAGCGAGGTCATATACCGAAGTTTTGTGCCAACAACTGGGCCATCTTAGTCATCTCTCCAACGAATTAACCTCTTTGCTGTTCAGCCTGCACCGCTCGTGCTTCCATGGTGAATAGTTGTTGTCGCAGAGCGGCAATCTCAGCTTCCGGAGAACGATTCTCTCTTGCGGGATTCTCAGGTGGGGCAGGGTGGTTCTGCTACGTCTCGTTGGTAGGCGGTGTGACGGAATCCTTGTCTGAGTCTTGTTCTTCCTCCATGTCGTCATTGGTCTCATCAAACTCGTAGTCTGTGTCCGTGTACTCGTCAGGCCCAACGTCGTGTGCTTCCCCCTAATCTCCCTCGGGCTCGTCCTCAATCATCCCATGGGCCACTAATACCTAATGAAACTGAATGCCCTGGTGCTCTCCTTCCATGGTGACTGAGAGGAGGTATATGAATAAACTATCACTACTCCTAAGACGTTTTAAATTGTTATATAAATTGAGTTAATGTTCTATTCTTGAAAATAAAGGGGGTATGTTTTTAGGTTTACCAACCATCGCGATTTCCTCGGGGCATGTGATAGTTGTACCTCGGAGGAGATGTAGTTGATCAGGGTACATTCACCCCCTTAATACAACCATGAACAGTCCCGACTTAACCGAGATACTAGTATCATCTTTTTTGATTTGGTATTATGTTCTTTTCCATATATTGCACAAATAAAGGACGTTTTATTGTTATATTTTTGATTGTTTTGTTCAGAGTTGTTTAGTCCCTCTTTGTTTTATAGTTGCATATCAATGTGTGGCTAGATATGCCAGTTCACTATAAACAGTGCTCTGATACCAACCTGTCACACCCCCGAACCAGACGGCGGAAATGTCTGAGGGCTCGCATGACTCAAATTGAATATCATCACAATGAATATCCATGAAACATAACATAAACTTCACCATGCATTAATACATTACAACTGGCATTGTTCACATCAAGTACATTAAACATTACATATCCATAGCATAAATTGTCTAAAAGTTTTCAAAACAAAATGTCCTAACACACTTGGTATTGTTGTTCAGCTTATCTGTTACCTAAGAATACAAGTTATTTGAAAACGTCAACATATAGAATGTTGGTGAGTTCATAAGCAGGTTTGATATGAAAATGTTTTGTGTAGTTTGTAAAACCCAGAAAATCCGATATTTTCTGAAACAACAATTGTTTATATAAAAGTGTGAAGATCCATAAATATATGCATGATGATTTCAAAACGTGTATAAATGAGAAACATTGTATTGAAAGTACAAGTGAATAATGTTGATCTCACCCGGAAAACCCGATGTTTTCCGATAACATAATATTATATAATTGTTATACCATCACAACGAGTGATTTTGATTTGTCTTTATTACTCTAATAGTATTGGATTTATTTATGTGAGTCGTTATAACCATGCATGATAATGACTAGTTCGTCTGTCTTGGCACTCTGGCGAACGCCGGAATTGACCTTAAGATTTTGTCACCCTAGACTAGCCAAGTCTAACTGTAGCGAACAACTGAGGTGTGGGGGAGTCACCCCCGTATAAATCTATTCAAAAACTCTTGCTCTCCCTCCAGGAGACTTTGATTATAACTACAGACTACGACCGACACTCGTTGGTGCCGCCCATTATTACTCACTTAATCCCAAATGAATTTTATTACTATTGATTATCGACCTGTATTTGTTTACTTGAATTGATGGTGAGCGTAACAGACGAGAATAAGAGGACCACGAGATCCTACTAATCACGTTTGTTATGTAAGGTTGTCGAGTATGCGACGGACGCGTTGGTTTATTTCGCATATGATTTATTTGGACCTTACTAGCAATGCTAATGGGCCACTGAGGCCCAATAGCATATAAAAGCCATTGAGGGTCCCTTAAGTATGTAATTGGGTCACAGGAGGCCCAATAAACATTTACTTTTATCGTTGGGCCCAAAAGTTATGTTAATGGATCACGAAGGCCCAATAAGCATGATTAGAGACTTTCAATCCCAAAGATTTGAATATTTACTTGTTTTAGGTATAGTATAATTGTCGGAATTTTGATTGAACAATTGTTAAATTCGTAACGGTACGAGGCCGGTCGGTTGTTTATAACGATATTTGGAATTATATGTATATTCATCTTTCTATTTTCATAAGTTGTAGTTTGGTATTTTTGACCCAAATATCTTAATAAGAAAATAATTGACTCAAAATATTGGTTTGACCTTTTCAGGCCTTCTTTAATAAAAAAAACAATTTTAGTCCCTTATATAAAAAAAGACATGTTAGGCCCTAAAACCATTTTCTTGTTATTTTTGACCCATAGACTTGTTTAAGTGATGATTTTAGCTCAAAATTTACTCTTTGGCAGTTTCAGCCCCTTCAGTAAAGAGTTTTTCAGTTAAAGTCCAATCTTTTCACAACTTTTACAATTTTGGCCCAAAATCCAAAAACTTTACATTTTTTATCCTTTTTGGAAAAAAAATCATTTTAACCCCTGAAATAGTTTTTTTACCCTTTTACCCCCTTTTTTGAGAAATATACCATTTCAATCCCTTGAAAACCATCTTTTTTGCAATTTTTGGCCTATGGGCCGAAAAGCCCAAAAATTGGCCCATTAGGCTACAAATTACATTTCTAGTCCTTTGAAGAGCATAATATTCATAAAAACATTTATTTTAACTGTTTTGACTCTTTTGGTCCTTAAGAAAACCGTAAATGAAAACCTTTAACCCCACTTTTGTTTAATTGACAATTATAGCCCAAAAATGAGTTTTGTGTTGAAATATGTTTAACATGGCCTTAGATGATAGTTTTTCTTAACTTGTTAAGTGTAATACCTCTTAGATCACATATTTTTCCTCCTTGAACTATAGATCTCGAAATATCATTTATTTTTGGCACATATTTACCCCATAACACAAGAATTCACACATAGCATACAAATACACATAGATCTACACATTTTTCGGCCCTAGCAAGCTTTCTTGGGTTGATTTCGAACTTAAGAAGCTTCTAAGGAGTAGGTCATGAAAATTGTGTGAGTTAGGAAGAAGTTTTGATGAAGTAAAGAGTCTAGGTTATAGATCTAAACAATAACTTACCAATAATGATGATTATTGTGGAATAACCTTCTTGAAAAGCCCTAATTCTCGAAAACTTTGAAGGAGAAGCGAAGAAGTTGTTGTGAGTTCTTGAGAGATGCTTAAGTGAATTGTGTGAGTGTGTTTTTCCTTTGGCCGAGAATTAAGAAGAAAAAAGGAGAAGAGAGAGAGGTGAAGAGATGGTGCATGGAGACATGTGAGGCCTTGCATGGAGATCCATAATGTAATAAGGAGGTGGCTAACCCTCCTTATCTCTTTGATTTTTTTTGCACTTGGGCCGAGAAAGAGGGAAGAAAGAAGAGAATTTGGGCCTTTTGTGCTTAAGTCCATATTATGGGTCCATTTTGATAATTTTAGGCACAATTGGTCTTTGGAGATGGTTCACGGCCCAATATAAATGAAAGAATGAGTTTTATGGCTCATTAGGGATAATTAGGTTTGTTGTGGCCCAATAAGGCCCATTAAAGATAACTAATCCATTTTAGGCTTATGAGGCCCAAAATGTTAAGTTTCATGCAAATGGGTCCAATTAGGGTCCATTTAAGAGTTCTAAGCCCAAAATAGTCAGAGTGGAAGCTTATTGGTCTATTAGGCCCAATAAGGAAATCCTTGTCCAAAATAGACTTAAACCGGGATTTTTAGTGTTTCCAACCTTTCGTTGACTATTTGAATGTTTGTATGGAGTGTTTGATAGAATTTTTGTTGTCATTGGACAAACACCCTACATGTTTTCAAGTTTTAGTTACCCTTTCGTTCTTTGTTAAGTGCTTACAATGTATTAGAATTCCTAGTTGTGGCAATTTTTGGTATAATCCATGAATTTATCCCATCGTCTGATATTTCCAACACCAACCGAGTTGAAGTAGAATTGATGATTGAAGATACGCATGGAATAAGTACTAGTAGAATCTAGGGAAAATTATATGATTGTTTGGACACATTTGTATGTGTTAACATTCTTTTGTGATAATAACTTGGAGAAATGAGAGACAATACTTGAGACGAGTATGAGTAGGTGTGAATGGTAGTAGAGGCCTATACTACTGGAAGCACAGGACTCACGCTTGGATCGGGGAAAATCACAAGGTTACCAAGAAGCTAATAATTGATTCCATTTTGTTCAAGTATGTCATTATAATCGTTTCGGTAATGACTAAGAAGAAGATTGTTATTCTGACCCAACTGGTCATACCAAATTGAGTCCGACTACGACGAGTATGTTACGTGGTTCCAAGAACCAAGTTCAATGTAGCACCTGACTTAAGACGGAAGAATTAATCAAAGCGATCAGTAGAGGTATCACGACGGTTGCTTGTAGCTAGAAATGCTACCTTTTAAGATGAGATTAGAACATGAAGGAAAGTATAGTCTGTTCTGGAAGACTCTAAGAGACCTGCGTCTAAGCGTTGCAACATATGATGATAGGTCATTAGAATATGACACCTCGTTCCGTTGTAGTAATAAAAGAACTTATCTTAAGTTCGTATCCAGTAAGGATCGAGATTGTGACTTGAAGGGTCATAATTTTGAGTCTAACTTGAGATAGGGAGCAAGTGCAAGATCGAGCACTGCCTGCATTCAAGGAGTCTAAGAGTTAGATACTCATTCAAAGGAACAAAGAAATTAAGATTATTACCTAGGATGAAGAGATAACGTATGGAGTCATTATACTGCCTTGTTTTGTTGATGATTCCAGGACGTAACATCCTAAGGGGGAGATAATTGTAACTCCCGCAGATTCAAGCTAGTAAATTTAGAGACATTAAGTGTCAAAAATGACTTTTTAATAGAAGATTATTTAGAATAAATAATCTTAACCAAGTTATAGTATATGTCACAAGGGTTCTGTACATATAAAGAACGCCGAAATCTGAGTTATAACGAAGAAGTTATGACCCGTCGAAGTTTTACGGCAAAACCGACACGACACCAGAAATCGTAAAAAGTGAATTTATGATAAAATACTTTCTAGCCTTAATGATCTAAACAAAAGTTGTAGAATAGTTTAAAATAAGAGCATCCATAAAAAGAACGTCCAAATCTGACTTCGTATGAGGAAGCTATGATTTTTCTAAGATTTAGCATAGCAGTGCACAGCCTAAAATTCGAATTTTAGATCGGTTGCTTTTAGCCAAAATAATCTAAAAGATAAATGAAGATATCGTTAATAGGAGTTAAACGATAAAAAGACAGTCGAAAACAGAGCTCATATGCGAAAGATATGGACGAAGCTTAGTCTCTACTTTTCAAGGGCGGCGAATTCGATGTAGATTTGTAAATCTGAGATAGAATAAGAATTAGCTAACAAGGTCTAAATGAAAGTTGTAGTACTCGTAAATACCAACGCATGAATAAAAAGAACGTCGAGAATAGAGCTCGTATGAGAAAGATATGGACAAAACTTAGTCTCTACTCTTCAAGCGCGGCGAATTCGATACAGTTTTGTAAATCTGATCTACAATGAGAATTAGCCGACGGGCTCTTGATGAAAGTTGTAGTACCTGTAACTACCAACGCGTGGATATAAAGAATGTAAAAAACGGAGCTCGTACACGGAAGATACTGACGAAGCTTAGAAACTAGTCTACGATAAAACCCATATAAATAAAAGGTGGATCCTTCATATTTCTCACACCTTTCACCCTAACTTTCTCTCTAGCCTCCTTAAAACCCTAACAAGTCTAGGGAACCTCCCTAGTACGAGAAGGAAGCCCCAGAGCACCCGACGGCTCCGAGAAGAAAAGCTTTCGGCTCGGAAACGATGCTCCAGCGAAGCCCGGTAAAACATGGGTAGATGAAATGTTTATGCTGGGTGAAATGTCCATAATGAGAATCACCCTCTCTTGCTGTCTATGTTGGGTGAAAGATTTTTATACATGTTTTAAATGATTTAAACTGTATATGGATTTTATATCTACAAAATGTGTTGGGTAAAACATGGGTAGATGAAATAGTTGTTGTGTGATAACACAATGAAAGACATCAATGTTGACAGTGATCCAGTCGTCTAATGGAGTATAGATGACGACCACACACTATACTAGACAGTCCAGTGGAACACTAGCATAATCGTAACCTATATGTGTTTCTGAACTAGGTGCTCATTAGTTCACTAGGTATTTTTGAACTGAGTGTGTTCACTATTATTTTTGAACCGAGTGTGTTCACTAGATATTTTTGAACTGATTGTGTTCACTAGGTATTTTTGAACTGAGTGTGTTCACTATTATTTTTGAACCGAGTGTGTTCACTAGATATTTTTGAATTGAGTGTGTTCACTAGGTACTTTTGAACTGAGTGTGTTCACTGTGTATTTTTGAACTGAGTGTGTTTACTAGGTCTTTTTGAACTAAGTGTGTTCACAAGTTATTTTTGAAATAAGTATTTACCAGGTGTTTTGGACTACGTGTTCACCAGTTGTAATCTATAAACCTTGGTAACGATGGACTTCGTGCCAATTCCTTAGGATGATCCCTAGGAATAAATGAACGAGGAATAGTTGACTCTTAGGATAGATCCTTAAGAGTAAAGAAGATAATGGGGATAGGTAATTGGGTTGATTAATTGTTTAAAGATTAAACATAATAATTATATTATTGTGGGTTGAAAACCCTATGTACTCACCAGGTTTCCCAACCTGACCCACTCACTTTATTTATATCACAGGTGTTGATATGAAGTCGCATTACACTGAGAGATTAGGGAGATATAAATCACTAGTGATAATGAGTGTAAGTGTAACGACCAAAATTTCAAAACAATTAAAACTTTTCAAACACCACCCATTTTAATAACGTTGTTACAAAAAGGTTTTCAATACATTATTTAACAGAGTATTTTCCCAGGTTCATATCATAAAACACCAACGCGAGGAACGGTACGATCACACCTTTGCCTTGCCACAGACTCCTGAAAACCTGAAAACATAAAACCACAACTGTAAGCCATAAATCTTAGTGAGATACCCCCAATATATCAACCACATGTACGCCCTTCCAGGCCACGACCTTCCGGTCCAAACATATTGCCTTCCGGCCCATAACATATTGCCTTCCGGCCCATAACATATTGTCTTCCGGCCCATAACATATTGCCTTCCGGCCCATAGCATAAAATGCATACATAACATAACAAATCATAGAACGACCCTGCATATCGGGTCACACCCCAGATCTAGCAATCATAACACAATATCATATAGCAGTTCACAGTCAGCAATCGATCAACAGATCACATATCATAGCATTACTCTAAACAAGATACCGGCCTAGCCGGTCACTAGCATAACATCACCCTACGAATCAATCAACATACTAAATGCACACATACGCCTTTCCAGGCCATGACCTTCCGGTCCACATAGCAATGCCTTCCGGCCCACAACATGTAATGCCTTCCGGCCTGCAACATATAACGCCTTCCGGCCCATATCATAACAACTACCCAGATTTCCATCCGATAAAAGGTTGGCCTTGGTGCCATAAACCCTAGCGATATAGTGAGGATAACTCACCTCAAAACTGCCGACTGAACAGATAGCTCAAGCTGCTCCGATCACTGATACGATCTCCACCTCTGGACAGCCACCAATGCACTGAACTCAAACAATAATCAACAATTACCAAAATACCCCTGGAACCACTGGTCAACCCTTGGTCAAAGACAAGGTCAAAGTCAACCCCTGACTGACCCTACTCACCGAGTCAACCTGATGACTCGCCGAGTCCCCATACTCAGAACTTCACTCGATCCGCGATCTAACTCGCCGAGTCACCCCGAGACTCGCCGAGTTCAACAACTTTGAGTCCACTCGCCCTCAACTCACCGAGTCATCCCTTGACTCACCGATTCTCGACTCAACCAGAGAATATCGGGACTCTTCGACAAGACTCACCGAGTCTAAGAACAGACTCGCCGAGTCTATGGCTATCTTCAACCTACTCGCCGAGTTGTTCATACAACTCGCCGAGTTGTTCTTCCAACTCGTCGAGTCCCAGCTCATCTTCAAGCAACTCGTCGAGTTCACCCCTGTGACTCGCCGAGTACCACCGATCTGAATCCATACAGAAGCATTCCAGACCATGCAACTGATCCAAAACATAGATGTAGCCTCCTACAATTCATCCATCACGTAAAGTGGCAGTCTTTACGTGAATCCATAGAGATCTAGGACATATTCACTCATAACTAGGGTTTGGGACTTGCAAGCTTCCCTAAACAATCCAACACAGGGACTTTCATGCTCTCTGATTCTTCTCTACTCCAGATTTGAGGTAGCAACCTCAGATCTACCCTCTAGACTTCCAATTACATCCAAAGGCAAGATCCCACTAACCACAAAATGAAGAAACAACATACAATCAGGCCAAGAACGAGATATTACCTCCAATGGACGCCCCCAACTGCAATGAAGTTGATTCCAAGCAAAGCCCCTTGCCCCAAGCCTTCAATTCCCACAAAATTCCTTCAATAATTACTTCTCCAAGCTTCAATCCACTCAACAATGGAGCTCCTCTGCGATTTAGGGTTTCTGGAACTCAAGAGGGAAATAAAGAGGCTGGGGAAGGAACATAATGTTCCTTATATAGGGCTCAACCCCGAGAATTAGGGTTTTCTCCACCCAGCGCCTACTCGCCGAGTCCATCTCATCGACTCGCAGAGTCGGCTACTTAACACGCGGCCAAGTCGCGACTCTACTCACCGAGTCACTCTTTCCCAAATAACACTTTTGGCCCTTCAACTCTACTCTCGCTATTTCGGGATGTTACAATTCTCCCCCACTTATATTAGGCTTCGCCCTCGAAGCCTATAGCAGCTCAACTCCAAGGATACTCCCACAATGCTCCACCTGGCCTCAACCAGACCAGGTCCCACAAGGCATACCCAAACGAACTCGAATACACTTCCCTTCCCTCACGGTGTCCTGACCACCGTCTCAAATAGGGCACCGGATTCACCCTCTAATATCTTCGCTTTACCCCTGAGAATTACCCATAATGCAACACTGCTCCAAATCACAACCATCACTTGACTCATAAAGGCTAGAAGACCATGAACCATCGGATCCCTGATCCGAATCCCACTCTACCCATTCCGTGATGACGGAAAAACTCATTCTCTATATCAGAGCAACTCTCACGAGTTCTCCTCTCGCAACCGCCCACACAAGCTGAACCAGCTCTAACACCTTCAGGTTGGGAAACCTGATACACTGATACTATCCTCAAACATCTCCCAGGATGAACCACTAATATCCACCCCATACCCTAATCAGAATCACACAGAGAATTCAAGATTCTCTCTCTCCCTGCATCCCTTCTGAGCCTCTTGGCTCTACACTTGCGGATATCCCTTCGCGACCTCAACAGACATCCCAAACCGGATGAGTTCCTACTTCACTGCCGCGAACACGATGCTCAAAACCATACTCGAAATACTCTAACCATAACTCTGCTCTGCAGCTTTCACTTTCGTGAACTTGCACTCCCCTTCGGTGTTACACACCTTTCTTTTTTCCTTTTCCAAGGAACCCTCTTGGCCATAATGCCACCCCAATCTGTGCCACGGTGCTCGCCCAAAGCGACACCACCCTTTTTGCGTAATCGCTATTCACATACTCTGGCTCTCATTGTAGGGGCTCTCAAGCCCATGCACTCTCTCCACTCAACAAAGTCACTACCTCAACTGAACAAGATCACTAATCCGGGGCCAGACCTTCCAATGCAATCACACTGCAACATACACAATCCGAAATCTCAAACTGATCCAACAATACCATGAGAGTCTCCAGCATGACTGGACCGACTCTCATAACACACACTAGCCACTCGAGGCTATATCTCTGTGGGTCCGTACACCCAAACTCTGTGAACCCTCAGGTTCTAACTCTGGGAACCTTCCGGTTCCAACTCTAGAAACATGCACAACATAAATCCCGTGGGATTAATGCAGTACAACCCATCACGTACATCAAGCATACAAATACTCTGATCGCATAACCCCGGTTACCTACTCAAACTTGATCCCGGCCTGCTCCCAGGCCTCCACAATCAAATGCCCTAGGTCTGTATCCCGCCCCGCATACCCGACACTCGCTCTTGTCAGCCTATACTCTGAGCTGACAGAACACTGCTGAATCCCAACAACTAAGCACCCTCACATACTCATCGATCTCCCGGAGAATTCTTCAATTCTCCCCCACTTAAAGCACTGACCAACAACCACCGATCGCCATTAACGACCTTCCAGAACAACCCCGCACAAAGAGAACACTTACACACTGACTGCTTCCCACAAGCATGAGCAACCCTCAGCAAAACACATCTCCTCCCTAATCAATTCGCTCAAAAGAATCCGGTCCTTTAATTATCCACTCCACGACTGCAGATACTACCCGACATTCAACCCAGTGCCGCATCTCCACTATCAACCCTCACGAATGATAACCAACGGAATTCCCAAACAATAACCCATAACCAAACCCACAACCTGCAAAAGGATGAATACCGCATCGAAAACCGCACAAGGATACCAGCACCAAAACACCAAACTATAGCCATACCAAACCTTCAGGGAACAACGGATGCCAAAACGAAAACCTGAAACACCAATCCATAACCATGCCAAACCCACGAAACAACGAATACCGCATCGAAATCCATACAAAGATACCAGCACAACAATACCCACAATAATCGCAAGATAACAAGAGACTAAGAAAGGAACATACCCGCAGCTGCATCCGGCACTGCTCTGACCTCCTCTGCCGCAGGCTGATAAGTGCGACCCTGAGCCCCTAGGGGCTCCGCCCCACCCTGACCTCCACCTGAAATCCTCAAAGTGACCGGTGCGGGAGCCTGCACCGGTCCCGCAGAAAGTTGTGGACATTTGACCCTCAAATGTCCAACCTGACGACAATGATAACAAATCCTCAAATCCCGAATCAGCACTGACTGCCAACAATTCTGTGCATAGTGCCCCTCCTTGCGGCATGCACCACCGGACCAACAAGCTCCGGTGTGACCCCTCCCACACTTCCCACAAGTGTGGCCACTCCAATCCCTCACTCTAACATCAACGGTCCTGGACCGTTTCGGTGCCTGCTGCGACTGCATCGGAGCCTGCCTCAGCTCACGAAACTGCAACTCAACCTCTAACTCACGCCGCCTGGCGGCCTCCTGCAACTCCAACAAGGTCTCGCACCTCTGCGCAGACACGAACTGTCTGATATCCCCCTTGAGCATACTCAGATATCGAGACATCTGAGCCTGCTCCGAAGCGAACTCAGGGCAAAACATTGCCCTCTCAGCGAACATCCTGGTGATCTCAGTCACCGAATCTTAATCCTGCTTCAGCTCAAGGAACTCTTGAGCCAATCTCTCCCTCTCATCATGCAGAACAAAGCGGGTGATGAACATCTCTCGGAACTGATCCCATGAAACCGCAACCCTCTGCGCATCTGAATATGACCCCGTGGTCATTCTCCACCAACCCTTCACCCCGAGCCTCAACAGGTTCAGAGCACACCTTACTCTTTGATCAGCAGGGCATAAACACGTGGAGAAACACCCCTCCACGTCTGATAACCATCTCATAGCAACAATCGGGTCCTGAGCTCCATCGAATGTGGGAGGCTTCATATAATAGAAGTCCTGATACTGAAAACCCCTTCTAGCTCCTCCCCTTGCCGCTGCTACAGCCGCTGTAGCCGCCGCGGCAGCCGTCTCTGCGAGAGCCGCATAACGCTCATCAAAATACTCAACCATGGCGGTCTTAATCGACCCAAACAGTTCCGGCAACTCAGCCCGGAACAATGCAGCAACCTCATCATGCAGGATCTTGCGAATCCTCGCATCCAACTCGCTCGTGCTCATCTGATCGATAACCTCAGACGGCACCGATCCACCCGGAACTCCCTCTCCAGCTCTCGATCCTGATATGGATCCACTCTCATCATGCCTCGAAATCTCCATACTGGAAAGCACCAAATCAAAACTCAGACTCATCCCACAAACCTGGGATCCAACTCTTGCAACCCAACCCTAGAGATTATGGTTTCCCTGATACACATATGGGTCCTGTGCTTTCAGTAGTACGGGCCCATACTACCTTCCACACCTACCCATATTTGTATGAAGTACTACCACAATACCCTAGAGAACATGCATAACGACTATCAACCCTCACCACTAGAGGAACACTGAGAATCTCCCATAAGGGACCCTAGGCTACAGGCATCACAAATCAGGCAACATTATCATGAATTCCTGAAGATCCCTAGCCTAACTCTAGCATGCTGTTCTATCAAGCTCAATAAAACAAATATCATGTATGGTATCTTGGGGTTACTTACTGGCTCCGGCTGATCGTACCTCCGCGTCCTCCCTTTACTTAATTTGAAAACCATTTTAATTTTCTCTTTTTAAAATCCTCCTCAATTTGAGACTGGAGTCACACGAATGTTTCCCCCAATTCACTCAAACCAAGGCTCTGATACCAACTTGTAACGACCAAAATTTCAAAACAATTAAAACTTTTCAAACACCACCCATTTTAATAACGTTGTTACAAAAAGGTTTTCAATACATTATTTAACAGAGTATTTTCCCAGGTTCATATCATAAAACACCAACGCGAGGAACGGTACGATCACACCTTTGCCTTGCCACAGACTCCTGAAAACCTGAAAACATAAAACCACAACTGTAAGCCATAAATCTTAGTGAGATACCCCCAATATATCAACCACATGTACGCCCTTCCAGGCCACGACCTTCCGGTCCAAACATATTGCCTTCCGGCCCATAACATATTGCCTTCCGGCCCATAACATATTGTCTTCCGGCCCATAACATATTGCCTTCCGGCCCATAGCATAAAATGCATACATAACATAACAAATCATAGAACGACCCTGCATATCGGGTCACACCCCAGATCTAGCAATCATAACACAATATCATATAGCAGTTCACAGTCAGCAATCGATCAACAGATCACATATCATAGCATTACTCTAAACAAGATACCGGCCTAGCCGGTCACTAGCATAACATCACCCTACGAATCAATCAACATACTAAATGCACACATACGCCTTTCCAGGCCATGACCTTCCGGTCCACATAGCAATGCCTTCCGGCCCACAACATGTAATGCCTTCCGGCCTGCAACATATAACGCCTTCCGGCCCATATCATAACAACTGACAACTACCCGGATTTCCATCCGATAAAAGGTTGGCCTTGGTGCCATAAACCCTAGCGATATAGTGAGGATAACTCACCTCGAAACTGCCGACTGAACAGATAGCTCAAGCTGCTCCGATCACTGATACGATCTCCACCTCTGGACAGCCACCAATGCACTGAACTCAAACAATAATCAACAATTAACAAAATACCCCTGGAACCACTGGTCAACCCTTGGTCAAAGACAAGGTCAAAGTCAACCCCTGACTGACCCTACTCGCCGAGTCAACCCGATGACTCGCCGAGTCCCCATACTCAGAACTTCACTCGATCCGCGATCTAACTCGCCGAGTCACCCCGAGACTCGCCGAGTTCAACAACTCTGAGTCCACTCGCCCTCAACTCACCGAGTCATCCCTTGACTCACCGATTCTCGACTCAACCAGAGAATATCGGGACTCTTCGACAAGACTCGCCGAGTCTAAGAACAGACTCGCCGAGTCTATGGCTATCTTCAACCTACTCGCCGAGTTGTTCATACAACTCGCCGAGTTCCAAGCCATCTTCATCCGACTCGCCGAGTTGTTCTTCCAACTCGTCGAGTCCCAGCTCATCTTCAAGCAGCTCGTCGAATTCACCCATGTGACTCGCCGAGTACCACCGATCTAAATCCATATAGAAGCATTCCAGACCATGCAATTGATCCAAAACATAGATGTAGCCTCCTACAATTCATCCATCACGTAAAGTGGCAATCTTTATGTGAATCCATAGAGATCTAGGCCGTATTCACTCATAACTAGGGTTTGGGACTTGCAAGCTTCCCTAAACAATCCAACACAGGGACTTTCATGCTCTCTGATTCTTCTCTACTCCAGATCTGAGGTAGCAACCTCAGATCTACCCTCTAGACTTCCAATTACATCCAAAGGCAAGATCCCACAAACCCCAAAATGAAGAAACAACATACAATCAGGCCAAGAACGAGATATTACCTCTAATGAACGCCCCCAACTACAATGAAGTTGATTCCAAGCAAAGCCCCTTGCCCCAAGCCTTCAATTCCCACAAAATTCCTTCAATGATTACTTCTCCAAGCTTCAATCCACTCAACAATTAGGGTTTCTGGAACTCAAGAGGGAAATAAAGAGGCTGGGGAAGGAACATAATGTTCCTTATATAGGGCTCAACCCCGAGAATTAGGGTTTTCTCCACCCAGCGCCTACTCGCCGAGTCTATCTCATCGACCCGCCGAGTCGGCTACTTAACATGCGGCCAAGTCGCGACTCTACTCGCCGAGTCCAGCCATGGACTCGGCCATGGACTCGCCGAGTCACTCTTTCCCAAATAACACTTTTGGCCCTTCAACTCTACTCTCGCTATTTCGGGATGTTACAGTAAGTTCTGTTTATGCTTTTGTATCTGTATTGACGATGACATCCCAAATGTTTTAAAATGAATATAAATACTTTTCTTTGGAAATGCTTTGATAACGTATTTACCATGTTTTACTGGGAACAAATTCCGCACATTTTTATTAAAAGATGTACTCTATTTTTTATAAAGCATAAACAAAAATCGGTCTTTTCTGGACGTGAAAATGAGGATGTCACATATTAGAGAAAAAAAAAACGAGTTCAAGAGTTCTAGAACAAAACAAGTAGATTAGCACCTGTAGGTTGCGATGATGGCTACGATTTGTGATTTGTGATGCTCCAACAACGACAACAACGGTAGGAGAATAGATTTGATGTGAATCCAACGATGAAATGGTGAAATAAGAACAAAAAAACTTTCTGAAAGAACACCAAATACTCAGATATGCATCAGATATGGCCAGATCCGGTGTGAGAGAAAATAGTGGCGGTCGTCAGTGGTTTTGTAGTCATTAACGGTGGTGGCAATCACCGGAGGAGGTGACACTCCCTTTATTTTTTCAGATCTTGAACCACCACAAAGAAGGGAGGTAGTGATAGTTGTGTAGTGACAACTGAGGGATGATACATGTGTTAGGCCGGCATCAACGATGGTGGTAGCGGAAGCGATGATGGTGGCTCTGGCGGTAACGGTAGGTGTCGGCGATGGTGGTGGTGGTCGACAGCAGTAGTAGGTAAGAGAGAGAGAGAGAGAGAGAGAGATGAGAGAAAAGTTGTCATGAGATAAGATTGATCAAATATGTCTGATGATTTAAGTTATAAGGTAAAAAGAGTGGTCCTTATGGTTCTTAGTTTTTTATGGTTCTCATTTGAACCTTTATATATATATATATATATATATATATATATATATATATATATATATATATATATATATATATGAGAATTATCAAATGAGAACTCTTAAAATGTTGAGCACACGAGAAAGACCAATCAATATATAAGGGTATATTAGTAATTGTATATTTTAATTAAATTGAAATAAAATAAAATTCAATCAAATTCCCTTAAATTTAGGATTAGTTACCAAAAACAAGAAATATTCCATTTTTTCTTAAAAAAATCAACTTTTTTCTCCTATTTCATGTATTTTTTTTTTAAAATGAATATAAATCCAATCCCAAATCAATACACTTGTATTCACAAATGGAAAAGTTCTTCAAAAAATCTAGTACTATGCCAATTACAAATGAATAACATCAATTTACAAATAATCAAATGCCTTTTTTTCATCAAAAAATAAAAATAGTGTAAAAATTATCACTTCTTTATAAAATGAATACCTTTAATCATAAATAAATATACTCATTCACACATAAACACACTGTTATTCATAAATAAATAATCATTCACACATGAATATATTGATATTCACAAACGAGTAAACTGCTATTCGTAAATAAATACAAAATAAAATTAATGTAAAAATTATCATTTCTTCTTTTTATGAATAC